>NW_026607100.1:392500-885464 GCF_029890125.1 Rhinichthys klamathensis goyatoka
CATGCAACACCACTAAACAAACAAAAAAACATGGTCACTTAAAATGTTGTTCCTGAATTTACTGTGGTCATCAAGTTTACATGTTCAAAATAATGTTTATTTAATAAAAGAAACTGTAATTTTTTTTGTAGTGCATGTACACCGTTTCATTTTGTGCAATCGTTAATGGTTTGCTAGAAGTATTGTATATATGTTACAACCCACGGCATTAGTCATATATCTCACTGAACATGCAGATTAAAAGCTTTATTATATCATATTAAGTGGGGAAATCTGCTGAATCAGAAATACACCAGTTCTGTCATTTAACATCCATTAGCATTAGAACCCAGATGTAAAATGTCACTTTTGTGTGTATTTGGCACACGTGCCGCTTCTGCTGTCCCTCAGGAGGAGGAGGATCATGTGTGAAAGTGAATCATCATCATCATGCCTGTGGCGGTTTCTAATTGCTTAAACTGATGGCGTTCCTCGCTGTGTCACACTCCCCGTTCTCCTCTATATATGAACAGCGTTTTAGAAATGTAAAGCTCGTTACCCTCCAGTGTTTTAAATGTGTTGCACATTGGTGATGCACAGAAGAAACAGTGCATGTAGTCATGCCATCAGTGCTAGGGATCATTCCTGATAACTGCGGGGTATTGGGTCAGATCTAGTCACATTTATGCCTTTTATGAATGTCCTATATCAGCCTGTGAAGATTGATTTTAGATACAAATATTGTATTGACTGAAGCATCAGTGAATGGACAGTGCCTTGAAGTTACTGGTTACTTGTAATCTGGATTATATAATCAGATCCCAAAAATGAGGTATTTGTAAATAGATCATAGAATGCTTTAAAATGCTCATAATCATTTTATTGATTACATGATGTTATCACAATAGCAGTACATTGTTGATAATTTTGTAATTAATCTTTTACATTTAAAAAAAAAAAGCATGTGGCGTTATACATGAGAAAAGTTATGTAAAATTATATTATATTATATTATTTGTCAATTGCTCATACTGGAAGGCTTTTGTCTTAAACACTTTAAAAACAAATGAATTATAATTTCATATTTACATATAATGCAGGGATTCCCCCACCAAAAAACCTCTTTGAATTAATATATTTACTGTAAGTAGTCCCTGAGATTGTAATAATACAATCAAATGTTAATAATAAAATCAATAATTTAACAACGCACTTGCTTGTCCTCTGATGTCGTTAATGGTCACATGGTCACAACTTTTTGTGTTTTATTTTTGTGGTAAAGTGTTTTATTTTTGTTCTTTCTATTTTAAAATGATCTATTTATTTTAATTTGACATTTTTATGATTTATCCTCCTAATTTATTATTTGCTTTATTAGCTTATAAACCACCCGGCAGTTGCTTCACAAACCCCAGTCTGGGAAACCCTGACGTAATGTAATATTTAATGCATGTAATATTTAATTTAATGCATATTATTAACGGTGTTGATATTGTATATATAAATATGCTACAAGATTTGCCTATTTTGATCAATATGGCGAGTTCGTTAGTTCAAAAGTAATCTAAAAGTAATCAGATTACATTACATCGAATGATATATATCACGTTACTTATTACAATTTTGGTTAGGTGATTTGACAGTAACTGGCTACAATGTGTAATTTGTGTATTGATCAGAACATCTAATACATATAAACAGTTTTAGTGGTGTACAAATGTTTACACTTCCTATTGGATTGTGTATTGAATATGCGGCGACACGCTTGAAAATATTCACGAAGGTCCCCGTCCAACTAGTCGGCAGAGGGTTTGTAAAAATGTGCGTGTTTTTAAAGTTGTGCGTGCATAAAAATGTTTATGTTTTAGTTGTTGCCAAGACAACCAGACCTTTCAGTGTTTATCCAAACATACACAGATGCCTCTGAATACAGATCACCCAGGTGCTCTTTATCTGACGATTATGTTATTTATGACATAAACCATTTAAACAATTCCTTCTTGTTCATTACTACCGCAGTCGTTTTCCCCAAGACGTTCCCCAACACCCTCACACTTGTATAAAGTACTCTATTAAAACACGCAAAAGCAAATTTGCCAAAAAAACAAAAAGAAAGTCTTTTGTAAATGGCTTGCGGACAGATGGAGAGCGGCGTAACTAGTGATTCTTCTGAAGTGGGTGAAATCTATTTGCTTGTTGAAGCCGCTTGCATAATCCTTTAGTTCCAGTTGGCAGCTGTGAGCAAAGATACGGCACTGCGGGAATTTGCATGAATATCATTGAGAGGACAAAGAAATGAGCGCGATAAGCGTGCATGTGCAGACTCCTTTGCATAATCCCACCTAATCCATAATCTGAGCTCTTAGAAAATATCACCCAAATATAAGTGAGGAGAAAACCCATTAATAAGTGCATACAACTAAAATAACGGGAGATCACATCACTTTTTGTAGAGGCGGACAATTCATTTTCAATGTTGTTCGAGCAATTAAATAAGAGCGAAAAAAAAAAAAACAGGTACGATATTTGCATGCTCAGAAGAAAATGCTATTGCATAAAGGTTTCTCTTGCAACACCTGATAATGCCCTAGCAACCAATCAGCAACCACCGATGTTTGTACACAAATTCCTCTGGAGAAAAACAAGTAGATTTTTGATATGAGTGTAGAGCTAGTAAATGATGTGGATTGCATAGACCAGATAATTTGCTTAGATATATTTGAGTTTACATTAAAATCCCTGATTATGTATTGCAGACTTTGGTATCATCGCAAATCTTTTGCATGATTGTGCACATCTAACATAAAAGTTTATGTATATATATATATATATATATATATATATATGTGTGTGTGTGTGTGTGTGTGTGTGTGTACATATTTACAAACTTTTATGTTAATGCAATTAATCACGATTTATTGATTTGACAGCACTGCAAACCATATTGTATTATAAAGATACTTAATCAATATATTTTCTATAGAGATGAGCCAAAAATTACTTTTATTAATTTTTTTTTATTCATCAATTTGTTTAATTTATTAAAAATGCTATTGTTACTCTAAAAGTTCCATTATTATGTTATAACATTGCTATTACATTACAATATATATATAATTCATTTAATTTATTAAAAATGCTATTGTTACTCTAAAAGTTCCATTATTATGTTATAACATTGCTATTACATTACAGTATATATACATATATAATTCATTTAATTTATAAAAAATGCTATTGTTACTCTAAAAAGTTCAATTATTATGTTATAACATTGCTATTACATTTCAATATATATATAATTCATTTAATTTATTAAAAATGCTATTGTTACTCTAAAAAGTTCCATTATTATGTTATAACATTGCTATTACATTACAATATATATATTATTCATTTAATTTATTAAAAATGCTATTGTTACTCTAAAAAGTTCCATTATTACAGTATGTTATAACATTGCTATTACATTATAGTATAGTTAATACAATAATATTATTTTGATATAATAAAACGTCTTTATTTTCATCTAGTTGAAGTGGTCAGATGAATGATAGACAGAATTTCATTTATTGCTTTTATGACTTAATTTATCCGTAAAAAAAGCTGAATTACTTACTGTATAATGTGAAAGTAAAATACTAATTTATGATACAACTAGTCAATGTTTAATTTAGATTGCTTACTATAAATAAAGACAGCTTCCAACAATCCCAATGTTTATTGCTAGTCTTTTTTGCATGCTTTGTTTCTGTTGTTACATTGTCGGTAAAGCTAGCCAGTTTATGCTCTGCACATCCAGATACACAGTTTTTTTTTTCTTCTGGTTTTGGGGAGGGAAAAAATGTGAAATTTTTTATTAGGAAAAAATGTGGAAAATGTGTGATTTTAAAAATTTTAAAATGTACTTTGAAAAAAGTGAAACGACCACATTTCTTTAGTCTAAGCAACCTGTTAAATGCAGCGACCTCCCAGAACGCCGTCTCAAACACTTGCCAAAGCAGTTCTGCACAGGCTTTTTCTTCAAATAATGTAATTTAGTTGATAGATGTTCACATGTGTGTGTGTATTGGTGTATTTCTTTGGTGAAAAGTCTAAGTAGCGGGAGAAAGCAAAAGTCTCCACATGCACTCTATTTAATCTAATCGCCCCAAAGCAACATTAGTGATCTTCAACGAATCTCATTTGTGGCTTTCTGGTGGCGTTACGCTGAAAAGTCAAACGTTTGGAATGCGGCTGGGTGACGTGTTGAGAGAAGGGCTTTGCGTTTGATGACACCGTTGGCTGAAGCTCCTCCGCCAATTGAATGAAAGCAGTAAATCATTCCTTACAGACAGACACGAAGGGCACTCGTTTCTCTTTCCCTCCTCGGCCGTACATGCTGAAAATCTTTCTTGATTATAGATTCATCATAATACATAGTTCATCTCCGCACCTTTAGACGATCTTATATAGTGCTTTTCTCTGAGCGCCTCAGCCCGTACAATATTAACATTTCATTCCGAAAAGATGGAAGAATGGTGTAAAAAAAAAAAAAAAATCTGAAAAATGAAGAAAAGACAATTCTGTTTGAAATATTTATGCGTGTGTAGGCAAGAAAATGGCCCAAATGTGAGACATGGAGCAGAAAGGGGGGGAGGACGGCAGGAAAACATGACGAGAGAGAGAGAGAGAGCGAGGGATGAGGAGATGTGTCTTGTAAGCGGCTCACTCCAGGGCTGTGGCGCATAATCAATGAAGAGAAGTGCGCGCTGTAACCTCTGTGTCGGAGCGCTCTCGCTGAGGCCCGTCCTATTTTTATAGGCAGGGCAGGTCTGTTGCTATGCTTCAGCTGAGCAGGACTAGCACTGAGAACGGGCCACTCGCCACCAGCACCACTGCGCAACGCCTTCCGGACACAAACATCACGTTTATACATATCAAAACGTGCGCTAAATGTTGAATTCCCGCATTGTGTGTTTTCGGGGGTTCGTGGCGGTTGTGATATTATGGGATTGATTCTGTTACCCTAATGAAATGACATCATTAGTGGTGTTTACTACTGTGAGGATTGTTGCAAAAAAATTATATTTCATATAGGATACCCATATCGGTATCGGCCGATATATGATCATTTATAATGTTATCGTTATCGGCCCGATAAGAAAATTTGGCCGATATATTAAAGCCGATAAATAATGTACTATTTCCTTCAGCTGAGACACTTCAGATGCGCACTGTTCATCATGGTTGTTTTGAATTGCTTGAAATATGATTGGAATCACTTCAAAAAAGGAAAATGCAGTTCAGTGCAACATGCGCAAGTCTGTCATATAGGCGACATAAAATTATCACGAGAACATTATAATTGTGTGTTTGAGACGTGGCTTTTAATTGTGAGACTTTTGTTTTTGTAATCAGGCTCTCAAAATGTATATAAATATTTGGATTTATTTTTATCGGCCAATATATCGGTTACAAGCTTTCACATATAAATAATTATCGGTATCGGACAAAATTTTCATATCGGTGAATCCCTAATTTCAAATGAATGCTGTCCTTTTGAAATTTCTGTTCATCAGAGAATCCCCCCAAAATGAACCAGCGCTTCCAACAAAATATTATATATATATATGTGATAATAATAACATATATTACTCTTCTAACTCGCTTATGAAAATGCATGCTAAATATTGATCACAGTTTGAATTCCTGCATTGTGTACTCACAGGGCACAGAGCAATTATAGTGTGACTCATATGTCTCTGGGCTATGAAGTCTTCAGAAATACTGAGCATGCTGTAGTCTGTGAACATTTCAAGATATAACTAATGTGCTTTTAGCAGACCGTGTTGCTGTAAAGTACGTCGCATATATACAGCTGCTTTGGTGGGTGTCATGATTTCACTATCCTCAGTTTGTAGCCTCACTGAAGTCATTTCTGATAACACATCAGATCTTAAAACAACCCACACTTAATTTCATTTAGCACGACGTTTGACTATCCTCATTACAGCTTTTTCTGGCCAAGAGCTGCCCACTTAAGAGGCAGTCTGACCAGCATATAAAGTAAACAAAGCATGTCTTCTTTTGAATTGGAAATACAGCCAAAATATTCCATGAAATATCATTTTAACAGCTTAAGGATAAGTTTTAAATTTTTTTATTATCTTAGCCTTGTTAGAGAATATGTACTTCTTATCTGTCATATTGCTTATTCTACATTTGTGTAGAATGTATAAGTGTGTTTTTAATAAATGAGCGATATATATGTCTGAGAAAGAGATTTTGATGAGATATCTTTAATATTTCTATACGTGTCTTGTAAGCTTGCAATAGAAAACAAATGGCTCACTATAAAATTCTTCTCTAAAATTCTCTTATAAAATTGTGGGAGGTTGTTTCCGCCACAGAATAAAAAATAAAAAAGGTAATTGCAACTTTTTATCTCACAATTCATACTTTTTTTTCTCAGAATTGCGTGATATAAAGTCGCAATTGTGCATTATAAAGTCAGAATTGCATGATATAAAGTCAAAATTGCGTGTTATAAAGTCAGAATTGCAAGATATAAACTCGCAATTCTGACTTTTTTCTCGCAATTGCGAGTTTATATCTTGCAAATCTGAGAAATTATGTTTTTGCATGATGTTCAATGGTGCCACCAGTAGCATAGAGTGACTTTCCAGAGCAGAAACAATGCAAAGTTATGTAAGTTTAATGTACAATATTGTAATGTTTTCATACTAGTTTCGCAAACACATCAACCATTTTGGTTTAAGAAACAACTAGTCCCTCCACCAAATGCAGGGATTGGTTGAGCCAGTGTTGCTGTGTCAGGCTGCGTGGGATGCTCAGGCAAATTTTTTATTGGCACCACAATGTTTACTTTTTTCCCCCCAGGTTAATCAACTTATGAATAGCTTACAATTAGTGGAATATGGAAGAAAGCATGTCATTTAACCTTTCATTTAGCGTGCAATATACTGTAGCTGTTTGTGCATGTAAATGATCTTCAAAGTTGCAAAGCATAAAGTCCATGCCAAAGAGAGTAAATCTCTCGGATAGAAAACACTTGCCTGAAACTCCTCGCTTGTAGTCATTTTACACATTTGCATAATTCCCCCCTACTGGCTGCTTTGGCCCGCCCTCAAAGAACAGTTAGATAAGTGATTTTGCTATGTGAAGGAGACACGTTTTTTCACTGCAAGGGCAAAACAAACTTTGTATGGACTTTCAATATTGACACCATAGATATAATACTGCTGCTTATGAAGCCTCGGGGGCTGAAACCTGATTATGGTAAGGGCCGTTATTGCCAGGGTTATGTTAAGTTTAGTCGTCTTTTCGTTCCTGTGTCTCTAAACTTGTGTTTCCTTTCAATTTAGGTACTGTTTTCACGACACCGTTTTCAACTAAAAACTTTATATGCGTTTTGGCCGCTCGTTTACACGACAACGGCGTTTTGGGTGCCTGAAAACACAAACTTTTGAAAACGGGTTTAAAAGTGCACGTTTTTGAAAACGGTCTCCGTGTCAACAACAAAAACGCGAATCTCTGAAGACGATGATGTTTTAAGCACATTGTTGTTGTGTAAACGTACCCTTAGTTCTTGATTACCCCTTGTTAGTTGCCTTAGTTACTTATTAGTTTCACCTGTGTCTAGTTTAGTTTACTTTGTCCCTTGTATATACACTCACCTAAAGGATTATTAGGAACACCATACTAATACTGTGTTTGACCCCCTTTCGCCTTCAGAACTGCCTTAATTCTACGTGGCATTGATTCAACAAGGTGCTGAAAGCATTCTTTAGAAATGTTGGCCCATATTGATAGGATAGCATCTTGCAGTTGATGGAGATTTGTGGGATGCACATCCAGGGCACGAAGCTCCCGTTCCACCACATCCCAAAGATGCTCTATTGGGTTGAGATCTGGTGACTGTGGGGGCCATTTTAGTACAGTGAACTCATTGTCATGTTCAAGAAACCAATTTGAAATGATTCGAGCTTTGTGACATGGCGCATTATCCTGCTGGAAGTATCCATCAGAGGATGGGTACATGGTGGCCATAAAGGGATGGACATGGTCAGAAACAATGCTCAGGTAGGCCGTGGCATTTAAACGATGCCCAATTGGCACTAAGGGGCCTAAAGTGTACCAAGAAAACATCCCCCACACCATTACACCACCACCACCAGCCTGCACAGTGGTAACAAGGCATGATGGATCCATGTTCTCATTCTGTTTACGCCAAATTCTGACTCTACCATCTGAATGTCTCAACAGAAATCGAGACTCATCAGACCAGGCAACATTTTTCCAGTCTTCAACTGTCCAATTTTGGTGAGCTCTTGCAAATTGTAGCCTCTTTTTCCTATTTGTAGTGGAGATGAGTGGTACCCGTTGGGGTCTTCTGCTGTTGCAGCCCATCCGCCTCAAGGTTGTGCGTGTTGTGGCTTCACAAATGCTTTGCTGCATACCTCGGTTGTAACGAGTGGTTATTTCAGTCAAAGTTGCTCTTCTATCAGTTTGAATCAGTCGGCCCATTCTCCTTTGACCTCTAGCATCAACAAGGCATTTTCGCCCACAGGACTGCCGCATACTGGATGTTTTTCCCTTTTCACACCATTCTTTGTAAACCCTAGAAATGGTTGTGCGTGAAAATCCCAGTAACTGAGCAGATTGTGAAATACTCAGACCGGCCCGTCTGGCACCAACAACCATGCCACGCTCAAAATTGCTTAAATCACCTTTCTTTCCCATTCTGACATTCAGTTTGGAGTTCAGGAGATTGTCTTGACCAGGACCACACCCCTAAATGCATTGAAGCAACTGCCATGTGATTGGTTGATTAGATAAATGCATTAATGAGAAATTGAACAGGTGTTCCTAATAATCCTTTAGGTGAGTGTATAGCCCTGTGTTTCAGTTGGACTTAGATATTTTAATCTTTACTGTGCCTTCACTTTTTAATGTGAACCTCCACTTCTCACATGTTGCCAGTAGTTTGCCACTCAGAGTAAAAGCGTCAGTGTCTGGTTGATCAGTCATTATAGAAATTACCCCACATCAAGCACTGGTTGTATCCTCCCGCAGTTTGGTTCTTTTTTAAAGACTATTGAAATGGTGACTGTATCGTGCATGCTGTTTCTGACATGCGCTCTTAACGGCTAACCAATCACACCAGACTGGGCCAGCTGACCAATCAGAGCAGAGTGAGCATTTCAGATAGGCGGGCTTTAAAGAGACAGGAACTAAAACAAATCGTTTCAGGAAAAGAGGTGCTGCAGCAATCTACAGTATGATAAAAAATAATGTTTATGAACTTTAAATCCTTCTAGCAGACCCCACAAATAACATTATGAACTTGTAAATGAGCAGGCACTTTAACTTAAAAAAAAAAAAAAAATGGCACACTTCACCTTTAAGGGTGCGATGTCATTATATCGTCCGGATCACATAAGGTCATTCCATTCAAATGTAGTGAGAGTGGATGTGTTGGAGATGTAATTATTTTGTGATTTGAGCTCATCTAAGCAGTCATTACAAAGGTTTTTTTGCGATTCTGTGTGGATCTTGGGTGCGATTTTTGCGGTGCCGTTGTCAGTCAGTCCCGGGGAAGGCGTTTGTCACGTCTGATTAGAGTTAACCCCTCAGACAGCGGAGTGTGCATGTGTCACGGCTGCTCTGTCCTCCCGTCCTCCCCTCCTCGTCTCCTCCGTTTTCTTCCCCACCCCTCCTTCTCCTCTGGTTATTTTCAGACAGCGCAGCAGAAGAATATTTCCCCCTTCAAGGTCTCCCGCCCACTCCCGTGGGTGCCGTTTCCCTGGAAACCATGTCAGAGTTGACTCGGGGACCGCAGATGGATTGCCCTTTATCAGGTTACACAATTGGCCCATTAAAGAGAGGCAGCCTGCCGTTCTAATGACAGGACCAGCCAACCTCCACCCCCCCCCCACACCCCAATACACCCCACCCCTAATGGGTATAGCTGCACATCCACGTCTGGACACAGGGCTGGACCACGTCACAGCTTATAAGGTTGTTTATGTGCGGATTACAGCTCTCTGGGGATAGCATTGTGTGCCAAACCTGACCTGGCTGATAGAATCCCAGTGGAAACTTTGAATTGAAACAATGTTATTAGATCCTATGATTGGCCCACCTGACCTGACAAGCATCGCAATAAATCCTACCATATGAAATCGAGTTTTTGTCCTAACCAACTGACTGCATCACAGGCCTTTTGCAGCGATTTATTTGTATTTTGCGAAAAGTCATTTCAGGGTTGCATTTCCCGTACAACAACGCAACTCGCTGCGTCACTACAATTGTCACGCAGGTAATAGCTTCTGCTAATTCATAAAAAAATTTGTTGCAATTAGGGTTTCAGAAGCATCAGATTGTTGAATTATGTTGATAATGACGAAACTTGCAACCATAGTTGGCTAAAGATACTTTTGGGAAACACACCCTAGAAAAGCCCTTTTTTTTTTTTTTTCGCGAGACACCAAATTGGGTGAATCATGTTGATAACGACGGCCCTTCCAACCATAGTTGGCCAACGATACATTTTTGAAACACCCCAGAAAAGTACTTTATTAGTTGGATGAGCTTCAGAATTATATTCCTTGACTAGCAAACCGAATTCGTCGACTAATAGCAGAACTGACTAGTGCAACTCCTACTGCATTGAGGGAAACGATACTGCTCCACCGTAAACTTAACTCCAACCAAAATGTGTGTTTTACAGTACATTCAGGCATGTCAGAGGGAACTGTGAACTGCGCAATAGCAGGCTCCTCTTCTCAGTGTCCGCCGAGTGACACTAATCCTGCTAACATATGGAGATGGCGAGAACTACAATAAAAAGAAAATGAATTACTGCAGTGGACTTGCTCTGTCTTAGGAAATCATCCACATCCCTAGTGACATAAGCAAACATTTCTTCAAGATACCTGTAAGATATTTCAACACGACAACATTTGTGACTGCGTTTCAACAACACTCAACATCTAAAGACCTGAAATATTCTGTATTTATGTCATTAGTTGAGAGTATGATTGAGAGCTCAAGTCTAGATGCTCTTTATTTGTGGAAATGGGATGATGGGGCTGGCCTTAACCTAATTCCTGCTGCTCTGTTTGCTGACCTAGTGATCTAGTGGCTTGATATACTTACTTTCTCAGATTAATCAAGAACAAAGAGATGTCTCCTTGTGTTTAAAGAGGTTTGGTTTTACAGTTGGACAACAACAGTATAAGTTTGATCTTGGGCTTATACCTGCGACTGCTCTACTGAGGTAAATAATCGTGCATGGAATCATTCATTATATTCAGAGATGAAGATGTCAGCTGTGATACTGTCCCTATTTAATACCGTTATGCAAGCATGCCACACAACTGAATGTATGTGGATGCCATTTTTTTAATTCCAAGAGCCGTGAGCCATTTGCAGCTTGACTTTCCCCAAGGGTGGTCCTTTAAATCATTAATGAGGACAACTTTTGGCATAACTTATAGCGTTAGTTTTAAGCTGAACTACCTGTTTGGAAGGGGTTGTTTGGGAAACGGCTTGTTTTTATTCATCAGGAATATGTCGGATAGTGAAAAGTTTGTTTTATGTCAGAATGGACCAATTGGCCCCCTTTTTGAAGGGGTTATTTGAGCAGAAAGTTGAGGCCAAGTTCACGCCTGGGAACCATCTTCATGCATTTCAATCATAATTATTCTTTTCCAAATCTGTTTTATTATTATTATTGATGTAACCTTTATACTCAATTTTGAATAGCAATAAATTACTATGTTAATTGTTGTCAAGATTTTAGAATGCAACAGTAGACTAAAACAATGGCTAAATAGCTATTTATCTATTGGTTAAAACAAACTAATAGCTTGCATAGCCTTGTTTTTTGTTATATTCTATTTTGTTATAATAATGTTAGATTAATTAACTAATGCATTATGCAAAATTAGACTATGAATGTGTGTTAATAAGGTAAATATGGTCAAGTGTGTCCACAACCTCACCCTAAAAATGAGTGTAGAAAATATGTACATTTATACAGCTCATTTAATTAAGATCCTCTGTGTCTTTGTTTTGAGTTGTCAGATGTTCCAAGCTGTTAAAAAAACTCATTAATATATAACAAGCTTAGTTTATGTAATCATTCAGGCTTCTTTTTGGCATTAAGATATCTTTTGCAGCCTGATTTGCATCAATAAACAGCAGTGAGTGTGGCTTTTTAATGCCTAATTGGGATCTAATAAGTGGTCGTATTATTGCGAGTGCTGGGGTTCAACCCTATTAGTTGCTTGGCTGCCCATAACATTTGCTTCCTCCCTCAGTACTTCAGTGTTGCGGGCATGATTGTGAATGAGATTTCTCTCTCTCTCTCTTTATCGTTTTATTTTTGAAGTGCTAAAAATAGACCCCCCCATTAGCCACATCGCCTGTTACAATGTGTCAGCAATCAGTATGGAAAGCACGCTGCGCAGAAATTACAATGGTCGTTTTTTTCATCTCCCTCCCTCTCTCTCTCTCTCTCTCTCTCTCTCTCTCACTCCTTTTCTCTTTAGCACCCAACCCCCTCCTACCCCTACACACACACACACACACACTCCCGCCAGAGCTCTCAAAACCTCTTCCCTGGAGAAACAATCGGGCCTAATTTATGGGTGAGGTGGGGAGAAGCTTTTATCTTTGAATTGCATCTGAACTCAATGTTCATCTGTGATGTTTCAGTATGGTGCAAATAGGGTTGAAGTCTGTAAGATGATGCTAATTTCCCATCAGTACCATTGCCCTGGTAATTTCTCCTGTGCTGTGTGTCTTAGTTAAGAATGTCTGTTACAATGAAAATCTCTCCCGAGCCAATATGCTGTTTTGAGACGGATTTTAATAAACCTGTCAACAACAAAAGTCAATAACTAACTTCACTACTTCACTATGTTGCATTGAAGTTGTATGCTGAAAGCTGTCGGTTGCATTTGGTGTGTGTAATTCTTAAAGATTGTTTAACCCATTTAGACATGTTTCTTAGTATATCTTGTGTTTCTATCAACCAATTTGCTATTATGAGTGTTAAACTTTGTCAAAAGTTTTAAAAGCACACTGTATACAATACAAGAAGTGGAGCTGTCCATGGTGCTGATTCGGGAGCTCATGAACCCATGAAATCAAATTTGGAGTTATAGTGTCTATGGCTTTGAGGCCATCTATATGCTGGTTAGGGATGGGAAACATGAAACATGTAATGATTTTTGTTCCTGTTCTGATTCATCTTAATGCTTCTGCATATGATGCTTCTGTCATATGAACAGCCAGGTAGTAAATACAATGATTAGTTAGTTAGTTATGCGTGTTTCAATAAAAATCAGCCGGTCTCAGAGTCATTTGTTCGGGAATCAGACTATACTGGTTGTGTTGTATGTTGTTCTTGTATGCAGCCCCTGAGGATAACTCAATAGAATGACATTTCCTTGACCAACAATCAACTGTTTGCAAAGGAAGCAGCTGTCAAATGAGATTTTGCAGAGCTGTAATATAAACCTAAAGTATTGGCTGTTAAAAAAGGGACAAGACCTTTAATATGTCCCACCCCAAAATAGGAAAGAAAACTGTGCTTATCAAGCAATTTCATGAAGTCTTTAAGTGGTTTTCCTTGAGTCTATTTGATCTGGGATTTTCAAAAGATTTCAAATGTTGCATTTAACTCAACGAGATAAGCAGTTGTAACCTTTGGGTTTTAACAGCCATGCTAGTCTTCTCAAGATTTCTTGGATTAGAATCAATCTACAGATGTTTCATCAGAAAGTAGAGAAGATGGGTGATTACAATGATGGGAGATCTCTGCTAAGCCTTGGGTCTGTTTATCAAGCTCCTACTCAGGGAGACGGCTCTCAGGGGGCGACGGAGGTCCTGTGGGAAGGTGTCAATTAACAGCAGAAAGAAGAAGCCCCATTTAGCTGTGTTTTTCATCCTTCAATTGTAATTTAATAAAAATGGGAGCTGTTACCCTGAGGCAACTGTTGACATTGCGTTCTGAGCTGTAGCACTGCTAAGCTATTGCCGGTTTTTTTCTTCTAATGTATTTATACATCATTTCTGAACAGAGAACCCGGTTACTAATTCATCTACATAAAGGAGTACTGTAGCGCCCGGGGGCACGAACAAATGAGAGCAGTTAGCGTCGTGCACCCTCCTCTTGTCGGTTCCCCACCCCTCCTTCTCGTGTGTACCCACAGCCGACTGCTCTGTTAACTTGTCACTTGTCATCGCCAAAATGGAAGGAACCATATGCCACACTGTTTGTTGGAACAACCACCCCCAACCTCCCTGCACGCTGCTGGCGCTTCTCTGCTATCAAACAACATAGTGTCGCTACAAAGGGAGCGATCCCTTGCGCAAAGTGACTTCAATTGAGGATGAAAGCGGCGCCTGCTTCTCCCTGCCATCTGATTCCCCGATTTGCCATCGATGATCAGAGAGAGTCTCCGCGCTCATTTTTATCTCTTGCATAATGCAAGAGTGCATTTCGCTCCAGCGATGACGAGGGAATATCTGCCCTAGCGGGATAACACAGCTGTTAACTCTTCTACTAGCGTTATATACCGTGTGACAGTCTCTGTGCTGAGAGGGAAACCCTCCATGTCTGACGTCACCGAGAGCTTCCGTGCCAACATGACCCACTGACTTACAAAGACGTTCACGTTCATTTATTTGCAATCAGTTACGACACATTAACTTGTGCGCAGTTAACGTTAGCACCGCAAGATGGGCCTTCCAGTTTCCAGAGTTAGGGCGCCCACACAGTAGGCAAAGGAAAAAAACAATGACAAAGCAGAAGCTTGCCGACCAGTTGCTGAATGAACACCGAAGTGTAATTTTACACTTATATGGCTTTCAGCAATCATTTAGTACTACTGGATGGAGTTTATACGTCACCTGATTAATATTCATGAGCCTGGCTGAAAAGGTTTATAACAGTGGTTCATAACTTTGAGGTCCAGTTTTTCTGCAGAGTTTAGCTTCAGCCCTGATCGAACTCACCCGCCTGTAACTTTCTAGTTATCATGTAGAACTTGATTCTGTTCAGGTGAGTTTGATTGGGGTTGGAGCTGAACTCTGCAGGAAAGTGGACCATGAGAGCCAAAGTTGAGAATCCCTTGTTCATAAGTTCATTCCTACCCCGTGATATTGGACATATTCCTTTGAGGTTAGTGGAACTGGATTTTCAAAAGCATAACTGGACCCATCAAGCTTCTCAATTGACTCTTTCCAACTTTGTCTGAACCGTCAAATTTCTCATTGGTCATTGAATGCCTATCCTATTTTTATGTTGTTGTGTTTTCCTCTACGTTCTTGCAACGCACCCCGTCCAATGAGATCAATGGATTTGCATCATTCTCGTGCAGCGGAAACTCTACTGTGTAGGTGCTTTTAAGTTGAAAGTATAGTTCAGTTGTCAGTTTGCCACTAGGTTTCGCACACAAGTATGCATGACGTACATTTCTTCATCAGCAGTCTGTGTGGACTTTGTGCTTGCAGCCAAAATTTTCTAGCCTTTTCTACTAGTCTGAATGCGTTGTCTGGACTGACTGCACTAGAGTCTAGCCATTGCTTTTAATAACTACTTGAAAATTGCCTTTAAAACAACAAAAAAGGATATGCAAAGAGGTCAGAAGGCATCCACAGTTGTGCTCGAGTTTGAAAAATTATAAAGATATGACTCCAGGCTGTCCTCTGTGGGTCAACTGAAGTGTACAAAGCATTGCGCATGTGTCGACCCTGTCCATAGAAGCTCGTAATCAGTGGAGTATACTTAGAAAGTCTTGAGTGATGAAATTAAACAAAATTCTTTATCAAATGTATAGGCAAGACAAGTAGTTTGTTTAGGCATGGTTCGTAGGGAAATTACAAACCTGCGCACATATATGCAAACGAATATAACTATAGAATCAATTTTTTAATGCGCATGTGAACGCCATCAGGTCACAGGTTCGCGTTTAAAGTCTGTTTAGAGAAAACGCCGGCGTCTTAGTGGCCCCTAATGATAATTTTGCGGGAAGTGAATCAATCAAAACTAACTTTAGCTGGAAATAACATTATTCAAAAAGCGCTATAAAGCCAAAACAATATGTGTTACCGTAAATTGTATGTTTATCTCTGTAAAGCTGCTTTGAAACAATCTCCATTGTTAAAAGCACTAAATAAATGAAGATGACTTGACTTGAATACTTGACCATGTGCAAGACTTTAACTGCAAAGTGTCATGTGACGGATCTCATATCTCACGACCAATTCGTATGAATTCGTACTCACTCGGTCGAATTTGTACGATTTGTCTAAACCCCAATGATGTGTAGGTTTAGGGGCGGGGTCAGGGGTAGGTCATTCGTACGAATTCATACGAATTGGGCAACTCGTAAAATATGTACAATTTTGCAAAAATGTTACGAATTAGTACGAGTGAGGTCGTATGAATTCGTACGAATGACCTACCCCTGACCCCGCCCCTAAACCTACACATCATTGGGGTTTAGACAAATCGTACAAATTCGACCGAGTGAGTACGGGTGAGTACGAATTCATACGAATTGGTCGTGAGATATGAGATCCGTCACATGACACTTTGCAGTTAAAGTCTTGAATAGTCTTAAAATACGTAGATGAAAGTCACCTCTTAAAATACGTACGAATTTCCGTGAGATCGGGTGGCATGTGAATGTGCTCGCGGAATTGGGTGTCGCTCACATGTGCATGTGGCTGATTTATGGGCCATGCTTCAAACAGGGGCCAGGCTCATTTGCCACGGAATAATCAAAGCATAACCCGATGCCTTATGTGTCTTTCCCTCAGCTTTTATGGGGGAAATGGTTAGAGCCTTACGCCCATCAGCCAAGCCTACTAACACTTCCAGTACGTGCAAGGTTAGTGCTGTTAGAGGAGATAGCGTATAAATACTGTCAGAGAGCTCATCCATCGCCACTGACCGCATTTCACCCTTCCATTGGCAGCCTGTAATGTATGTTAATGGCACTCTAGAACATTAAGAGAGCGTTGCGCAGACGTTTGTCTGGCGGCTCTGAGCGTGTGTACACATGTACAGGAAGGCTCATAAAACACAGCAACAAGGGCCGTCTGTGGCAGCTGCTACTTAATCTGATTACATCTCATTCAATCTGGAGAGACCTCTGTCTAATGTCTGACATTTACATACAGGCACAGCTGTGCTTACGTTACAGGATCCACACCATATGGACTGGTGCGGATCTCGTGTGCCTCGCGTGCTGATAGCGGTCCTGTGCATGCACAGGTTTTTATCTTCACATTAATCTTGCCCTCATTGTACCCTCTCACCCATTTCTGTCTACCTCACTGCCTGCCTCGGCTGACTGTTACCCGCTTTGACAGTAATTAGTCTTGAAAAGGACATTTTTAGTGGAGGCTTTCAATGAAATTTAGACAGTGCTCCCCCCCACCGAACCCAAACTCACATTAGAAGCGTTGCTCAAGTGATTTTTTTTTTGTACTGCAACACTTGAAGAACGCTAAATACAAAAGTAGTCGGAACAATGTGGTCAGAAATGTTTAATTATGGCACTGAATGAATTACACAGCAAAACAAAATAATAATACTAATTCTGTATTTCTGTCTTGTTTTCCAGTACAAATTTACAAACATCCCCATTTACTGGGGAAACAAGTGGAAGCTTGTTTTCAGATACTATGAACTTAATTCAGCAATTTTTTTAAAGAACATTTATATTGGTTTAAAGATATTTAGACCATTTTACTGGGGAAAAAACAAACAAAAATGTGTCATTTGTGCTATTTGAAACCGTATGTAACCATTTTTTCATAGTGTGTTTTTGTTTTATTTTGGCTTTTTTAAATAATTTTTTGTTGTAACTTTACATTTCGCTTAAGTTATTCTGTATCTAGAGGTGAAGTTTGACTTTTTCAGTGTTTTTTGATGTCCAGTTTATTGTGGCGAGACAACTACAAAAATAACTCAATGGTATCTTAACTATGGAAGCTTAGCTAAATTATGGCAGACAGGGGGTAGAATATTTTCCCAGACAATATGAGGGAGGAAGCATCTGTATGTAATTAACAATAGGTTTGATTGCATAGCTTTGATAAACACATGGGGTTATGTTGGAGGTACAGAATGGGAAGCCCAAAATATGGAAGAGATTTTCATGACAAGAGAAGAAATGATAAATCAATGATATAGACTGACACACCTATATGGATAAATTCACACATATCACCCAATGGTGTTAGTCCAGTATACCCACATATTCCCCAGAGCATCGGTATTCAAATAGCGGATCGCAGCCCAGTTCTGTGTAATGTAGAACTGTTGCAAAAAAGCATTGTCCGGACCTCCACCTGAAAGGAAATCTAGAGACCAGACCTCTTGGAACTGTAATTGAATACCCCTGCCCTACAGTTATAAAGTATATGCTCTACAAAAGCTTGTGCAGCATGATAGTTGAAGAGAAGAGAGCAAGCGTGGGTTCGGGGATTCTCTCTACAGTGTGAAGGTCATCCACACTGTAGGGGGCAGCACCTCTGTTTCAATCCTCCCGTTGAGACACTCGCTCTGTCCTTCTGTTTTCCCCCAGGCTTCGCCTGACCTTTTTCATCGGGTCATGAAGACATCTCTCTCTGTCATAGCCAAGAGCCATCAACAAACACACACACATACTGTAGGAATAAAGGTGTCACATGCATTTCTGAAACATATGTCTTCTGAAACATATGCAGCCTCCTGCTTTCTATATCAGTGATAAAAGTGTCACTCGTGCTTAAATCAGATGAGACTTTTCATCATGCTTAAAAAATATGCAACTAGTGGCAACAAATGATATTGAAATATGTTTTTTGGAGTGGCCTGACCAATCCCAACATAACAACACTGGCTCAACTAATAGCTCAAAACATTTTAAAGTCCATCTTGTAGTCAATCATTTTATCACTTTGATCAGCAAAATTACATTTTAAACGTTTTTTCCTTAAAATATCTTGAATGTAACTCTACACATTGCCTCATTTAGTATACGGAGTCTATGAATATGCAAATGAGCCCCGCCTCCACTCACTCACTCACTCAGAGATCCACTGGTTGACGATCACACGTTGATCTGATTGGTTACAAGGTAGTTTGTGACGTCAGAAACACCAGCGATTTCAAACCGTGTTTTTGGTTCACTGCAGTTTTAAGGAGAAAATACTCAGCAATGCTGTCGACTTATGAATTTGCACATGGTTTGTCTTAAGCACATTAAAATTTGAATAAGTCATAGAAAATATGGTCTTGGACTTAAGATGGACTTCTCAAAGGAAAAACTCCTCCATTTTAAGCATATCGTGGTCGTGTAAACTTACCCTAAACAGACTCGTAACACACACACACACACACACACACACACACACACACACACACACACACACACACACACACACACGTAGTTTGGTCACTTTTATGGTGTTGAATGTTGTTTCTGACCTTGGCAGCTGTGGTCACTTTAACTGCGGTTGTGTGGGGGAAAAAACAGATTTTTAAAAAAATCTTTCATAACATCATATGGTTTTAGAACAACTTGAGGGTGAGTAAATAATGACAGAATTTTCATTTTATGGGCAATTCCTCTGCAAAAAACCCCCCAAAACCCTAGGAGTGATGGCTGAGACGGCACTTATTCTGGATCTGACATCTTTGTTGCACCTTTCCTTTGCTTTATTCCTCTGATAAGAACAGGATACAGTTCTTGTCCAAGTCACACAGCTGACACATCACACTCTCAGAGCCTAGCGCAGACACGCTTAGCTTTCTCGCTCTCTCTCCTGTTGTCACAGTAACCGTCTCACCTCCTCTCTCCAGGCACACCTAATGAGGTGAGTGCAACACGGCCGTAAGAGAGGAGAAGGGAAGTAACGGAGTGTTAGCACAAAAAGAACACGCTTTATTGAAGTCATGCCAAATATGTGTTTTGTGAGCATTCTCCGGGTTTCTGTCACATATTTCCAGTGTGCTGTAAGTGTCGCTGTCAGCCAGTGCTGCCTGCTTTCAAAGACAAAAACAGGAGATGCAAAAAAAAAAAAAGAAAAAAAAAAATGCACGCCGAGAAAGGGAGCGAGAAAAATGCAGGAGAAATACGAGACAGTGTGTGACAAGGCATCTGACGTCTCGAGGTTGTTATTCATCCAGTAACACAGAGCTCCTCCCTCGCTCAGGCAGTCTTGTCCTCTGTACGCTGTGTGGCTGTTTGCTATCTTGCAGTTTTGCTGAGGATAAAGGATGGCCATTCAATTTGCTCATTTACTGTGGGGTTACCGCGGTACTATGATGCTGTCATATGATAACAATGTGCTATTTGATATCAGTAGTTCTCAACTGATTCAGGAATCACATTTTGCTTCGGACATCAAGTGAAGACCCGATAGAGTAGCAATTGATTATCCAATGACAATAAACAAAAATCTCCTTGAGATACAACGAATGCATCAACATAATATGGAGCTACATATGTGCAAAATTATTAAAACGACATATACTGATATTAAAAATGGTAAAACTTCTTGACAGTAGTTAATTAAAAAAATATTTAGGCCAAATATTAAGATTCAAATAAAATTTCCATCCATTTGGATTGCACAGTATTACTACTGCCACTTGTAGGTTCAGATGATGAAGAGGAGGGTGAAAAAGGTTCCAGAACTAAGTATTTATTTACTAAACAAGCTCAAATAATCCAATACGAGAAGCAGGTAACGTCATGTAAGACGCAAACAATACCGTACAATGAGGAACTGAAAAAAGAGAGCATTTATTCACAAGATAACCAACTAAATGTCAAGCAGGTGTGATCATTAAATGAGTTTCCATGGTAACAGAATAATGGCGGGAAACTAGAACAATGGAAACATAGGAAACAGGTGACTGACGAATGCAAACTAAAAGTCCATGAAAATGAAACGAAACGCACAGAATAATGTAACGTAATTATGTAATAAACATAATGTGATATTTGTCAGTCATACATGTATGAAACGGGTAAGAAATGTGTACGATTTTTGCACTCTATTAACTATTTGGATCTATTTTATTTTATTTAAATAATTCTATTTTCAAAATGCATTTATTCAAATTTCTTTACATAAGCATTAAATCTGTCCATGGTGAAAACAATAAAATGTAATCAGTTCAAAGAATATGAGTAAAATATGGCTAGCTTAATGGTAACAAAATGGTAACATCTATACAAACTAGTTTTAAAAAGTCAGAAATATTATTTACGTAGATGCTTTAATAACAGATCATTTATTGGGAGAGTTTATGCTGGGATGTGTAGGTTGTGCATGACACGTAACCTGAAACAATGTCAAGGAAATTGAATTAAATGTGTTTTTAAAGGGAAAGCGCATCTTCTTAGCCTCCAACAATGAGATTTTTTTTTTTACCGCATTATTACACAAAACAGAACTTAAAACATTACAAATGACTATCACTCGGACACCCGCCGCTATTTTCATTATTATTGTGTTTTTGGTGGAATTGAAGAGCTTTCGTGAGCTTTTAGTTGATGTTCTCAAGCCACTTTTTTGTTGTATTTGCAATTTGGGCAGAAGCGTTGTCTTTACCAATAACATCTGATCATTCCTATTCAGATAACAACTTTTCATCTGTGGGAAGCAAGCTATTCTGCAATGTTCTCCTATACTCTAAAGCATTAAATGACTTTCACAGTGAAATAGCTCACCAATCCCAGCAGCTAAAAGGGCTTTCCACACATCTCTTCCTCCATGCTTCACTGTGGTGGAGATGCATTCATTATTATATTTCTCAGCAGATTTTCAAAGACACCGCTCTTGAGCATCACCATGCATGCAACTCGTGTTTCGTTGTGATTCATCACTTCCCATATTCTGCCCAAAACTGCCAACCACTGTTTTTCTAAAACAGCAATGGCTTTTTAAGTAGTGCATTTGTTTACAATTCAGCTCATTTCCTAAAGCTTAGCGTTTAGCCATTCTGGACTTTGCCCATTTTTCGCCCCGGAGTAGATGTTGTGGCGACGGCCCTGCTTGGGCCACAGAACAATGAAGGCATCCGTCCGAAGTCCTGTCAGTTCCCCTTGATTCTGAGTCAGCAGCTTACAATGTGTTTTATTGGTTTGCGTTGTCAATTACATTAGCTCTAATTAAAGACACTTTACATGACTTTTTACTTGTCTGGGAAGCTATTACTAGAGTTCAGAAAGAATACGCAAGCAGATATTTGTCACGTCCTTGTCTATAATGGAAGACTAACTGGTGCGTGTTTAGCTTTATTGGTTGGTATGTCAAAGATGCAGCATTCAAAGCTAAAAAAAAATAGTAACATGTGCCATTCAAAGTCAGATGTGGGATATTCCTCCTACCTTATATCAACGACTTCCATCCATAGAAACATTCAATTTCTGATGCTCTGAAGATGATGTTTGAAGAAACATGACAATGCAGGTGTTCACTTCAATGAAGTCTCCTGGCACACGGGTTTTGCAGGTGTACGGTTATAAACACAGAGAATCATTTTTTCACACCTGTTTCTGTAAGCTCTTGCTAAACAGGTTGTATTGTCATGTAATGTGGCCACTTGCACTCACTGATTCATTGTATTTGCTTAAAGCTGGCATGAAACGGAAGTTGTGCTTGTCTTTTCTTCCCTATTGTGATGATACTGCTTCTCAAACAAGAAACACTGTTGGGCGGGACTTGATTTTTCTCCATTGGGAATCTATTGGATGGTAGTGGTTTGCTATTGGTGGATCTCATGTGAGTGACAGGTTGCCCCGCCCTCTCGCCAGTAAATGCGTCATCAGAGAAAAGAAGAGATATTTAAATGAAATGTTATTGTGCCACATGAAAATGCTTCAATATTCCATAAAAAATGTCAATTTTGATTTCATGGTGACTTTAAAAATGATCAACTGTGTAAAAATGATGTCACTTGGTGCCGTATGATATTACACACCCACATTTCTGCAAACTCTAATAGGACATTTCAGCACAAGCATCCAATTTAAAAAGGAGTTCATTGCACTTTTCCAAGCTGCAGTTCTGATTTGAACCGAACACATAATGCATTTCATTTATCGATGGCTTTTTGAGATTCTGAGATCCGTTGAAGCTGAGAGTTTTCCCATTTCAGACAGGCTGTCATCAGCGGCTCTCATTAGCGTGCCAATAAAGACCCCGACACAGTTCTGTGTAATCAGTCAACGGGGACAATATTTACAATCCTAGCCATCTTCAGCGTCGAACACAGACTCGGGCTTAAGACTCTCTTCCATTTTTACCCCTCTTTTCTCACCGTCAACTTAATTAGTCACATCAGACGTTAATTACACCAAGTGTAGGAAGTCGCAATCTCAAGTAGATCAAATTAAGCAGCGTGCAAAGCTTGAAGTGTCTCATTTCTGCCTGTGCGCAGACAATCTCAATTCTGTGGGGAGCACGTCACGTGAGCAAACCTCCCTTACGGATGCTAAATAGGATCTTAAAGCTGGAAATCACCCCATTTGAATCGTTAAGTGAATACGTGTGACTCGCGGCGAGAAGTAACTCATCTCTGGTGTGAAAAAGAGTTACGGCCTTGGAAATAACTATGCACTGGCTAGAAACTACTCGGTCGTTGGAAATCAGGAAAAAAAAACTGGTATTACACTTTTCATTTATGTATCCCTCCCTTCTGAAATGATGGCTACGCCCCTGCCCAGTTTAAAAGTTTTGAAAAAAAGAAGAAAAAAAAAATGTTTTCAAATTGAAGGTTTATAGTCCTTTTAAGTAAAATCCTCTTCCTGTCATTCCAGTTCAACTTCCTGTGAGGTGTGGCCAATTCAATTCAAAAGTCAACACATAAATTGAAAGGGAAGCTCTTCAGCTCTGAATTTTTGGGAGAAATACATTTGGAAATTTTTTTTTTTACAATTTCATCTGGTGTCACTAATGGTACTAAAATTACACACTATGGGTCTCATTCATGAAACACGAGCAGAACTAATTTTTGTGTAAATCGTGTGTAAAGTGGTTCTGGCGTACATTTTCGGATTCATTAAAATGTTCGTATTTTCCAAATGTTAGTTGGTACACAAGAAATCTACACCTGCTCCCAGCCACGCGTAAATAGTGCGCTTAACACCCGAACGTTTTGCTCATTAATAAGGCTGCATTGGGAAGATGAAATTAATACACCAATTCCATGGAAATAATATTTTAGATCAATTTATAACACTACAGTAGATTCATATTCAAGAATATTCCAATTGAAAATTTTTTACAAGATAATTGCAACTAAAATTTTTTTATATTTATATCATATTGAAATTAACCCACATTGCAGATTTTGTGAGGAAGAAGAGGAAGACCTATGGCATTTATTTTACTTGTCCATTTGTATATAAATTCTGGTCAAGGGTCCAAGTTTGGTTAACGACGGCTAGAATAGAACTTATCATAACACCACAAAGTATTGTACTTGGTCATTTTACAGGAAGTTTCCTTGTGTTAAATACCATTTTATTAATAGGGAAAATGTTTATTTTTAAAACAAAAACATCATCAAGCTTGTGTTTAGGTCACTTTAAGAATGTTATAAGATCTCATCTTCTTTTAGAAAAGATAATAGCAGAAAGCAAAAATAAATTGGATGAATATAATAAAACATTGAATAATATTATATGTGTATTATAACTATATGAAATCATGTAGTTTTTCCTATCTTTTTCATATCATATTTATTCTTCAGTTGTAATATATTTTGTAAAGTGTAAAAAAAAAAAAAAAACTTTCTTTTCTTTTCTTTTCTCGTGTATGTTTTGGGGTATGAATGTGAGGATGAATGTATAAGCATGTAGAGTTTCTGTAGATTTTGGTCTGTGAATTTTTGTTTCTTATTAAATATATATAAAAAAATAAGGCTGCATTTTAATTCACCTTAATCGGGTACATATTTGCACAGCATTTTGAAAAAATATTATATATAGTAATTACATACGGTTTTTCTTATTATGAGAGCCAGTAATAGCATCTGCGATGGTGGTCCTTCTCCAGTTTGAATACTACTTTTCCGAAGTGAACTAATTCGTTTTTTGCTCTCAAGCTTAATGTCGAACCATTTTCTTCTCACTTCTGGGAATGTTCGATTAACAGATGAAACTCCATTAACTGCATCTGTAATATGCTGCCAAGCTTCCTTTTTTTAGGACCCGATACGCCACTATGTACGCTTGAAAATAAAATGTGGCGTTTTGAATGAACTTCTGATAATAAAACTTCAATTTCTGCATCTGAGAAATTTTTTCATGTCATAATATGATGCCCATATATAGTTGTCAGTCGGATATATGGGCGGGATTTATGGTAATTGAGAATGAACGTGCACGCGCATCCCATTTACGACTGATTGGAATTCATTAACACACACACACATTTCACTATCACATCTGAAGTTTACGAAGTATTTGTGAATCAGGAGATGAGTTTTTGGGAAGGTCTCTTTACGCGCAAATCACTCGCATATTTACTCGTATATTTACGAATGTTTCATGAATGAGACCCAATGAGTACATAATTGTGTTCCCACTGATGATTAATCATATTAAAACAACAATAAAATGTTCATCTGCAGCTTTTCAGTTGAAGTCTCCTCTATTGAAGAGCTTCTTTGAAGAGACCTGGCGCATGTAAGAGGAGCTTCTGTAGATGGGTGGCTGAGCTATAACTAGCATCCGTGACCTCGTCTGTGGGCTGAAGAACACGGTGAAGAGCTTTTAATGAACGCTGCTCAGAACGGGTACGCTAACCTCGTGTCCTGCAGGTCTAAGTGACCTAGCCTTTTCTTTTTCAACAAATGCTACATAGTGTCACAGCACAGCTGTAGTTGGGCTTTGATGGTGCATATTTAACTTAGATTACGACTTAAAGTAGTAAAGTCAAGCCCTCTGGTTAAGATCACACTGCCCACCCTCCAAACATACATCCCCTCTTTTAGAAAATGGACCCTATTACACAAATACATTCCTTTTTTTAAATCTGAAAACATGACAAATTTGATCAAAATTGAGGGACAACTTGATTTTGAACTGCACTCACAGGACAGGAATTCAAATTCACCTTAAGCGCATCTAGACATATCGCAATGTTGATGTTTTTAAGGTTATTTTTGATAACGTTACCCTAAATTTTCCATAATTATGTACCTTCATTATGGAATTAGGCCTTTTTGCCAACTTTCCTGGGTGAAATAACAGTTGGTCTTTCAAGGCCTGCTGGCATCCCATCCGCGAAAACCAACATGAAATCAATAAGGAGCGTCCGATCTAATGTTAATTATTGAAACACACACACACACACACACACACACACACACACACACACACACATATATAAAACAAATCCCACCTTTGATGGTGCCAAATCAGTTCCAAGTCTTCTGTGTTTCCTTAATGGACCAAATGGACTAGCAGTCACTGTATTTGATTCTCGCCTTAAATCCTTTAGCTTTAATATGTAATTACTGTAGTAGTTATCTTGTTATTACACATTTATAAATGACACCTGAGGTAAAAGATTGGAGAGGTCTTGCAGAAGCAGAGCTTTTCTTCGTTTTTTGCTATCGCCGTGGGTTTGTCAGGCAAATGTTTGTAAAGAGTCGATAGTCGGTCTCATAAGAATACACAACGCATCGGCAGCTTTGAATATCACTGTTGATTCTCCGGTTTGCTTGTTTGTTTCCACATCCACAGTCATATGAAATGTTTGCTGTACAACCCCGAGCAATAAGTCACCATTACACACAGCAACAGATACCGCCAATATTAAACTGTAAATATTAAATATTAAAGCTGCGATTCACGGCAGTCATGCGACGCCTCTGGGTAGCTGCGATAATCCTGCAGTTTAAGTCGTATTTGTTTTTAGCAGATTCTCCGTCTCTAAATGCTGCTGAATGAGTCTTTGATGGCCGTGTTTAATTCATGGCAGCCTTGCACAAACAGATATCGTGCGGAGCGGTGCTATGAAAGATTAAACAGTGCTAATTTTGTTTGATAATCACACATAACTGTGCTTGTGTCCCAGTGTGGCGCGCCGGGCGGTCAGGAGGACAGGGCTTTCGGGTGTTGGAGATCTGTTCCAGACATGTTCATCTCGGCTGTCTGCACGATTCTTTCTGAATATGCGCTCTGGTGGGATTTGCATAAGTACATGCAGAGAGGACACAGTCACTGTTAAAAGCACAGTTTGATCAAACCAAATAACTGGAGGCAAGATTGTAATTAGATCAGCCCGAGGCAGTTAAGAACTTCTTTATGAAAACAGGCGGCCAAAGTCATTTTTCATTCTTTTTATGGGAATTGAAATAAGCCTTAGTGAGTGTTTGGAAGAAAAAATAGCTTAAAGGCGAATTGAGTCGTTTCTGCGCCACTAGCAACACCAACAATAATTGTTATGAAATAAATACAGTAATAACTAAGTTGTAGAGCACCTAAATAAGCTGCACTATTTCACAGTCTTAATTATAAGTTAATTACTTACGGTTGGGAGTCCTGAAATAATAATCATCATCATCATCATCATCATCATCATCATCATCATCATCATCATTATTATTATTATTATTATTAAAGTAATTCAATATTTTGGGATATGCGAAGGTAAACCAGGCCAGGCTCTTAAAATGACCATTAAATCAAAATTGACAGTTCTTCTTCTTCTTCTTTTTTTTTGTGCAGTTTTTACTATAAATGATTTGTCAATGCACATCTATTTTTTTATGTGCCCTCATAATGTTTAATCAAAATAGCTTTCCCTCCTCTTGCAGCTCTTCTCTTCTCTTCTCTTCTCTGATGATGTGTTTACTGGCATGAGGGCGGGGCAACCTGTCACTCACATGAGATCGACCAATAGCAAACCACAACCATCCAATCAATTCCAAATGGACAAATCAAGTTTATATTTTTTCTTGTTTGAGAAACAATTTCACTTAAGATATGTCACAATAGGGAAGAATGATTATCGTGACTTCAATATTAGAAAACCACACACTGTAAAACCTGTGGTAACCTGTATTTGTTACCCTAAAGATTTCTAGTATTTTGCTAAATTTATAATAGCATTAATAATAAACTTTATTTTTAAAGCTACATGACACAAATTAATTTGCAAAAGTAAAAAGGACATAAAGAAACTTTACAAAATATACAATCAGGTAAACGTAATAAAACAAATATAAAATAAAACACCTTATTAAGAGCTTATTCAATCTGACTTTTATTAGAGCCCTGACCGATTATCATTATTTAAAAGCATAAAATTACAATCCATCCAATTATATCCAATATATCTGCTAAGTGTGCTTGAAGGACATTTAAGCTAGTCTGAACATTGGATCGCAGTGATAAGTATAACTGTAAATCATTTACATAGCAGTGAAAATTTAAATGATGTTTCTGGATAACGGATCCAAGAGGTAACATGTAAATTGAAAACAAAATTGGTCCTAACAGTGAGCCCTGTGGAACACCACACATGATTGTAGAAGGGTTAATCATCTCCATCTGACACTAAAAATTTGTAACAAATTTATTTAACAAATTAGAACCAAACCATCTGTTTAATGTATCAATTAGGATTGATTGATTCAACAGTATCAAAAGGTGCAGTCAGAACTAGCAATATTAAAATGGTTTACTCAGTTTTTTGGTCTTTTGTTCTTTTAATTGTTGATTCAGAGATCTGAAAAAGAAAAGATTTTTGCCTTGTTTTTTTTTCCCTACAGTTAATTTTGATGTTATAATTGTATGGGGGAAAAAGGCCACAATGGCAAATCCATGATACATAGTCATACATGTGGTGTTGTGTACTTAAAAAGCCTTTCAGTGTATATATATATTTTTTCCTGTTTACAATATTTGCAAAGTTTACAATGCTGGACCTCCTCCACATCACTTTAACATAGAAAACTCAGCATAGTACAATTGTGTCTGCTGGAATTAAGAAAGACATCTCTGAAACTGTTTGTCATAATATAATTAAAATTGAGCAATAAAATCAAATGCAGTGATTGTATAGCAGAGAATTTGTTTCTTTTGCTCAAATCACACTATATTTTTCAGGCTGATCCAGCAAATGTGCATGTGCACTTAAGAGTAAATAAACAGCCATTACTTCCATCAAAAGGCAAAAGGCTATTTTAAATGACAATCTGCACTTCTATTCACACAGCTGCCATAATAAGCATTTGATTTCTCTATTTCTTTTCTTCTTCTTTTTTTCTGTGAGTGGTCACTCTCCTCTCCCCATATAATGTTGTCTCTGCACATTAAACCAGGATACAAAAAAGTACTCAGTTCACACTTAACAAGGATGCTGATGAGGTCTAGATCAAGTGAGCTGTAGTTGCATCCAAATGAAGAAATATTAACCTGCACAGCTAGCAAGATGGAGTCCAAGTACATAGAGATTGATAGATTTCCTCTGTGTGCTCTCTCACGTCAGCTTGATTCTGATTTGGTGAGGTAATCGCATAGAAATTAACGCAGATTGCGCATAATTGATCCTGCTGGCTGTAATTAAGCACTAACAAGCTACATTGCAAAGGAAGTGCACACTGCCAATAACACTGTGCCTCAATAAAACATGATAGTGGTTGCAGATATGGTGTGTGTTTGAGTGGTCGAGAGACTGACAGATGAAAGAAGAGAATAAACATATGGCTGGAGTATTGTCTCTGTTTCATGCGGGGAAGAGGGGTTGCGGACAGTTTCGGAGTCTTTCATCTTGAACAACATGCTCTTGGGAAGCGTGGGGCATTGTGAATTTTATGTGAAGTATTTCAAAGGCCTCGTAGCGCTGCGGCTGATACTTGTCAGTTTCAGTGGCTGTGCCGTTCGGAATAGTGAGCATAACTGTTACTCACTCAGATTTGTTTCTCAGTCTTAGCTCGTTTTTCTTAATTCATCAGTCCAAAGTAAGATTTCGCAAAATGACCTGATTAACAGAGTTATTATGGTTAACTAAAACTAAGACCATACTTAAACTAAAACTAAAAACGTTTGTTACTTGAAAGAAAAAAGAACATTTCTCATTTTGGTAACACTTTATTTTGATGGTCCACTTAGTAACTTTGCAACTACAGTATTAGTAGATTGTCTGCTTAATATCTGCCAACACTTTATTGTGATGCTCCTCCAACACACATTCTACTGACTATAAGTAACTTTGCAACTACATGTCAACTTATTCTACTAACCCTAACATATAAGTCTACTACAGTCTACTGATACTCTAATGAGAGTAAGTTGACATGTAGTTGCAAAGTTACTTATAGTCAGTAGAATGTTTAAAGTAGACCATCAAAATAAAGTGTTACCCTCATTTGTATTTAGTTGAATTTGGTAGGACTAAATAAAACAAAAAATTACCAAAAACTGTACGGACAAAAAAAAACTAATAAAAATAACAAAAACACAACAAAATGACTAAACCTTTCAAATTAAAGAAGAAACTATGAGAAAATTATTCAAAATATGATTTATTGTAATATAGTTCAAAAATAAATAATAGCATCTCAGTGTTACAAAAATAACACTGCTCATCAATTATTAAATTGTTACTGTAGTAAAAACAGTAAATTATGCATAATTACATAACCCTAGATCTTTTTATATAGTAAGTACATGTTGTTAATTAATATTACTTAGTACTTAAATGTTTAATTACACTGTAACAAGAACACCTTAAATTAAAGTGTAACCTATAATTGTTTTACACTAATTATTAATAATAAATAATGTAATTCAACATATTTGAGAAATTACTATAAAAATTCAAAGTTTACTAGATTTAAGAGTAATATTGCACAATCTCGAGTGCTTAATGCAGAATATATATTTTTAAAATTATATATATATATAAAAAAAAAATATCCATGAAATGCAATCCTTCCACTTTAGATATAAATATAGACCCTGACATAACAGAATGTTGCAATGCAACCAAAATAATGATCCGCCATTGTTCATATTGAACCTTTAAATGAACGTCGCTGCATTTTATTGTATTAAAATGAAACTGACCACATCAAACCTCTACAAAACACTATTGACTTTAAATGTTTGAGTCATGAAGAAGAAAATGTCACTGTATTATGAATCACAGGCCTGAAGTGTTAAATATTCATGGCGAATGCTGTGTGGAAATGAGCGATAAAAAGGTTTGGGATTCTGCCAAACCAAATGGAAGAAGAAAAAAGACCAATGGGAGCTCTGTATAAACAGCAGTGGTTTAATGGTGCGAATCTAACGCAGGCCAATTAAAATCCAGGCAGAGAGCATGGGGGTGGGCCTCCATTCATTTGAGGGGAAATTGAGGTTGAAATTAGGCATTGTGTGACCACGTGGCCTGCACAGAGCCTGGACCAGTGGCAGCTTTCATTAACTCTTGGTACTGGCAAAGAGAGAAAACGGGTAAACTTGTGCAAATCCAGCAACAAATTGCGTCGTTTTGAGTCTTCACGCTCAGAGAGTGGCCTGTGGTCGGGTTGCACTTGCCGTTGGTAAGTTCTTATTTAAATTGGTACAGTACGTAAAGTCCATACTAGAAGCTTAGTAAATACTGTCTAGTTTTTAACTAACTCCATACTTTATTTGGTTGCACGATTTGATCTTAAAGTCCCCCTGTGGTCAATAATTGTATCCCTTTAAACTCATCTTTGATCACCAAAATGAAAATTGAAAATTAAATTCTTCATGCCTTTAAATAACTTGAATGTAACTCTATACACCCTTGCCTCATTTAGTATACGTGGTTCTATGAATATGTAAATGAGCCCCGCCTCCACTCACTCCACAGCGGCTCAGAGATCCACTCGTTGACGATCACACGTTGATCTGATTGGTTACAAGGTAGTTTGTGACGTCAGAAACACCAGCGATTTCAAACCGTGTTTTTGAGACTGTCTTTGATTCACTGCAGTTTTAAGGAGAAAATACTCAGCAATGCTGTCGACTTATGAATTTGCACATGGTTTGTCTTAAAGCATATTAAACCCCACATAGACATAAACAACATTGAAAGCTTGATTTTCACCACTGGGTGGTGCCATACTGTAGCTAGTAGGTCAGAAGCTCTCGTAAAAGTAATGCTCAGTCGCATAATAAAATGTTTACACTCAATGACCCAATAGCAGCCTTCAAATACGTGAACAGAAGTTTACGTGTTTATCCTTGATTTTAATTTTCTTTGCCTCACGTAACTAATGCTAAAAATATGTTTACATTGAAATGCACTATTTTATCATTAATTTGACATTAGGTGGTTTCTATATGTAAATAACTGATTGTAAATAACATCCGGAAACTGTATTTAAAATGAATGAGGATAAAAGAAATACTGATACTTTTTTTTTTTTTTTTTGACATGCACAACACGGACTGATGCACACAGAGGTGTGTGCGCTGTTTAGGTGGGGTGCACATCAATATCGATAACTATAAAGATAACTATAATGATAACTAGCATTCACATCAACACTAAATATCGTTCTGTTTACTATTAGCTTGCTGCATTTTTTTTGTCTGCCACTTTAAATGCTTGAGCTCTTGAAAGCAGGATGGATTCTGATTGGCTGTCAATGTTTTAATTATTCATCAGCTGTTCTGAAAGTGATTCCAATGAAATGGTTTATTTGTGGTGTTACGAAGAACATTTAGTGTAAATATACACATATTTTAAAAACCGATGGCCGTTGCCATCTTGGCCGCGCGCCACTCCCGAAAATGGGCAAAAAGGCGAATTAGCTGAGGTGACGTGATGGCTAACAGACAGCAGACAAACGGCTAGTAGTGACATCAGTGGCAATTCACCTGTCACTCAAGTGGTCACGCCCTTACTTATGCAGAACTTAATTTAGGATTAATACAATTTAAATGGATGAGTTAAAGAAAATCACCCCCCTCACAGTTGTCATGAAGGGCAAAATCACTTTTTGTACCCGGCTGTAAAAATATATATTTTTTCCTGCTGTAAAGTTGGCAATTTTAACATGGGTTGTCTATGGGATTGACTCTCTTTTGGAGCCTGTCTCTAGCGGCCAGTCGATGAATTGCAGTTTAAGTCACTTCCGTGCTGGTTTCAAGAGAGAGACAGGTAGGTTGCCGCTTGGTTGTTAGCTTAGCAGCATGCTAACACCAAACTCTACTGGAATCAGCTGTAGGTGAATGGTGAGCTTCGAGTGAGGAGCACTATTATGTTCATGAGTGACCTCAAATCAGTCACTTCCAGATTCCAGGACAGTTAGGATACTGCCTTCAAAGGTTGCTTCCCACGTAGGCGGTGAAAAGCGAGGCATCTCTCTTGATTTTGGAACAGACCATGTTAAGCCCCAGAGGGGAAGCTGTATTCCTACAGCTGTTGTATGATTCTGAAAGTGACCTTTGGTTAATGTCACACATCACAGAGTTTAATATCACTCCGTGACTATATGCCATGACTTAGGAATCTGTTGTTTTTTGCGTCCTTTCCCTCATTTACGGTTTGCTTCAGACCCCATTTGATCTTATGAAAATCTAAGGCTCCATCAAAAGATATTTTTGCTCACGGTAATTATCACATGTTGAGAAGGAGTGGAGGACTAATCGTCTGGAAAGGAAAGAAAAGGAAATGGTTTCTAGAGGAGCTATAGCTGAAGGCTACAGTAGAGCATGGCTGCAGAAATAAACTCTTCAATTAAAATTAAGTCAATTTTTACAGGCTTTCTTTCTGGTTTTGTAATGGAGCTGACCCCGTGTCTTGTCAAACTAATCTACTGATAAAGTGTGTTCCTTGAGCTCATTAGTAAGACCTGGGGAAGTTTGAGTAACTACAGTACATTAATCTAATCACTTATCAATGTGTTGCTAACTATTCCAAAAGGAATTCCTTCACAAAGAACAAAGATTTCAAGTCCAGCAAAATTAAGTGTCAATCCGCATTGTGTGTCAGTGTACGAGACCAAGGGGCAAAATTACAGAGAGTATGTTTTTCCAAATATACTCTCATTGAGCAGCCAAGAAATACAGTGTCAGAGTTTGATGTTAGAAGATGGCGAGCCCAAAAAGACAGTCTTAAAAATGCTAACAGTCAAAGGAAAAGCTTAACGCGGTCCTAAAAGCACCCACTTCGAAGAAACAGACAGGCAGGTGTGTCAGTACGTAGCCGAAAAGAGAAATGAGGGGCTGCCCATAACCAGAGCCGTCATCCAGCTGAAGGCACTGGAAATCACCAAAGAGCTGAACTTACCCACCAGCGAGGCCCATCATTTCTTATTTCGGCAACGTACTGACACACTTGCCTGTCAATATCCTCAAAGCGGCCGCTAAGAATGACGCGGCGTAAGAATGATGCGACGTAATGTATTAGCGCTTGCTCTCCAACTTTAGGGAGAAACTGCTGTCTTTTCAGCACTGTGATCGGCCTGAGGAAAAAACATTTATATCCCCTTGATCAGATCATGCGGATCAAACACCTGTGTGTTTTGACATGCCAGCTTCTGTCACTGTACATAGAAAAAGTGAGATATCAGTCATAGTGAAATCTACTAAATGAGAATTTCAGGTTATTTTTATGGTAGCTGTGTTTATTTCTGTGATTGTTGTTGGTACATTTTACCAGTATTTACCATTTTTGAAATACAAAAAGAAAAAGAAAAATTTGGCTTGGTCTTCAAAAAGCCTTTTTTTAAAAGGTACATCTTGAAAAGGGCAGGTCATCTTATATTCAGGGTCGTCTTATGTGCGAAACAATACTGTAACAGCTTGCATGAGCGCGGACCCTCCTTTGGCATTAAAAAAAAGTGCTGTCAGGATTTACTAAAGACATGAGAAATTAGCAATGAAAAGCCGTGGACACAGTTATTTTTGCACATGACCAGACCTTATTGCTCCCTTGTAGGAGTTTACCTGTTAGACCACGGATGGTAATTAAATGAATCATGCAATGTGATTTAATTAGGTTTGCGGTTGTCAGTTGAGTGATATTTGTGTCATTATTTACTGCCCCCCCTCCCCCCCCACCCCCCATTTTGTGCCTGACATGACAATGAATTTGCACATTCTCAGTAGATTCACCCACAGAACTTTCCACTCCCATCCCCACTTTTATTTTATTGCAGCCACCCACTAATTTGCCCCGTTTAGTAAATCTGGCCCAATATGTGATTCTGTAACAGAAGTTGTGCTTATAGGTTAACTCTGTAATATGCAGAAAATTAATTAAGTTGCAACTTGCAAAGCATCTGAAAAAGCACCAGTATAATGCAGAGAAGCTATGATGTACGTAGCGCGTCGTCTGGAGTAGATTCATATTTATTCAAAATCCTAAATATTCTCTTATATTAATATTAATCACGGAATGTTTTAGTGCTGTATTGCAGACACATTGAATAGACATTGAATTGAATAGACTTTGAATCTCAGCAATATACATGTGCAATCATGACTAGAGTGTAGGATGACTATTCATTAGGGGTGTAACGGTACACAGAATTCACGGTTCGGTATGTACCTCGGTTTTGGGGTTACGATTCGATACGAGTTCGGTACAACAGGAAAAAGCAATGCTGGGTTTCTTTTCATTTATTTTGAACAGATAGTAGTGCAAATTACAGTTTGTTTCACCTAGTGGCACCTAGACTGTGGTATTTAGCGTCCTTGTTAGCGCAATTACCTCCCATTCAGAGAACACCGGTTCTAGTCCAGCTCGGAGCGGGGAAAGTAGGACCGGAGGGGTTACAGTGGTGCCGTGACCCAGATGGGAGTGAGGTTTAGGGGGGTGAGTGGTTGTCTTTAGAGTCCTTGTTATGAACATCCCATCTGAGGACGACTTAACGGCATGCGCCTCCCATGCCGGGGAGACGCCGGTTCGAGTCCCGTTTGGAGCAGTGCGAGTAGGACCCGGAGGCGTTACACTAACAGGGTAATTAATACTATAGAAACTGCATCCCTCTACCCTTTTCCTCCAACACGGTTCCAGTGCGGGTTCCCGGGCTTTGTCCTTTCTCGAACCGTTCCGCACATTTCCATTGCAGAAAAGGGGGTTCCTGGCCAGAAAGATCAGTTCAACCCCGGCCCTAAAAACTTGCTGGTCTCAAAAAGAGATAGGGAGAGGGGGAGGTGAAATGCTGGCGCTGTCTCGTTGAGCAATGTAATAACGTTGCTATACATTGCTCTTTACATCTAAATATATACAACTATGGGAAGTGAGTGAACGGTTCCAGTTTATCTCTGAAAAGGACAGATTAGAGTACCGGCAGTTTATGCCAGCTGCCGATTCACTAGAATCACTCCCGGTACTGTAAACAGCAAAACAAGTGTCGCACTGATAAACAACATTTAGTAGTGTTATGTCACCGTTCTTTCGCGACAGGCTCTAGTTCACCTGGCCGAGAACAGGCTCTGGCTCCAGAACGCGAACCATTATGGATAAAAAGGGGTAGCTCACCACCCAACCCCAAATTCTTGGTGATTTAACTTTTGTTCAGAGAGATGTTGGTGAACGTTGAAGGAAGAGGCTGCCAAGCAGTAAGGTACAAGAGGGAGATAAAGCTCTTGGGAAAATGATCGCATCAATCAGGTAGCGGGCTCACAGCAGATCTGGAAATAGCCAAGGTCTTGTCAGACAGACAGCAGCTGGCCAGGGAGATGGACATGCCCTCAGGCTGCAGGTAGGGTTTAACAAGCTCCAGCATAATGAAGCCATGTCATTTAATTTCACTTCCTCTCGACATACACAAACGCATACCCTCAGTTTGCCTCTGTTTGGTCCTTCTATGATGCTTTTTTCTTTGGTGAAGTGCGTAATTTCTGCACTATTAGAAGCAAACAATGGAATGGCAAAAATACTCCCCCGTCTGGCATTCATTGGCAGAACAGAACCCTAAAAATCATGACATTGGTTAAGTCAGTGTTGCTGTGCGTTTCCCATACAGCGTCATCATAACTCACTGCTCAACCACCATAGATCAGCGATTCACCGTTTACTGAAACCATAGTTCCAACGAATATTTGCAAACATCATTGCAAACTTGTGTGGAACAACAGCTTTCAACCTGCTGGTAAAAGAATAGCTTGATCATACTCTTGGGCACAATAATCAAGAATAGATGCATTACATCTATACATCTTCAAATTAATTTAAAGATTTATCGAAACCCACAATAAATCAAACATCAAAATAAGCAAAATGGCTGTGAAAAACTGTTAAGTCGTCCTCAGATGGGATGTTCATTACAGCAACATTTAGAAATGACGTTGAGGAAAAGCTCCTGACTGAATAACCTGCATGTATTCAGGAGTAAAACATACTCCATTTACATACTTATGTTAACTATGTTAATGTGATAAAAAAAAACGCCTTTCTGTTGTACATGTAAATGAACTATAATAATCTGACATTTTGCGATCTCTAATCGATTAATGAGTGAGGTTAATCAATTAATATGAGATGAGTAAAACATTGTCTTGTAAAGCTATTGTGTTCCCCAAGAAACATTGCGTTCACTTGCAAAACATTCTCTCGTAAAACTGCTGCTTCCTCCAAGAAACTTTGCGTTCACTCGGAAAACATTCTCTCGTAAAACTATTGCGTCCCCCAAAAAACTTTGCGTTCACTCGCAAAACATTCTCTCGTAAAACTGCTCCGTTCCCCGAGAAACTTTGCGTTCACTCGCAAAACATTCTCTCGTAAAACTATTGCGTTTCCCAAGAAACTTTGCGTTCACTCGCAAAACATTATCTCGTAAAACTATTCCTTTCCCAAGAAACTTTGCGTTCACTCGCAAAACATTCTCTCGTAAAAGTATTGCGTTTCCCAAGAAACTTTGCGTTCACTGGCAAAACATTCTCTCGTAAAACTATTGCGTTTCCCAAGAAACTTTGCGTTCACTCGCAAAACATTCTCTCGTAAAACTATTGCGTCCCCCAAAAAACGTTGCGTTTACTCGCAAAACATTCTCTCGTAAAACTATTGCGTTTCCCAAGAAACTTTGCGTTCACTCGCAAAACATTGTCTCGTAAAACTATTGCGTTTCCCAAGAAACTTTGCGTCCACTCGCAAAACATTCTCTCGTAAAACTATTGCGTTCCCCAAGAAACTTTGCGTTCACTCGCAAAACATTCTCTCGTAAAACTATTGCGTTCCCCCAAGAAACTTTGCACTCACTCGCAAAACATTCTCTCGTAAAACTATTGCGTTCCCCAAGAAACTTTGCGTTCACTCGCAAAACATTCTCTCGTAAAACTATTGCGTTCCCCAAGAAACTCTGCGTTCACTCGCAAAACATTCTCTCGTAAAACTATTACTTTCCCCAAGAAACTTTGCGTTCACTCGCAAAACATTCTCTCATAAAACTATTGCGTTCCCCAAGAAACTCTGCGTTCACTCGCAAAACATTCTCTCGTAAAACTATTGCGTTCCCCAAGAAACTTTGCGTTTACTCGCAAAACATTCTCTCGTAAAACTATTGCGTTCCCCAAGAAACTTTGCGTTCACTCGCAAAACATTCTCTCATAAAACTATTGAGTTCCCCAAGAAACTTTGCGTTCACTCGCAAAACATTCTCTCGTAAAACTGCTCCGTTCCCCGAGAAACTTTGCGTTCACTCGCAAAACATTCTCTCGTAAAACTATTGCGTTTCCCAAGAAACTTTGCGTTCACTCGCAAAACATTATCTCGTAAAACTATTCCTTTCCCAAGAAACTTTGCGTTCACTCGCAAAACATTCTCTCGTAAAACTATTGCGTTTCCCAAAAAAACTTTGCGTTCACTGGCAAAACATTCTCTCGTAAAACTATTGCGTTTCCCAAGAAACTTTGCGTTCACTCGCAAAACATTCTCTTGTAAAACTATTGCGTCCCCCAAAAAACGTTGCGTTTACTCGCAAAACATTCTCTCGTAAAACTATTGCGTTTCCCAAGAAACTTTGCGTTCACTCGCAAAACATTGTCTCGTAAAACTATTGCGTTTCCCAAGAAACTTTGCGTCCACTCGCAAAACATTCTCTCGTAAAACTATTGCGTTCCCCAAGAAACTTTGCGTTCACTCGCAAAACATTCTCTCGTAAAACTTTTGCGTTCCCCCAAGAAACTTTGCACTCACTCGCAAAACATTCTCTCGTAAAACTATTGCGTTCCCCAAGAAACTTTGCGTTCACTCGCAAAACATTCTCTCGTAAAACTATTGCGTTCCCCAAGAAACTCTGCGTTCACTCGCAAAACATTCTCTCGTAAAACTATTACTTTCCCCAAGAAACTTTGCGTTCACTCGCAAAACATTCTCTCATAAAACTATTGCGTTCCCCAAGAAACTCTGCGTTCACTCGCAAAACATTCTCTCGTAAAACTATTGCGTTCCCCAAGAAACTTTGCGTTTACTCGCAAAACATTCTCTCGTAAAACTATTGCGTTCCCCAAGAAACTTTGCATTCACTCGCAAAACATTCTCTCATAAAACTATTGAGTTCCTCAAGAAACTCTGCGTTCGCTCGCAAAACATTCTCTCGTAAAACTATTGCGTTTCCCCAAGAAACTTTGCGTTCACTCACAAAACATTCTCTCGTAAAACTATGGCTTTCCCCAAGAAACTTTGCGTTCACTCGCAAAACATTCTCTCGTAAAACTATTGCGTTCCCCAAGAAACTCTGCGTTCACTCGCAAAACATTCTCTCGTAAAACTATTGCGTTCCCCAAGAAACTTTCCGTTCACTCACAAAACGTTCTCTCGTAAAACTATTGCTTTCCCCAAGAAACTTTGCGTTCACTTGCAAAACATTCTCTCGTATAAACTGCTGCGTCCTCCAAGAAACTTTGCGTTCACTTGCAAAACATTCTCTCGTAAAACTATTGCGTCCCCCCAAGAAACTTTGCGTTCACGCACAAAACATTCTCTCGTAAAACTGTTGCGTTCCCCAAGAAACTTTGCATTCACTCACAAAACATTCTCTAGGAAAACTATTGCGTCCCCAAGAAACTTTGTGCTCACTCGCAAAACATTATCTCGTAAAACTATTGCGTTCCCCAAGAAACTTTGCGTTCACTCGCAAAACATTCTCTCGTAAAACTATTGCGTTCCCCAAGAAACTCTGCGTTCACTCGCAAAACATTCTCTCGTAAAACTATTGCTTTCCCCAAGAAACTTTGCGTTCACTCGCAAAACATTCTCTCATAAAACTATTGCGTTCCCCAAGAAACTCTGCGTTCACTCGCAAAACATTCTCTCGTAAAACTATTGCGTTCCCCAAGAAACTTTGCGTTCACTCGCAAAACATTCTCTCGTAAAACTATTGCGTTCCCCAAGAAACTCTGCGTTCACTCGCAAAACATTCTTTCGTAAAACTATTGCGTTCCCCAAGAAACTCTGCGTTCACTCGCAAAACATTCTCTCGTAAAACTATTGCGTTCCCCAAGAAACTTTGCGTTCACTCACAAAACATTCTCTCGTAAAACTATGGCTTTCACCAAGAAACTTTGCGTTCACTCGCAAAACATTCTCTCGTAAAACTATTGCGTTCCCCAAGAAACTTTGCGTTCACTCGCAAAACATTCTCTCATAAAACTATTGCGTTCCCCAAGAAACTCTGCGTTCACTCGCAAAACATTCTCTCGTAAAACTATTGCGTTCCCCAAGAAACTTTGCGTTCACTCACAAATCATTCTCTCGTAAAACTATGGCTTTCCCCAAGAAACTTTGCGTTCACTCGCAAAACATTCTCTCGTAAAACTATTGCGTTCCCCAAGAAACTTTGCGTTCACTCGCAAAACATTCTCTCGTAAAACTATTGCGTTCCCCAAGAAACTTTGCGTTCACTCGCAAAACATTCTCTCGTAAAACTATTGCGTTCCCCAAGAAACTTTCCGTTCTCTCACAAAACGTTCTCTCGTAAAACTATTGCTTTCCCCAAGAAACTTTGCGTTCACTTGCAAAACATTCTCTCGTAAAACTGCTGCGTTCACACACAAAACATTCTCTCGTAAAACTATTGCGTCCCCCCAAGAAACTTTGCGTTCACTCACAAAACATTCTCTCGTAAAACTATTGCGTTCCCCAAGAAACTTTGCATTCACTCACAAAACATTCTCTAGGAAAACTATTGCGTCCCCAAGAAAGTTTGTGCTCACTCGCAAAACATTCTCTCGTAAAACTATTGCGTTCCCCAAGAAACTTTGCGTTCACTCGCAAAACATTCTTTCGTAAAACTATTGCGTTCCCCAAGAAACTCTGCGTTCACTCGCAAACATTCTCTCGTAAAACTATTGCGTTCCCCAAGAAACTTTCCGTTCACTCACAAAACGTTCTCTCGTAAAACTATTGCTTTCCCCAAGAAACATTGCGTTCACTTGCAAAACATTCTCTCGTAAAACTGCTGCGTCCTCCAAGAAACTTTGCGTTCACACGCAAAACATTCTCTCGTAAAACTATTGCGTTCCCCAAGAAACTTTCCGTTCACTCACAAAACGTTCTCTCGTAAAACTATTGCTTTCCCCAAGAAACATTGCGTTCACTTGCAAAACATTCTCTCGTAAAACTGCTGCGTCCTCCAAGAAACTTTGCGTTCACACGCAAAACATTCTCTCGTAAAACTATTGTGTCCCCCCAAGAAACTTTGCGTTCACTCACAAAACATTCTCTAGGAAAACTATTGCGTCCCCAAGAAACGTTGTGCCCACTCGCAAAACATTATCTCGTAAAAATATAGTTTTCGCTTTTGGGAAACGCAGCCCTGGTTGGGAGGCCTGTAACTGGTGTTTACACTTAGTTGTTCCTGCATATGACAAAGAGCCACACGTCTTCTTATAGCAGCTCGTTTTGATGTGTGCATGTGAGCATTATGGGGGTTACAATGACGTTAGCTGTCATTGTGTCTCTCTAATAATGATAAATGGAACTTATTACATCAGTGTTAATTTCCCCTCCACAGATTGGTCTCAGATGCTGATACTTATCTGGCACTGATCGAATTGTACGAGTGTAATCGCTGAGAACAGACCCTATTAAAATCCGGGGCCTGTGCATCTGATATCAGCTCCTATTGGAGGTCTGATTAGTCCTCATGCACTCTACCTGCTGACATGTCACTATTCTTCAAAAATGTTCTTCGCTGCCCTCAAATGTGCCAGCTGAAAACACAAGCATCTAGACCGATCATTTTCTAGACAACAATTACATTATACATTAATATCTACTCTACTATTTTACCCAATGCAACCATACATTAATTTCACCATATACTACCATTTTTTTTTTATAATTTCTTCAGCTAATTCATATTATTTCTCTATTACCCACATCTTCACAAACTCACAAATAGCCAATTAATAATTTGTGCTCTAAAAGATATTGATCTCTTGATAGAACTCAAACTAAATTAAATCTGTTCATCATGTAAAACAATGTCTCTTTAGAAGACTCAAATTAAACAGATTTAAAATAAGGTTGGAATGAACTTTCGATGGTGGGACCGAAATCTCTCAGGTTTCATTAGAAATATCTTCATTTGTGTTGAAAAAATGAATATAAAAAGGCTTATGGGTTTGCAACAACATGAGTGAGTAACTGATGACAGAATTTTAACGTTTTGTCCTTGTAAAATAAATGTATGCCGGTGACATAATTTTGTTCTACAAAAAGCAGCATTCACAGTACAGTTATTACAGTTAGTTTTGTTCATATTTGCTCATGTCACAAATTCGATCATTACAACATTCATTTAAATGTTAAGGCAACATTAAAAAACACCACAGTACAAATGAGTTATGTGTGGAATGTTTTTCCGCCTCAGAATAAAAAATAAAAAAGGTAATTGCGACTTTTTATCTCACATTTCTGACTTTTTTTCTCACATTTCTGACTTTTTTTCTTACAATTGTGAGTTATAAAGTCAGAATTGCGTGATATAAACTTGCAATTCTGAGAAAAAAAGTCCTTAGAATTGGACTTTATAACTCACAATTGAGTTATAAAGTCCAATTCTAAGGACTTTTTTCCTCAGAATTGCAAGTTTATATCACGCAATTCTGATTTTATAACTCACAATTGCGTGTTATAAAGTCAGAATTGCGAGTTTATTTTGTGCAGTTGTGAGTTTATATATCTCGCAATTCTGACTTTATTACACGCAATTGTGAGTTATAAAGTCAGAATTGCGAGTTTATTTCGTGCAGTTGTGAGTTTATATCTCGCAATTCTGACTTTATTACACGCAATTGTGAGTTATAAAGTCCAATTCTAAGGACTTCTTTCCTCAGAATTGCAAGTTTATATCACGCAATTGCGTGTTATAAAGTCAGAATTGCGAGTTTATTTCGTGCAGTTGTGAGTCTATATCTCGCAATTCTGACTTTATTACACGCAATTGCGGCTTTATTTCACGCGATTCTGACTTTATAGCTCGCAATTCTGAGAAAAAAAGTCAGAATTGTGAGATGTAAACTCGCAATTGTGAGATAAAATGTGCAATTATCTTTTAAAATGTTTTATTTTGTAGCGCAAACAAGCTTCCATAGTAATGTTATCCTTCATGCTGTTTTTTTTTATGTCAGAACAATGACAAATATGGAAATCACCGTGTGATACTCATTTTAAAAGAATTCAGCTTGAGTTGGCCTCAGTTGATTTAATTACAAAACAGCTCTGATATTGTCTCAACAAATGTATGAACCATGCAAGAATCTCGAGTCAGCTCTGGTTATTTGTGGTGTATAGCAGACACGTTTTCTTTTAGCGTATGCTACGTTGCGCTAAATGCCAACGCTTAGCGCAGCAGAATATCCTCTTGTCTCTTAACGCATTCGAGAGGACCCGGTTCACTAATTGAACTCATTTGATATAAATGTGTTAATTGCTCTCGTTGAGCAAGCGCTGTAATTGGGTCATGATTGCTCTTGCTCTCCTCTTCAGTGTGCACACTTCCGCTAATAATATCAATGAAACTATCATGAGAGCTGTGCTATACTTAACACGGGTTTTTTTATCGAATCACTATAAATAAGGTAGTGTATCTGCCTTTGTCTATTCTGTGAACTGGATCCTGGGATATCTGAGTTCTTTAGAATAAATTACAATTGATTATTGCTTGTGCGTTTAAACCTAGTGGCTCATTAGGCATTTTGATTGGTCTGAAATTCATCGTGTGTGCGCTTTTGCCCATAGAAGTGTGTTGTAATCCACTGGATTTGAAATGAATTTCAGTGCTCCCGCTTTCTTCCCACTTTCCCAGCATGCAGCAGAAATCTCCTGTTGTCAGTCCAGAGGCGACGGGCCTCCGAATTCATATTTTCAGTCTTTGAAGGAGACATACACTGCTTTCTAAACTCAGGCACCCCGCTGATGCATTGTGGGAGCACGAGTTTCTTCTGGCGATGTCTTGCACAGGTCCAAAAGCACTCGCTATGATGCCAGTATTCAATTAATAGTCATATATTTTGATTATTCTGATATATTGCAGCCGAAACATCAACAGGTCACGTTTGGAATAAATAGCACTTTTATTTTCATGTTGACCAACCTAGAATCCACAGTAAATCATGCAGAGAGAATGCAGTATCAGCCTCACTCCAGATGCATGATTATTTCATACGGCACATCATGCACAATGTATTTATCCTTTTGAAATATAGATGAATCATTTCTGTGGCTGCCGGTCATTTCTTTTTTTGCATGGTTTGCAACAAAATTAAATAATTTATGGAGGAAATATGAGAGGCCGCCTGTTTGCTTGACTGACACACGAGGGTGAACGCAGCCCAAACAGTGGAGTCATGGAACAGACGCATCGCTCAGACATGCGAGGGCCGGAGTTTCAGTCTTTCCAACTTCATGAGCTTTTACTTCATTTATGCACCCTGAACATTTTTCAGTGTCATTTTCGACCAATTTTGGAGATGGCTGTGAAGTGGAAAAGGTTATTGTGTTGTGTCTTGGTGCACTACTGGGGCTTCGCTGCAAATGAATTATTCATGCTAAGAATTGGAGAGGAGCGCTGGAAAAAGAGCAAAGAGCAAAGGCATTGAAAGACAAAGGATTTGTGAGACAAATCAGTTGATAAATGTGTGAATGCAACCACTTCACTGCTAAAAACGGTATTTGTTTAACCATTTTCTTCATGCAAAATACCTTGCTGTTGATTTCGCTATAAAAGATTGACATGTTCTTTATAGGTTTGGTGAGATTTACCCATTTAGTCCTGAAATGTCCTCCTGGCACTTGTATTGAAACTTCACGATCCTAGGGTGTGGTGAGCGGGTTGAGAAATCCAAGTCCAGGGTTATCCAAGAACTCTGACCTTAATCATCCCTGATTAGTGCTCTCATCCCCTCAGGAACAGGCAGTCTGGATCCTGGATTTAACATTGATTAGCTGGGAACATGTTGTCCAGCCTTCTGTCGCCCACGTGGAGCGTCGGCAGACGACTTTAAAGTTAAATATGTCGTTATTTGATCAATTATCCTGAGTTGATATTTAGATCTTTTTTTGTTTGTTTAGCAAACTGTGAGTGTCTTGTAAATGTATGTATTTTAATGGCCTAAAAAACTATTAGTAAAAATTATTTATATATATTATTTTTATTAGTAAAAAAATTGTAAAACACTGGCTGAATGTACTCTATGAAAGCAATAAAATTTTTTTTACAACATACATAATAAAGCATGATTTGTTGGTTTAACTTAAAAAAGTACATTGAAACCCAAAAAAGAGATTTTGTTTTTTCTTTGTATTAACAATTTATTTTTTGTTTCAATGAATTTCAAATTTTAAGGCAACAAGGTTACATTGTTAAAAAAGATTTGTTGGTTTAACTTAAGAACTATGTAACCTTGTTGCCTTAAAATTTTTAATTCATTGAAACTAAAAAAATTGAGTTAATACAAAGAGAGAACAAAATCTCTTTCTTTGTAATAACTCAATTTTTGGGGTTTCAATGTACTTTTTTAAGTTAAACCAACAAATCTTTTTAACAGTGAAGGGGTAGGGAATTCACAAGGATATCTGTGGTAATTTGTATTGAATTTTATGGAAGCAAATTCAATATAGGCCTAGTCATGACATGAGTCACAAATAGGAAAAATGATATTTCATTATTTTGTAATAATGTAAATGGATAATATTTTGCCTGCAAAATGTAGGTCTTTTCGATGCATGCTGAGGTACAGTATGCGAACAAATTCATTTGTAAAGCGCATTTCCCACACACCGGTAGATTCAATTTCACTTTAAATAAATTCTTTAGGTTTTAACATTGCTTTCCATATATTACTTTAAGCACACTTCGACACCACAGTAGAAACTACTAGCCTTACTGCCATTTGAAATGATTTCTGAATTCAATTATAAAAAGTGACTTATTTGTGTTTTATTCTTTCTCGGCAATGCAATTTTGACCCGACTTATTTTCTGGAATACCATGATTATCAGTAAAAAAAAAAAAAAAAATTGACAGTTTTAGTTTCTTTTCACTCTAGAGAACGTTTTCAAAGACAATGTGTGTACTCGTGCTCACGGCTTGATATTTAATACATCCAAACAGTGTGTGTGGTGTCAAAATATGTGTGGTCATGTAAATGTGTTATCATGGAAATTCAACCGGTCGTGTAGCAATACAATATATTCTATTCTATTCTATTCTATTCTATTCTATTCTATTCTATTCTATTCTATTCTATTCTATTCTATATGTCAGATCAAAATGTCTTTCTTGAATTTGAAAGTGTGCAAGCTCTCATTTGTGTTACTGAAACAGGGCCCACTTACAAAACACACCATGAAATAGCTGTGAAATTGTACGATCCTCAGTCCCACAACACAGCTCAGCTAATCTAAGAATCATGCTCGAATTTCCTTTCTAATTTTAACCTTTTCAAACCAACAGCGCACGGATGCATTTTTCCCAGTGTTTCCATTTGCACCGCTGGTAGCAGGTCTCAGACAACTGCATGTAAACTAGGAGCTATAACCCCCTCTAGGGTATCAAATCCTGGACTCTCATTTCTAACTAGGTCAATGCTTGCTATAGCTGCAGACTCTCTATTTCTCCTTCTCTGTCTGTCTCTCTCTCTCTCTCTCTGGCTCTCTTTTCAACCCCGGTGCACCACAAGATCCATTTCTCATCTCGCATATGCATCAACATCACAGTAATTTGTGTCCATTTACACAGTCATTTGACTGTAAGCAATATAATCCCGAAAACAAATGAATGAGATTTCTAGAACCAACCGTCATAATTGTGCCGTTTCTCCGGCTGTGTCTGCGTGAACTGTAAGAATGGCTGCAGTTGTTGAAAGCTTTTCTGTTTCAAGCTCTGGGCGACTGACTGAGCGATCAGCTCGCTTGCAAAACAGTCACGTCCGATAGTTCAATACTGCACTCCCTCAGGTCTGCCAGCGCTGGCTTCAAAGAGACATCATGTGCGGATTCTCTTATCTTCGAAAAGCCATGAATGTTTTACATACGTTTGTTTTTGATGGAATATATAGGGTCAAATTACATATATGACTTTAATTGGGGTTACGGCAAGTCTAACCACAATATTTTGCTCTTTTTTTTTTTCTTTTTTTCTTCCAGGATCAAGATATCTTATTACATCCACGGGGGCCTTGTATATTCTGGATGTGCAGTCGGAGGACGCGGTGAATATTTATCGCTGTACCACACGGCACCGATACACAGGGGAGACCAGACAGAGCAACAGTGCCCGACTGCTTTTATCAGGTGAGGGGCCTTTGTGTTGCTGGCACGACTTCTCATAAATCAGCAGATGTCTAGTCAAAAAATCATATTACAATTATTTACACATTTTGTGTGTAAAATTGAAACCGCAATACGATTAAGCAACAAGGTATGAGAGACTGCTCTACAGTACGATTTGAATATAGTCCAAAAGTGCTCATATCTGGAAATATTGATATATTTACATACATGTTTCCTTCATTTTTTTTAGACAGAATATTCTTTTCTAATAATTTTCAACTGATGTCCCGCGATCTCCCAGCACTGTTTGCCTGGGTTTTTACTTCCACGATCGCTGTTATGACTCACCCGCTGTACAGTACATATGCAGTATATGTTATATGTCATTATGATTTTTGTCACAAATTCACGTAAGTTCATAAGAAAATGTTTTGTTTTTTAGAAAGACTATTTATAATAGGTGGATAAATGTATATTGGGATCAAAGCGATATGAATGGGAAAGCCATGTAATGCTAGAAAAAAGGTTAATAGTGGTTGAAAACAAACAAAAGAATAATGATGAAATAATAATTAAGATTAGGTCTCATAACCGGCAGAGGTGTGAAAGGTTTGTAGAGATAGAACAATAGAAACATGAATGGGGCAGTTCGCCACACCAGACATAAACAATAGACTACAAGGGAGCATTATATTTTTTAATAGCCTTTTTTTAAGCTTTCTCTAAAAACACACATGACATGGTCTTAGAAAATGCTTCATAAAATTCATGTTTATATAAAACACCCTCAAATTTTAAATGAAGCATGACCACATTGTGGCTTCACATTCATTGTGTTTCTAAGTTTTTACGCTACAGCCACAGCATATATTGTTAATAGTTTGTTTTTATGTTTGAGATTATATATCTCCATATTAATAACAGTCAGAGTAATTCTGAGGCTTGAACTGTAAACGCTCAAGTGTTGGCTTTCTATGTGTCTATTCAGAAGGACTTATGACCAGCATCCTTTTTTATTTTGGGGGAGAGAAGGGGTTAAAGGGCTCCGAGTCACATGATGAAAGTTTTAGTCAACAAATACTTTGTCTGTACTAGAAACAAAAAGGGTGTTAATGTCACCGTCAGCCAATTAAAACATATTTTTTATACAGGGATTTTGGACATGGCAAACCAGTGCAGTCTAATGACAAAGTCATAAGTATTTTTACCATTTAATGAATTGGTTACAAATTTGTATGAATTTGTGTGATATCACTCTTGAGTTTAGCTTTAGGGGTTTGGTTATGGATGGGTCTTCTGGTGACACTTTACCTACAAATGAATTGTTTTTGCACGAATCAGATTGTATAAATGTATACCAAATCACAGATTCATATAAGATTAACACTTGTCTTGTTGTCTTATTGTCTTGTTTTCCATTACAAATATCTATAAATTCTTAAATCAAGATGCATTTTCATGTCAAAGAATGACTTTTGATATTAAGTCTCGTTTCATAAAAAAAATCTATCAAAATTAAGTGAGTTTATGCTTAAAAACAAGAAAAAATATGTCAATGGGTATAATAAAAACAATATTTAAATATGTTGATTTTTTTCTTACCCCACTTGCAGGTATATATTTTTTCTTATTCTAAACAAACAATAAACTTGTTCCTTTTTTTTCAGAAAACAATTCTTAATGGGTTGGATGCCCCAATAAGGATTAAATTAAGCAAAGATTAGAGCTAATCAAGGATTTTTTTATCTAGGTGTGATGCACCCCTTAAATTTTAAACACAGATTAACGAAACATGGATTAGAAATCGAACCTGTGATTAAAAGTTTCATCCACGGTTTATGTTGTCCGCCACGATGGATTCGCCATTGTAATTAAACAGCAACAATGCTAATATTACATTTCCTTTTAGATTGATGAATCTCTCTCTCTCTCTCTCTCTCTCTCTCTCTCTCTCTCTCTCTCTCTCTCTCTCTCTCTCTCTCTCTCTCTCTCTCTCTCTCTCTCTCTCTCTCTCTCTCTCTCTCTCTCTCTCTCTCTCTCTCTAAAGGAAATAAATATGTAAAATGTCAACTGTTTTTATCCTTTGCTACTGTTACTGAGAGACTGTTAGAAATAAAGCAGACAGATAAAACATTACAGCATTGCTTATGGATTTCACAAGCCTGGAAATATATTTATTAGTCAATAAATGGAGTAATATGGTAGCATAACTTATAGGAAAATAAAAAAAACAACAACCACAGGTATGATTTGCGGAGTGACAGCACCACCCTGTCCATTTAATGGATGCCCTGCAGCCAGACTGCTCATGGGTCGAGATGTGTCCGATTGCACATGTGACAGCAGTCGCCAGGCCAGCGGTCTCAGAGCTGACGATCGCCTTACCGGCCCCAGCTTCACCTTAGCAACTGGCTAACCCCACCTCACTAACCCTAACATTAATGAGGCTATGATCTTCTGGTTTGAGAATGCTGGCCTGGCACTGCTGTCCTAAAATCACTGTGACGTATGGAATTTGGTGGTATCAAGTTGCAATTGAGCATATGGGATGAGTAGACATAGGCTGTGTCCCAATTCAAAGGCTGCATCCTTCGAAGGACTCAGACTTCATAGGCCGCTTCTTCGAAGACCGCGAAGGTCGGACTGAGCGTTGTTAAATGGGACGGTCTATAGCCTACAGAGGATTGCTCTTGTCGCCTTTCAACTGTGACAGCTGCCGTTGACGACAACAGTAACATTTGGACTGGACTTTTTTTTAAAGTTACTGTATATTAAACTGTCTGAAAACGAAACAGGATTCACAAACTGTCTAAATAGGTTCACCGTGGTCCCTTTCTGTATATAATATAGAGTGTAAACTATATATAATTGCATCTTAGTAAGATATGGCAATTTCTCTCAAAAATATCATATCACTGGTTTCACGGGAAACGAAGGATGCATTCGGAGGACCCTTCGAATTGGGACAGCCTTCGTCTCGCCGCTGTGATGCAATCGGCCTTCGAAGGATTCAGCCTCTGAATTGGGACGCAGCAGTTTCCCACTACTACAGTATATAAAGAAAATGGATTTTCTCTCACTCTCTTTTAGATCCTGTGGACTCCGCTCCGGTGATTCTGGATGGGTTTGAACGGAGGGAGGTTATGGTGGGACACCGGGTGGAGCTCCCGTGTAAAGCGTCCGGTCACCCCCCGCCCAGGTATCGCTGGCTGAGGGACAACAGCCCCTTAGAATCAGACAGCCGCTACCACCAGAGTGTATCGGGCCTTCTCATCGAGGCCACGCGACCCAGTGACGCTGGCAGTTATGTGTGTGAGGTGTGGAACAGCTTCGGAAACGCCAAAGTGGTCGGACGGCTGGTGGTCAAACGTAAGTTATCTTTTACAGCAGGGGTTCTCAACTCTTGCCCTTGAGATCCACTTTCCTCCAACCCTGATCAAACAACTTCCTGTAGCTTTCTAGTGATCTGAAGAGCTTGATTGGCTTGTTCAGGTGTTTTTGGCCCCTTTCACACAGCAATCCCGGTAAATTAACGTAAAATTGCAAGAACGACTTTACCGGTTAATTCAAAAGTGTGCCGTTCACACAAGCAACAGCGTTCTGGCTTTTTACCGGTAACAGACCATTAACATCAGCTACAAAATACCGGTAAACTCTGTGCTGACGTCATTAACTGGAAGTTTATGCCTTTAAGGCTAGTTATTTTATCATACGTTACAGAACCGCTAACTGTTGTTGACAAATCTCTTCATCCGCCCGGACGCGGAGAGGCGCTTTAGTTTCGGTATCACTCCAATTTGAAGACATTTGTAAACAGTGCTGAGTAAACGTGTCATCTGTGTCATCATTCAATGAACTGCCCTTTCAACAGCTTCTGATTGGCTCAAAACTCTTCTTATGACTTGTTAAGTCAGTGTGTTCTGACATCGTACGTGCAAAATACGGGTAATCTTCATTCCGCGTTCACACAGCGCATATACCTGTAATTTACTGGTAATGTTACAACTTCCCTTACTGGTAAATTGACGTAACCAATATACCGGTATCCTGTTCACACATGATCTGTTACCGGTAATTTACCGGTAAAGACTGTATGTGTGAAAGGGTCTAATCTCTGCAGGAATGTGGATCTCGATGACCAGAGATGAGAACCCTTGTTTTAAAGTGACATTAATGTGACATTATTCAACATTTATAGCATTCACATTTTCACGATAGGCTACTGTATGTGCCCTTTGACAACTTGGTTTTGAAAACCAAAACAATTCATGTAAATAATTCCTATTAGACTCGATACAATTCAATCCAAAATTGTGTTGGCTGTTGGCCAACAAACTTAAGTTGAGCATGATTAGCAAGTACACAAATTAGCTAACAACATGATTGGTTTGATAATCTCGACTTGTGCTGTGTTCCATTCAAAGCTGTAGTTCAATATCCCAGACTTCCAACTATAAAGGAATTCCATATCTCAAAACAAATGGCTACCGTTAGGTGTGCTGGTGTTTGTTTGTCACCAAAGCAACAAATTGTGGATTATAAATGATGCTATACTTTTGAAGGTGTAGAATATCAACAGAAAATATCCATAACCATGTTTTACCAGAGACTATTGAATAACACAAGACACGTCTCTCGTATTGTTTTGAATGGGGAAAAGTGTAACGCTCAATATGTCGAAAATAAGTCCCGCCTTCTAAATAAGAGCCAATCACCAATTGGTAAAGTCACCGTGTCACTGCAGCCGTTAGAAGCTCCGGTTCCTATAGAAACAGTCAGACGCGCTTCCACTGCGCATTAGCTTGATCCAGCCTGAAAATTTTGATTCAAGCATTTAGAAACAACATTTATGAGACAGTTGTTGTCAGATTTCATTGGTGATTTCAAATATGAAATTTAATCGTAAGCTTGGCGAACAGTTTTGGAGAATTTGATGTTTCCCCATTCACAGAGACAGGAGCTGCACTTGCACGCCAGAGAGGCGTTTCAAAGATGGCCGCCGAGTGAAATGACTTGTCTTAAAGGGACTTTCACTTCGTCTCTGCAAACGATTGCTTAACAGGATTTATTTTCATGCAATCTCAGAACTGACTCAGTGGTTTTTTCACCTAGAAGGGAATATTTACTTTTTCGGATGACGCTATGTTCACATGACATCATGTAGCATTTTGTTGTACTTTTCCAAGTTGGATATGATGACTTCCTGAGTTGAATTGACTGCAGCATTAAGCATTTAACAGATGACAAACAAAGTTCTAGTCAACATCCTCTTAAAAACATGGTTTGTATGAAGACGAAACAACTTCTTTGAATTTAGACACAATTATTTGATTCAATAGTGTATTAATATGCGAGTATGTGTGTTTCCATCCACCCCAGAGCCTCTGAAAGCAGTGGTGAGCCCACGGAAGGTGAGAGGCAGCGTGGGTAGCCAAGTGTCTCTGTTCTGCAGTGTGACTGGCTCTGACGAGTATGACATCAGCTGGTACAGGAACGGTGAGAAGATCTATCAGGGTATAAACGTACGTATCACGGGCATCAACAACGAGAACCTGGTGATGGAGGGAATGGCCAAGAGTGATGGAGGAGCGTATCAGTGCTTTGCTCGAAATGGCAAGATGTCCACCCAAGACTTAGTTCAGGTCGTCTTGGAAGGTAAGTCCCTCTTGGAAGAAAGTACACGAAATAATGTTATACTTTTGAATGTGAAATTACTAAAAGTATGGAGATAGGGAGCCAGGACTGTCTGAGACATAACTTATGTCAAACTTATGTCATTTAATGGAATAGTTCATCCAAAAACGAACACCTTCATGTCATTCTTAAGGCTCTTGGTTTACACGAATCGCAGACGAGTTCGTCTTTCACACCGAAACCGAAACGGTTGATCGCCTTCAGATAACTCCCGCCTGCAAGATAGGTGCCGCTGTCCGAGAATGCATTTTACGCCTGTAACTGCCCACACTCATCCTGATCTTCTCTTCTTTTTTCCACAAAAAATCCACACACATCTCGCTTTGTAGCGCCACGAATGATCGCACCCGGTGTGAATAGCTCCATAGGGATCTACCGTTTCGATTCAACAGCATCACTGCGTCGTACTTTCTCATCGCTTAATCGCGCTGTGTAAAAAGCCCTTAACCTTACATCATTTTCTTCCTTCAATGAAAGACAAAACGTTATAGAAGACAGAGCTGATCTTTTCCGTACAGCAAATGTAAATAATAATTTATACTGATAAGTTCCAAAAAGTCAAAAAAAAAAAGTCCCACAAAACCCAGCCCATACAACTTGTGTGAAATCATACTATAGCAAAAGACAAGAAAATAACTGGGTGAGTAAATGATAACATTTTCACTTTGGCTTTGAACACACATGCACACAAAAACGATTTTAGCTAGATGTTTTTAGACATCCGCTTTTGAATGCAACGGCCACATCTAAAAATCCAATCGAAAACTGATGCATAAGAACCAAGTCCCCACCCTACATTTTTTCTTTTTCGATAAGTCATAACACCCGGATGTACATCACAATACGGAATAAAAGATCTGTTAAGATCTTAAATTTTGAATGACCTGTGAAGTTGTGGATGTACATATGAACACTGTACTGTGTAACTGTGCATGTGTTTTAATATAAGCCTCTACTGGACTCCACTGAAGCTACTCAGCCCTGCAGCTGAAAAGATTTGTTGCTTCAGCTCGGTTGCTGGGGCAACTGTCTCCTATTGCCACAAAACTGCATACAGAGGATATTGATAATCTATAATGATGTAAAAAAATAAAATAAACAGGATGATCAGAGGGTAAAGATTTCAATGGCACTAAGCTTGAAAACACAGCTGTTTCTTCCTAAGTGTCATGAAATAAGAAAACGGGGCTGAAAGGATTTGCAACAAATGTCTGGCTAGGTCTAGTGTATTTTGCATTGTCCGTAATTTACTGAGAATGTGAGGCAGTTTCATAATCCCCTTTCTATGTGTTTTGTATCAGGTTTTTGGAATTACAAATGCATTATTACAGTTTTCCTGACTTTTAGCACAAGTACTGTCAAATCGATTAATCACGATTAATCGCATATAACATAAAAGTTTGTATATATATATATATATATATATATTCTTTATATAGCACTATATTTACAAACTTGTATGTTAGATGCGATTAATCACAAAAAAATTGATTTAACAGCACTACATAAAATATTTAAGAAAATTCAGAATATACTTCTCTTGGGTTGATGAAGTACCTGTATGTTTTTTTTAGGTTTTGTAGATTGAGTATAACTATATTTCTGAACATACTACTGCACATCTGTCATATTAGCATTGCCTTTTGACCCGTATGATTTACTACCAACAACCAGGAAAATAGTTTACTCGGGAGTAAATGACCTACAGCACTCGAAAGAGCCAGACGGCCCACAATGCTCTGCTATTTAAAGATAATGCGATTTTTAAAAGTGTTTTATTGATGATACCAGCAATTTAATTTAAGATATAAAATCTGAAATGTTTATGACAGATTCAATCACATTTAGTTTATGAACAATGTGTCACCTCAAGAAAATGTCCTTGGAATGCTGCTCAACAATCATATATCATATATCATATCAGTGTATATTGAAGGCCAATTTTTTAGACTGTTATTTTGTATGTTTCCTTAAGGTTCATTGTGTAATATTTAGGAGGATCTGTAGACAGAAATGCAATATAATATACATAACTATGTTTCCAGTGGTATATAAAGACCTTACATAATGAACCGTTATGTTTTTATTACCTTAGAATGAGCCGTTTCGATCTACATACACCGCGGGTCCGCTTACATTGAAATGCGCCGTCGTGTTTCTACAGTGGCCCTGAACGGACAAACGCGTTTCGTCACTTTGTTGTTGTTCGTGCGAAGAGGCTCGCTAAAGTCAGCGAATAAAACACTGACACAATGATGAACAAGTAGCAATAATATTCGCAATAACATATCGTTTTACTGCATAATCAAGTAAACCTAATTTCTTAATTTATCTTTGTAAAGAACCCTCATTGCTTAACTGGCTACTCTCTGCTGTCTCAGACGACGACATCACTTCCTGTCGGCCACCGTAACTTCTGTTGGTTGCAATTCGTAACCTCACCACTAGATACCACTAAAAAAACACACCGCACCTTTAAATATTGCATCATTTAACCATCTGTCTACAAATCTGTCTTCCTCATCTCTAGACGGGACGCCAAAGATCCTCTCGGCCTTCAGCGAGAAGGTGGTGAGCCCGAACGAGCCCATCTCGCTGGTGTGTCACGTGAAAGGAACGCCGCTCCCCACCGTCACCTGGACCCTGGACGAAGACCCCGTCATCAAAGACAGCAACCACCGCATGGACCGCATCATCACCACCGAGGGCCACGTGCTCAGCTATCTGAATGTGTCCCACACACAGGTCAGCGATGGGGGCGTCTACCGCTGCACCTGCAACAACTCGGCCGGATCGGTCTCCTACCAGGCTCGAATAAACGTAAGAGGTGCTTGTCAGATCAGCTCCTCAAAAACACCGACACCACACCACAACCACACACAACAAGATTGTCTGTTTTCTATATGGAATTTTTAGTTAGAAGGAAATGTTGTAGTCTTAGATTGCCTCCTAAAAGTGGTGTTCTCAGTGACAGGGATTTGTAGCAACAAAGCAACTAGAAGTGATTTATTTGTTCTGAACTTTGGCTCTTGAGCAGTGTCCAATGACGGCGCAACAAAAAAAAGCAAAGTTTAACTCTATGCAAATGAGCAGAGACTCAATGTGAAGACAACCAATGGGAGTGAAGTTAGAGATTGCAGTTGAGCATTGGAGTGAAACTAGAAGTGAAACTCTTTTTCCCCTCATCACATATTTTAGTAATCGTCATAAATTAGATTTCGAAACACTCAAAATGCATCCTGTGAAATCTGTTTTGAAATTGGACATTGCGTTACAAAGGATACTGTAATTAGCGGGCTCAAATTTTGTGATATGACCTTCAAATTTAGAAACACAACGTGGTTAGACATATGGCTTTGGATTTATAGCAATTTTAGAGTCCAAATTACGTATATGGTAAAATATATATTTTGTATAAAATACAAAATGTTTAGTTCGATACATTTTTTGAAGTGCATTAATCTGCTGCATTCATGAATTACAACCATTTAAGTTCAGATATAAGCTCAAAAAGGGACAGTCAACGGTTTAAATACACAAACTTCCCAACACTTTCCCTCAAGAGAATCCCCGTTGTCATTTTGAAGTTCGTTCCAATTGGTCAAGTATGTGATGATCGTTTATATGGACAGTCACTCAATTTTGAACAATAGGACAGATGTTGACTCATTTAGGCAGCTTCATTTACCATAATGCAACACGATTGTGATGTCACAGCACCCCACATGACGCTAGTGCATTATATATGAATTATTTTGAGATTTTAACCACACAATACTTAATACACATAATAAAATAGTTAATTGTATTGATTTATTATTTGTTTGTGTACTTTTAGATTTTTTCTCAATATCCCAAGTATAGGAATATAGAATTCTTATGGAAAACATATAAATAATGAATAAGCTCCATAGCAGATTGAGGTGATCAAGGGCTTAGGATGTTCCACTTCGACCCATTGCAAGGGTTCTGCCAGGACTGGGCACTCGTGCACCGTAAGCAATGACGAGTCCACGAGACGGAGTTAAGTTAGCAAGAGAAGGGCATAAAAATGCAAAGTGAAATATTTGGTGTGGCCAATGCAATCCAATCAATGATTTTGCCAAGTGAGACATGCTCCTGGGTCATCATATGGAACAACAGTCCCAACCTTATCCTTGCCCCTAAACCAAACCCTACCCATAAGTTATCCCTTAAATCAGAGGGAAAGGATAGGTGAATAACACTGATGTAGAAGCACATAAGCCTTGGTTCTAAGCCTAAACTTGACATAAACTGTAAACCTCAAATTTGATTGGTTGATATGAATGTTGTTCCAGGATCAACAAAGATGTTTATCCAGGAACATGTTGCATTTGGTCAAATCACGTTCACCTCTAATGCACTTAGTACAAATAGCCTCTGCCTAATTTTGAAAGGATAGGACTGAATGGTGATTGGATGAAAGGAAATGCTAACGGATAGCGCTCTCCAGGTATGATAGACTTCCTCTACAGTCAGGCTCTACTGCCTTCACTCCCATTGGTTGTTTTACGTTGTGCTAATTTAAAACTCTGTTTACCCAAAAATCTGCCGTCATTTACCCGCCTTCATGCCGCCCCGATGTATATGACTTTCTTTCTTCAGAAGAACACATACAGGTATAATCCATATAATCCATAGTCCATTGTAATCCAAGTTCATAGGCTCCTTAATAAAGTTCCAAGCTTCAAAAAACATGAAAAATGAATACAATGATAATCCATATGACCCCAGTATCTTCAGAAGCATAACATCATATAGGTGTGTCTGTGTGAGAAAAATATTTCTACATTTTTAAAACTTTCAGCTATCTCTTCTGACTAACTGTCAGTTCAAACTTCACAATATGCCTACATCACACTTAACAACGTGCTGACGTTTACTCATATGATGATTGGCTGGAAGCGATGGATTGTTGTTAAGTGTAAAATATTTGAATTTTTTCCCTCCCCCTCTCTCTCTCTCTCTCTCTCTCTCTCTCTCTCTCTCTCTCTCTCTCTCTCTCTCTCTCTCTCTCTCTCTCTCTCTCTCTCTCTCTCTCTCTCTCTCTCTCTCTCTCTCTCTTCTCTCTCTCTCTCTCTCTCTCTCTCTCTCTCTCTCACACACACACACACACAGACACACACACTAACACACATACACATTTACTTAGCTATCTAAATGGGACATTCTATAGACGTAATGGTTTTTATACTGTCCAAATTGCATATTTTCCCCCCTTACACTAACACTACCCCTAAACCTGCCATCACACAAAACTTTCTGCATTTGTTTCATATATAAAAAACCTTGAATTTCTTTATTTTGATACCAGATTTACAAATGAAGACGTCCCTAAAGGGAGGTTTTTGGAGATTTGGAGATTTTTTGTCTCACACACAATGTAGCTGAACAACATTTTCGGTCCAGGTTTTAGTAGACACACACACACACTAACTATATACAGTGTCAACTTTGAGGGACTTATTCACTTGCATTATATGGACTCAAATCGATGAATTCTTTTTATAAAAATTTGTGTTCATCTGAAGAAAGAAAGTCATATACATCTGGGTCGGCATGAGGGTGACTAAATATTGAGCGAATTCTCATTTTTAAGTATCCCTTGCAGTCAAACTATCCATGAGGGTTTGAAGTTAGGATGAATTATTTTTAGTTAGTTAGTTACTGTCAGAATATGTATATAATAGCTGAAAACTAGAATATTTACACGTACTACATAAGCCTATCAACTGACATTCAAAGACTCTGTATACTGATAGTTCTTTCTCACAACAGGCCCTGCCAGTATTCGACCAATGAAAAATGTCACTGCCATTGCTGGGAGGGACACGTACATTCACTGTCGCATCATTGGTTACCCTTATTACTCTATTAAGTGGTATAAGGACTCCAAACTGCTCCCTTTCAACCATCGCCAACGTGCCTTTGAGAACAACGGCACACTGAAGCTGTCCAATGTGCAAAACTCGGACGAGGGAGAGTACACATGCTACGTGCTGGTGGATCCAGAGAAACAAATTCACAGGAGTGTTCATGTGACAGTGAAAGGTACTGCTTGTGCAGACAGAAGTCAGCCATGACCCAGACAGCAATAGTGTCGGCCCAGATCCGGCCCACATCTGGTACACGTGGATTCCACACATACCAAATGTGGGCCGGATCTGGGCCGACACTATATTGCTGTCTGGTTACATGAAGGCTTGATTTTAATACTGGGGTATGACCCTGAGAGTGATCAGTGTCATTTTCAATGGTGTTTGTTAAGGCTAGCATAACTTGGGCTATTGCTAGGACTTATGACTGGAGATTCATAAACCCCTAACCCTAAAGCCCAAAGCATACGTCAGCCATCCATGTTTCGCGGCGGTCCATCCACTGTATGCGTGACGTATTAATTTTATGTCATCAGGAAGGTCCGCGGACGGTGCTCGTACAACAGTGCACGTGCGAGTGATTTGAGCGCTTGAAAATTAAAAAGTCACTAGATAGTGCACACGTCTTTCCGTGCTCATGGCCAAAGGAGTATACCGTATTGTTCAGAATATAAGACAATGTTTTGACATCTGAAAATGCGGATGCGTCTTATATCCAGGGTCTAGAATTTACATGTCAATAATACACCCGCAACAATAGGTGGCGCCAAATGCACGTAAAACGAGTGTGCCAAGAAATATGGTGTCCGAGTGTAATGGTAGAAGATCGCGAGAGCAAAAAGACTTAAAAGCGCAAAACGGGTTTATCTTATAATCAGGGTCGTCACTACGGTACTTTAAAAAGGAAAATAAAGTATACCCAGGCCTTACGTACTAGACCTTCGCATACTTGTCTGTGCTACATAAAAAAAAGATACCTCAAATCGTGCTTTTTGAGGAGAGGTCAGAACTTGGCAAAGAAGACCATATACCTCGTTTCCACCAAAAAAGAACTGGTTCGGAACTGGTGCTGGTTCAAAGTTGGTTCAACTTGCAAACCTTCTCAGAACCTGTTTGTTTTTCCACTGACTAGAGAGCCCAGCGAACGACGTCGTTACGTCACTGTGTATGTTGCCATACGTCTTAGCTTTCCCATTCCCGTCGTGTTGTTGTTCACAGTAACCCGCCCCCAGCCCCCGACGTAAGCATGACGTGGCAAAAGAACGGTTCTAGTCCAGCAAAGAGTTGGTGCTGCTTTGGAAGCAATTTTCCTGGCCGAGAACCGGTTCTTTGGCTGTGGAAACACAAAGAACTGGTTCTCGAGTAGGCACCGGCTCTCAAAATGCTTTGGTGGAAAAGGGGTAATAGTAGCATAGAAACTTTTGGAAGTGGGCTCTTTTGACTTAAAGCTCCAGTCCGTAACTTGTCCGTAAGTTAAAAATAATCCAAAATAATTATATTAAAAAAAACTTATTCTGCCAGTGGTCAAAACTATCTGCTTGCCATTGCCAGATTCAAAACGGTTAGCTTGTAATAATGATTTTAATTCCAGTGGTACTGGTGGGTTTCCGCGGGAAATTCGAGCATGTCTTTGCGTCATTACGTCACACCCGTACACATAAAGAAGGAGTTTCGGCTAGCCGGCTATACTGCGCGTGACGAGATGTTTAGATGTATAGGCTTTTCTCGCAGTACTTTACATGATTAAACTTATGGCATCCAGAAAGATCCAAACAACAATCATCAGTGTCATCAACTGGAGATTCAGCAGTTATAAAACCCAAAAGACTTCGTACTTCGGATTTAAGGTGGCTAGAGAAAGAGAAAGAAACCGTCTCATGCGAACACAAGGATTTAAACATCGGCGGGGCTTTTGAAAAGTGCGTGAACTCCGTGTTTTGAAGGGGTTCAAAACGGAAGAAGAGACGGCTTTTTTCTGCTGAACAAGTAAGACATTTCAATAGTTCAATCGTGTAACAGTACGTTTTCTTAATTCACACAGTTATGGAGTTTCCTTTGTTGTGCCTTTCTCGTTTTGCTATTATGGAGAATATGAATTCTGAACTACACAGGTAACCATAAAACACATTAAATTTAACATTAGTCACGCAATGCTGATGTTGTTAACATGAACAATTTGAGAACAAAGTAGGCTATAATTTGCACGGTTGCTGTAAATCATGTTGATTAAATCTAACGAAGCTTATCATGTCGAATGCTTTTTCCCCCTTAGTTGGTCAGAACAAAAATGGATGTTACTTACTTGTTCAGAAGACATTTTCTTATGAAAATTCTTATGTTGGTCAAACTTTCAAAAAGTGAATCTGTGATTCTGTATGCCAGTATCCACACAGCGCGGTGACTGACAGCAGCACTCGCCTCAAAGCACTGTGTTCATCCGCGCTGTTAATGCCGATTTACAACCCACGTAAAGATGATAATTCCGCGAATCACTGCAGTTACAGATTTCGAACAGAGAGATGGCGACAAAGAGGAAAAGTTCCGGACTGCAGCTTTAAGGTGCTGTCACATTAGCCACATTTTGCAGGACAAAAAAGGTCCATTGCCAATAGTGCAGCAAAGTCACTTTCAAACCAAGCAGCTTTCTTTTGGTAAACATGGCAAATTCACTCGACTAACTCGGAAATATTTTGCCCAGAAGCGAAATTCCCGACCACACAGGTTCCTTTTGAAATGACTAATACAATATTTGTGTCTGTTATGATAGTCACTGTCTCAGATTATGTGATTTTGATTCCTACATTTTTGTTGTGGCATGGACAAGAAACATGTCAGATGACCCGTTGCGTCCCGACCAATCATCGCTTGCCCTCTTTAACGACGCGTGTGATGTCATTGAGAAGGCGGAACTAGTGATTGACTTCTGGAAAACAAGAGCATAAACAAACAATGGTTGAACTAGCCTAATGCTAATTCCAGTATTCACCGGGTTGCTGAAGCGTCTCCGCTATCGTTTGCCAACATTTATCTTTTTTCACTGTGTCGTGGTAGTCACTCGAGCAGAAGTATTGTTGCCATAGCTTCACGAACCTTTCCTCCATTGCATAATTCCACATAGAAGCACCAAAACCATCGTCTCTCTTTCGTTCCACCATGTTTGAAAGCTGTGTATGGAAGAGTGTACTTTTTAAAAAAATAGTCTATAGTTGCTACTACCAAAGACTTTAGATATACTGTAGAAAGACGGTGCACTCACATTACTATGAAGGGGAGAAAGTGCAACGTGCAATATGTTGGAACAAGTCCCGCCTGAATATTTGACTGTTGTCAATATGGCCGCCGAGTGAACCGAGACTTTCCTTGAAAGGGACTTTGCTATTACATATTTGGGGCAATCAGAAAGCATGTGATTGAACAAAAAAATTGCATAGTTCAGAATGAGTCATCAATATATTTTATTAGTTTCCTGGGAACTTGCTTGTATCTGCTAAAAGTGAAGGAGAAAATAAGAATATACATGACCTTAAAATGTATAAAGAGACTCTAAAAATTGGGATTTATTGAGGGCTGATTTAGGGCCCTATTTTAACTCAAGTGCACTTAGGGCGAGTCTGAATCCACTTTTGCCATGGTCTAAAAGGGTTGTCCCTAATCTCTTAATGAGTAATGGGTGTGTTTTAGGCGCAACGTGAAAAAAACAACCAGAGTCTCATTCCCTGTAAAAGCCAGTTGCGCTCGCAATGGATTCACTATTTACTTGGCGGAATTTACAAACCGGATTTCACCATATCTTTATGTACACAATATTAATCTTTTACATTGTAATCCTTTTCAGTATCCATCAATTTTTAATATATGGCAGGTTTGTGTGCCGCTACGCGTCCCTGTGTGTGTAATAAGTAGAGTGTATGCGCATTGTGGACCAGCCTATAGGCGCACATTACTAAAGCGCTCTTTAAATAACAAAAAAATACTGCACCATTGACTCTAGGCCAGGTTTCAGTTGGTCAATGCGGCTCAGTCTATTTCAGTTCCTCAAAATAGCAAAACGGCAACAATGCGCCTGAACACACCTCGTTTTTTTTCAGACCAGCAGCCCTTAGGCGCAAAGATTTATTTAAACAACGTGGAGCAGGACGTAAAAATGATAACTGCGTCGGGCTGAAACTATAGCAAAACACACTTGCGTCGCGTCTGGCGCCGCATTGCGTTGGGTGTATGATAGGGCCCTTAAAGTTTTTCACCATTTTTAATAATCTTTTGCGTTCAATTGTTCAACGGACAATTTAAATGGTTTTGCGTTGTGACAGATATATATTTGAAATTGCAAATATTCCGTGTAATCTCTCAATCAATATGAGCTCATGTATCAGCTGCATATGTAATGCTGTTCGCAATAGTTTTACCTATATATGTCAAACCACAGAACATTTTAGCCTTCCAAAAGAATTGCATGTCATTTACCAATTACAAAATTACTATACGTTCTATAAAGACTCTAGTTACTCTAATTCCAACATGACCTAAAAGCTTTACCTCAAAGCAAAGATAGAACACCAATTACAATAATCCAGACGTTTATATTAAGGTTCAAATAGACAATAGTTAAACTGCAAATCTTTGATTTTGTTGTTATGTAATAACCGAGCAAGCATCTGTTTTTGTAAGTTCAGAGTCATAAAGATAGAACAAATGTGATTGAGTTAGCTAATTTGCTCCATTCATGCTTAAAATTCAGAAGCGTGCGTAGGGATTCCCTGGAGTCCATTATCCCCATTTTGTTGTGAATTAAATAAGCACTGAAGTGCTGCTTTATTTCAATGTTATTTTAACTCATTGATTCTCAAACGTGACAGGCTGACTAGCACCATGCTTGCGAAGTCTCCCGGGGAACGCATTATGCCGAAATTACTGGGAAACGAAAGGGCGCTTTTATCGTCTTCTTTATTTTGTCTTTCTTTGCTCTTTTTCTCCCTCATTAGTTTACATTATGCATCCTCCTCTGTGAAATCTCTAGATTCGGAGCCGTAATGACTTGTTATGAAGGCCGACTGGAGCCTTATTGCAAATCACAGATGAACGTACATGTGTGATCACATGTTCTGTCCAATAGCCCGTATCGTGTGTGTTCTGAGCCGTTTTGTCAAGACACTAACCGCTAGTTTTATATGTAAATAACATTTGGTCAACGATTATATCAAGCCTGCAGTTTGATATTGGGGAGACTTGGAGAATGTAACTGTACACTGTTTAAAAGCATTTAATACTAAACTAAACATTACGACCCCGTGCTGTATTTGCTGTGCTTGTGTAGTGGTTTAGCTACTTTAAGTCAGCTCTGCCTAACTTACCTGATCGCGGTTGCTGTCTGCCTAACGTTACTGCTTGTTTGACATTCACTCTTCACTCCTCCTGAGATCTACATTCCTCGGCCCCCAGGTGGGAAAATATGAGGGTTTCTGAGTTGCCGGTACTGGCTACACTTGGTTGGTTCATCATCTCATTCATCGGCCACCCTATATCTTCGACATACACTGCGACGGAACTTCTTTAACACTGATTTCCACCATCAGTGTTGCTCTCTAACAAGGATATCATCTATATACCTCGCCGTAAACATGTCCACCGGGGGGCTCTCGACGGAGCTTCATCGTCGACGATTCAAACACAATATGAACATTCTGGTCTTCAAAATCTCGTCCCATAAGGAAAACCACAAGGCCCGTTGACCACAGTGTGTTAAGTAGTGAGCCTTGCCAAGTCAGCTACTACAGGTATACCGAAAGTGACATCCTTTCCTTTGGACTATGGAATCTGCTATGCGATCACTCTCAAATAAAGGTCCTGTGCTTTACGATATACTGTCTGATCGTAAATTTGATTTCTTTGTTTAACTGAGACTTGGCAGCATAAAGATGATTTTGCACAGCTTAATAAGTCAACCCCTCCGGGATGTGTTTACACCTGCAAGCCCCGCGCGTCAGGCCGTCTTGCAGTAATATATCACGAGAAATGGAAAGTGTCGCATGTAACTGTGCCTGAATTCACTTCCTTTGAGTCCATTGTTTTACAAATTAATGGCCCAGTCCCGACTGTTCTTGTTAATGTTCATCGTCCACCTAAGGCAAACACAGACTTTTTAAAAGATTTTTCTGTCTTATTAACTTTCATCAGTTCTCTATCTCCAAATGTGATTGTGGTTGGAGATTTTAATATACATGTGGAGAATGAAAGTAGTACAAAGGATTTTTTTTTTTATCCTGCCTTGATAGTTTTAGGCATACAACAATATATACATGTTTCTACTCACTTGTAAGGTCACTTGATCTTGTCTGCTGCTCTGGCATTACTCATTACAGCTGCACGGCTTCTGACCTAACTTTCTCTGATCATCTGTTGGTTTCTTTTAAAACCTGCTTAACGTTATTCAAGTGTAATCAACGTCGTACCATCTCATTTCGGAATATTACGATTTCCAGTAGAGACAACCTAACAACCCCTGATGAACTGGTATTTCATTACAATGATGTGCTTCAGTCGCTTCTTAATACTTACACACCATTAAAAACCAGGACTATTTCATTTGTTAATTCTGCCCCTTGGTATACCCCTGATTTGCGTAGGCTAAAAGCTCAAGGCCGCCGTCTGGAGCATTTGTATGTTAAAACTAGGTTTGTTGTCCACAAATAGATGTACTCTGACAGCTAAATCATACAGCTAAATCTGATTATTACTCCTATCTGATCATGTCTAGTGAAGGAAATGCAAGAACTCTTTTTTTCTGTTATGAAAGATACTTTAAAGCCTCCTGATTCTATACCATCACATTTGCCCTCAGTTGATTTATGCAATGCTTTTCTGAACTTCTTTAATGTAAAAATTGAAAATATCCACCAGTCTCTGTTGGTTTCAGATTTCGCCTGTCCTTCATCTTGTCTCAGCTTTACACAGTCAATTAACTCTAGTCTTTTTGCTTTTAAACTTCCTTCAGTCGATAAGATAATCTCAATTATTCGGAAATCTAAACCAACCACCTGTCAATTAGACCATCTTCCAACTCAATTAGTTAAAGCCTGTCTATCAGTTCTTTCACCTTTTATTACTGAGATCATGCATTCTTCTCTCATTTCTGGCACTGTTCCTCATTCATTTAAAACCGCATTAATAACTCCTGTACTCAAAAAAGCCAGGTGCAGATCCAAATAATTTTGATCATTTCCGTCCAATCTCCAATTTGACATTTCTATCTAATATTTTGAAAAAAAGGTTGTTGCGGCTCAAGTACACAATCATCTCTCAGTGAACAACCTATATGAACAATTTCAATAATGTTTTCGTTCTCATCACTGAGACTGCCCTCGTCAAAATCTCCAATGACTTATTGGTAGCGGCTGACTCAGGACTCTTATCTATATTAATTCTTCTTGACTTAACTTTAGCATTCTATCACGCTATTTCTCATGAAATTCTTTTAGATAGACTGCAGTCCATTGGAATTGTAGGAACTTCACCGGCTTGGTTCATATCTTATCTCTCTGGTCGTACTCAATTTGTTCAATTTGCCCTTTTTAAATCTAAACCATCACGCATTACCACAGGCGTCCCACAGGGATCAGTTCTGGGCCCTTTATTATTTAGCATTTATTTACTGCCACTTGGAACCATTTTTAGGAAATATGGTATCCATTTTCACTGTTACGCTGACGACACCCAGCCCTATTTATCTTCAAAACCTACTTCTCAACTTCCTCCATCCTCTCTTTCTAACTGTTTTTCTGAAGTTAAAGCTTGGTTTTCAAGTACATTTCTTAAGCTTAACAGTAGTAAAACAGAAATACTTCTTGTAGGAACAAAAACTAATCTATCAAAGACCAGTGGTTTCTCCATGGGGATGATGATTCTACAATTGCTCCATCAATGCAGGTTAAGAGCTTGGGTGTCATACTCGACAATACTCTATCTTTCTAATCACATATCAATAAGATTACTCGAACGGCTTATTATCACACGTAACATTAACCGCCTCCACCCAGCCCTATCAACGAAGAGCACTGCCCTTGGTTCATGCTCTTGTCACCTCATGTATTGACAATTGCAATGCTCTTTTTTATGGTCTTCCCTTTAAACTTTTACACAAGTTACAGTTAGTGCAGAACTCTGCAGCACGTATCATTACTAGAACTCCTAAGATGGAACACATATCTATAGTTCTACAACAACTGCATTGGCTTCCTGTTAAACAGCGCATTGAATTTAAAACTTTGACTCTTTCTTACAAAGCGCTGCATAACCTCTGGCTCCTTCCTATTTATCTGATCTACTTTCAACCTATACTCCCTCTCGAACTCTTAGATCATCATCCACATTGTCCTAAGTTCTTCCCCGCATACGCTTGGCTTCCATGGGATCTCGAGCTTTTAGTTACGCTGCTCCTTATTTGAGGAACTTGCTTCCACAGGACATTCGCAATAGTAACTCTTTCCTAGAATGAGCCAATCAGCAGCAGGGGGCATGTCCACTCATGATGGGGAAGGGGGGGGGCGGGGGGCTGATGAGCCAATCAGAAGTAGGGGGCGTGTCCACTCATGATGGGGAGGGGGGGGGGGGGGGGTGAGCCAATCAGCAGCAGGGGGCGTGTCCACTCATGATGGGGGAGCGGAGAGAGAGATTTGAAGACAGACTGTAGAAATAGAGATGGCTGAAAGACATTACAAAAGAGAAAAGGTCAGAGGAATATCACTGGAAAAAGAGGGACTATGTTCAGGCAAGAACTTTGTTGTTTCTTCTCCATATGTGAGTAACATTGGTTTTGCTCTTTCACAGAATCAATATGCTGTTGTTGTAATGTTAGCTATATTAACATCTTCACTTTATTTTTTGCGAAGCATTATTTTGCTTTGCTTCAGCTATGATAAAGAGATATACACTCTTGCCTTGCTTGTTTGTGCATTTTGTGGGCGGAGCAATGAAGGGAGGGGTGTGTTTGTTTGGGATTTCAAATATCAAAAGTGTTTCTCAGAAATCGCTTACTGCACCTTTAAATTTACAGTAAAGTAGTAAAAGTTAAGAAGGTTCAAAAAGGTTCTATATAAAGAAAAATCTCTTAAATGATTACACAATACTTTCATGTTTAACGGGTTAATTTCTTTTCTTCTATATATAATGGGGAAGAGGCCAGAATTGTTCAACTGGGTGGGCCGGCGTTCATAAAACAGGGTGGGCAAAGCGTAAAGTAGAAAACTGCATGCCAAATCATCAACAAAAAATATAACGCAGCACAGTTTTAAGGTCAAAGTTTCAAAATGGCAAATCAATATTTTCTAACAAGTATAATGACCGTATAAACATATGAATTAATATTCTAATAACTATATACATTGAGAAAATGTTTGTTCTTACCTTAACATTAGTCAGCACAGTAGTGCAATTAAATATCCAGTTTACTTTTTAAAGTACCGACTGATTGAGATTTGCTTTGCCATTTTCAAATTCAAAACATTGATATAAATCAATATGGGGTTATTTTACCCCAGTGTACTGTAACGTTTGCTGTGTTATATTATAATAGTTTGCATGTGTGTTTCTGATCGTCTCTCTCTCTCTCTCTCAGTGCCCCCTCTGATCCAACACTCCGACTCTCAGAGCGCTTCCATCGGCCAGCGTGTCTTCATCCCCTGTGTGGTCATATCCGGCGACCTGCCCATGTCTATAACCTGGCACAAAGATGGACGACCAATTAATGCCAGCCTTGGTGTCACCATCGACAACATAGACTTCACCAGCTCATTGCGCATTTCAAACCTGTCGGAGATTCACAACGGCAGTTACACCTGCATCGCCCGTAACGAGGCTGCAGCCGTCGAGCACAGCATACAGCTCATCGTCAAAGGTTTGAGTTCACATGGGTTATTCTTTGAATTTATTCAACTTTTGACAATAAGTTTTGTTCTAAAAGTCTCTAAACCCTGATTTAAATCAATGTCATTTTATAATAACATCTTTTTAATATTCACATTCTTTTTCTGCTCAGTTCCACCACATTTTGAGGTTCAGCCAAGAGACCAGGACGGCATATATGGGAAGTCGGTGATCCTGAATTGTTCAGCCAAGGGAAACCCAATCCCCACTATAGTATGGAACCACTCCAAAGGTATGCTAGTGTTTGAAATATATAATTATATATTATTTCCTGTTAAATATGACCGTCTATGGGTAAAGATGCAATGGAATATTCTTCACAAACGCATTTCCAGGTCCCGGTTTTCTCCAAAAATAAAAGAAAAAAATAAGAAATTTAATTTTGCATTAAACAAAAATGAAGCCTATGACATGTTTTTGCATTGTTTTCCTATCATAATTATGCAGGCTCAGTATTTTTGGCATTGCTTCAAAAATAATATACAGTAAATATTAAATTTTTTCAACTGTTTTCCAGCTATTATTATTAATAATAATCCCCTTTTTACATCATTAGTCATCAAATCCCCAGTAAACACTGTGGGTGTGTTGATGTTGGCAGGCACTGAGGTGCAGCTTTATTGGAAAAACAACATACATTTACATGTATTTCATTTTATAAAACACTGCCATTTGTGATGATTTAATTCAAATCATTGTATTTTGGGATGAAGAAATATTACCATAAATAGCTGCTGTTCTAAAGTCGTTATACTATAAAAAAAAGGGGGTTTTGGTTCTCACTAGCCCATTGTTTGTGTTTGGTTTTTGCTGTGAGATCTCAGAGGGAAGGTGGGGTCCTGTAATGAAGGGGCTCCTGAAGCGCACGTCATTCCAGTCAGGCTTTGCTAGTGATGTGGTTTAGGGGTTATGTGGACAGGTGGGCTGGGCACAGGTGTATGTTTCCATTGAGGCCATGGCCAGAGAAGCTGGATTACTGGATTAGAATGGGAGCAGGTGACTCGCTCGACCTTGATTCTTCCTGAAGGAGAAGGAGCGTTTGAAGCCCTCTCTACACATTGTAGATGAAAGCTCACAAATGGAAATCCATATACACGACAAAAAAGAGGGCTGCGCATTGGGCGAGTGGAGTTGAAAGAATAGAGGGCTAGATGGAGTCTATGAGGTTGAAGGGGATAGAAATGCATTGTGGCATTGTGGGTAAAAGAGTACTTTTCTTCTATTTTCGTGCATAATCTCTGAAATCAAATGACTAGATTCCCTGAATTAAGAGTGTCCTTTAGCGTTTTCTTAACCCTCACATAAAATAATAGTCCAAAAAATATTTTTTAAATGGAACTGTTTGTTTTTTTTATCTAAAAAGCATACGTATTTTTTAGTATCATATCTGAAAGGCTTTTATGGCTGATATATGAATATGTATCTCATAGTTCCCATATCTCACATTTAACATTACAGGAATAATGTTAAGACTAATTAACGATCTCTATTGATTTATAACAGGTACAGTATCCTATATACAACATTTAGAGATGTTAAAAAGAGTATATGCTGAAAGTGTGTTCCTTTTTTCTACACACGTTGACAGTCAAGATTACTTTATTTTGATATGGCTTTGGCAGATTAAGTTGCTCATGTGGTATTATGTTTTATTTCATAATATTGAATCTCACAGTATCCTAATCCTAATCCAGACATGACACAAAACAATTCCCCTCAGATCTTTAAATCCAATAAAGACATCATCAAATTGATATTGATCATGAAAAAGAGTGTAATGCTGATGGATTATCAGATGTCCCAGATTACAGTAATACATATATCAGCAATGAAACAGTCATTTTTGTTATGCTGATAGATTCTTTAGATGTGATAAAGATGAAGTATTTAGTATAATATTCTAAATATAATGAATATACTACATTTCCTAATATGCAGTGTTACATTGGTCCTTTTCTGGTTTGTGTCACAGGTGCTGGCGTACCTCAGTTCCAGCCCATCGCCTTGAATTCGGGTTCGCGTATCCAGCTCCTGGAGAAGGGCTCTCTGCTCATAAAACACGTCCTGGAGGAAGATGCTGGATTTTATCTGTGCAAGGTCAGCAATGACGTGGGAGCCGATATCAGCAAGAGCATGTACCTCACCGTTAAAAGTAAGACCCTGTCAAGTGAAGCGTGTGGAGTGCATGTGTGTGTGTCTCCAAATGTGTGATGAATGAAATGGTGATTGTGATGTATCTAAATGTTTTGTTTGTGTAACTTTTTTTGTGTGTGTGGTCTGTGCCACCCTATCTAGTAGTGTGTGTGTGTGTCTGAGCCCGAGGGTCTTCTGCCCTGTTGACTGCTGTGTATACGGTATTGTGCTCCTTGGTGAACTGTTTATTTGTTGAGCAGGCAAAGACTTACATCCCCTCCATTAAACCCACTGCACAGCATTTATGCCCAGTCTGGCATGAGGGAAAGACCAAACCAACAGAGCAGTGCCACTCGTATTCACATTACGTCACATTCCTTTGGTCTAAACATCACCACCAATTTAGATGAGCAAAAATTAACTACTGATAATTGGAAAATAAATAGAGACATTAGAAAGAATTTTTATGCTGCATATGAAAATGATTTGGGGCAGGAGCTGTTGAGCTCCCTTCAATGACAAAAAGCACCATAGAAGGAGTCCATACAACGTTTGCATTTTACGTTTGGCGTCAAAGTGTGAGCAGCCCAGGACAAAGCCTTGGGGAACACCATAACTGAAACATTTTATTTGTCTGCACCTTTAAAATGTAGTATTATTTTGCTTGTGAAATTGTCAAATTGTGCATGAAAATAGTATTCTGAGTAGTCTTCGATATGGTTTGGTTGCTGACACTGATATTTAAAGAGCGGGATGGCCAGTAAAATGCAGTAATTTATAAAACAAATGAATTAATAAACCCTACTGAAAAATCCAGCATGAACTAGCATGAATTGGTCCGGGCTGGTTTATGCTGGCAACAGCTGGTATCTAGCAAGGTGTAAACAAAATTGATGAATACAATTCATCAATTTTCATAAAACACTTATTTTACACAATATTTCAGTTTAAATTGTGCAGAATTTGAAGAGCTGTATGAATGGTCATAGTGGAAATAGTATCCATGTATTGGTGCTGTTGATATTTTCTATCTTCAGTGATCTGTGACTCAGGGCCTTTGCAAAAGTGGTCAAATACATTGATCATTTTCCTTGTTTTTTAGTAAACATATGTAATGTTCCTAAAGATACATTTACTTAAGCAACACATATTAAAGAAATAATTCCCTCCAAAATATAAATTCGGTCATCATTTCTTCTACTTGATAATTCACTGAGTCAACTCAGTGGTTTAGCCGAGTTTTGTGAAGTGGATCAGTTGATTCATTAAAAAAAAAACTTAAAAGGACGATTCATTCATAATTCAGAAACTGCTGCTTCTCTCATGAATTCGTATAAATGCATTTTTACCTGTTCACACAATTAATGTCAATGTCAAAAAAAAAAAAAATCCTCAAAAAATTAAGCAAAAAATACGTGTAATATACTAAAATAAATAATACAAAAATATTATATGATTAAAAATAATTATTAATAAAAAAATCTTTATCTTTTCTTTTCAGTTTTTCTCTGTAGAATACTATCCTAGCTTGGCATCCTATAATTGTTGCTGCTCTTAAATGAGTAGTTCACTTTAAAATGAAAATTAGCCCATGATTTACTCGCCCTCAAGCCATCCTAGGTGTTTATGACTTTCTTCTTTCAGCCGAACACAATCGGAGTAATATTAAAAAACACTCTGGCGCTTCCGAGCTTTATAATGGCAGTGGATTGAAACCATCAGATTGAAGTTTAAAAAAGTGCATCCATCCATTATTAAGTGTTATATAAAGTTATATATATGTATTATAAAGTGCTCCGGGGGGTTAATAAAGGCCTTCTGAAGCAAAGCCAAGAGTTTGTGTAAGAAAAATATCCATATTTAACACGCTACAAAGTAAAAACTTTAGCTTCCGGCCATACGCAGTCTCTACTCGCAAGTTACGACAGACGTGTGACGTCAGAAGTAGCGTAGCGTAAATATCAGCAGTACGTCGCATTACTCGCATAAGTTGCGCTTTAGACTTAAGTGGAATCTGTATGTTTGGCTGGAAACTAGTTATTTTACTTTATAAAGTTTTAAATATGCTTATTTTTCTTACACAAACTCATCGCTTTGCTTCAGAAGGCATATATTAACCTGTGTGGAGCACTTTTATGGCGGATGGATGCACTTTTTTGAGCTTCAATCTGATGGTTGCGTTATAAAGCTCTGAAGCATCAGGGTGTTTATTAATATAACTCAGATTGTATTCGCCTGAAAGAAGAAAGTCATATACACATAGGATGAGTTGAGGGTAAATCATGGGCTGATTTTCATTTTAAAGTGAACTACTCCTTTAAGACAAATTGTTTGTAAGACAAATTGCTAAATAAATAGAAGTCATATTACCTTACACAAATTATTAGCTTCTAAAAGAAGTTTATTTATATATATATATATATTAGTAATCTACAGTAAATAGTTAGTATTTATGCAGATATTATGTACTGTAGTTGTTGTGTGTGTCGTGTAAGTGGAGAGAATATATGTTCGATCACAGTCATTAGGCTTGATAGAGAGTGGGTTTTGCTTTATATCGTCCTCTTCCTCCTCGCGTGGGTCTGGTGGCGCTCCCTCGTCTTCGGCATCAGAGAGAGCACATGCTCAGACTGTGACCAATTGTGCAAGAAAAGGGGGGAATTGCTTCTGCATGGCAGCCTGCTGCACTCCACCAACCACACACACACACACACTCTCTCTCTCTCTCTCTCTCTCTCTCTCTCTCTCTCTCACACACACACACACACACACACTCGTGCTGCCCCTCCTAGCAAAGAACGTACCTCATTCCATTGGCCTGCACAGGGAAGGCTGTGTTTGTGTGTGTGTGTGTGTGTGTGTGTGTGTGTGTGTGTGTGTGTGTGTGTGTGTGTGTGTGTGTGTGTGTGTGTGTGTGTGTGTGTGTGTGTGTGTGTGAGAAGGGGGTAGATGGCCCATTCAGGCGTGGCAACGTGACGAGGTGGCCTAGTTTCCCAGGGTGCCCCTGTACTGGTGATAAAATGAGGGCTGAAATGGATGATACACACCCAGAGTTGCTGCTGCAGCCTCCGTATTCATACGGCATGATATGCCACACACACTAATCATATTCAACATGGCCATCAAAGTGGAAAACACAAATGGAGTTATCATACTTAATACACACCCAGCCGTAAATGCTGGTCCAAATTGCCAAGAATATTTTAATGGTCACTTGCCATGTGTGTGCACTGAAATAATCTGAATGATCTGTGATTGTCATTAGTACAGATTTACGCACTATATAAAAATATATAAATATTTACCCCTTTTTTGGCTCCAAGGTCATTGACTGCTCAGCACTATAATGAGTCTCTCCATCAAACGATCATCTTTCATGCTCTTAACTCCACTTATATGCTTCATTGAACTGACAATAAAGACCATTAAAAGCTACATATGCTCCACGGTCCGCCTCCTCGTTTGTTTGTGTGTGTTAAGAAATATTACTTGCCTTGATTACGTTCTTGTTTAAATGTAAAGCTTTTCTCGGAAGACATTTTCGGCCCAGGTTTTAGTAGACCACACACACACACACACACACACACACACACACACACACACACACACACACACACACACACACACACACACACACACACACACACACACACACACACACACACACACACACACACACACACACACACACACACACACACACACACACACACACACACACACACACACACACAATAAGGTATATATTTTAAGAATAATGGATTTTTCAATTATGGACTTAAACTGTAGTAAAGTACCTGTATTTTGTCGTATGCACATGCATTTACTGTTCACTGTACTAAATGTAAGCCCTAACTACAGGAATTTTCTAATCTCAAAATTATTTTAATTTTACTTATGTTTTTATTGTCCTTAAAAAGATGCCAGTTCTGTGTTGTCAGCTTCTCTTTGTAGTATTACGAAATATAACATCTTTATATTGATGCATTAATACACTGCAAGTTGTTTTGGATAAAAGCGTGCACAAATGGAAATGCAATTACGGTGGTGGGAAAAATATGAGATGGGAGAAAAAATTACATTTAAATGATTTTGCAATGTTTGGTGAAGATGTTGTATTGTCAATGCTAGAGTCCAGCACTCTGTAAAGCCTCCTCCAGAACATCCCAAAGACTTTCAATCAATTTAAACTCAGATGTCCCAATTCATGATGTGTGAAAATGATTCTTCATGCTCCCTCACAACCATTATTTCACAATCTGAGCCTGATGAATCCCGGCATATTCATCCTGGAATATGGCCATGATGTTTCTAAGAAATTAAAAGTTACACACTCCATCAATTAGAGTTAAGAACTGTTGCCAAACACATAACATCATAGAAACATAAAAATCACTGCAATAACAATCACATTTTGTGTGTGTTTGAACGGGACATTTAGAGACTCGCACTGTCAACCCCACGACCATTTACAATTTGATAAAAAGTTTACCTGATTTGAAGATATTTACTACAATGTTACATTTTCAAAACAGAAACTTTCTTACTTCAATGGAATGGCGATGAAACACATTCATGTTGTTTGTGAAAGATACCATTTCCTCGCATGTTGTGAACATCACATATGAAGAGAGATATTTGTCCTGGTTTGTTTAGTGACGTGGTGCGTTTCTACGGCCGCTGGAATGAATAAAGGGAGATTTTGTTTCATGTGCAGTTAAAGCTGCCATCAGCGCTCCCGTCTCTCTTTTTATTACAGGAGCCTGTAATATTGCTGGATATTAAAAATATACATCAACTAAGCTGTTATGGGAATACCATTTAGAGCCCCTCTCGCCTGAAGCCCCTCGGCTGCTGACTGCAAGACTTTAGATGAGATTATACGCACTCTTTTGGAGGTGCACAAGGAGAATTTCTAAAAACTGAGGAAAACTTGCCATATCGTTACTTTCATTATCAATGTTTTCTTCCACTGCATATGAAATGGACTGGTGAAACTCCTGCATTTATAACTAAAGACTGTATTCGTAAAAAGTTAATCATGGGTCTTGTAATTTTCATTAAAGAAATGAAGGTGATAATTACAAATATTGTGTATATTTTATTAAGAAAATTGTGGTTCAGTGTTGTGTAGAAAATATTGAGAACATTTCACTAATAAAGCCAAGAGATACATTTTCCTAAATATTTTAAGGAAACACACAATTTTGAGGCTTTGAACTGAGGAACCTGATAAAATGAAGGAAAAAGGGCTACCGGTTTATTTTAAGAGAATTAGCTCAATTATGCGGTTTTATTTAGAGACACCATTGTTAGTTCCCAGCATGCTTTGCACATGGCTGGTAATGGAGAGGAAATATTGAAATGAAGTGTTATTTTATGTGTTTTTGAGTAAGGGGAAACATCTGTTAATGTTTAATGTTCAGTTATGTTTGACATTTGAAAGAGTTTCTATTATGTTGAAGTTTTGATCGTTACCATTGTGCATTATAGTAAGGGTGTGAATAACTGCATGATATTCTGAAGCATGTTGCCGTGTTTGTTGAGTAAAAACTTATGCAGTTATAATACTAATGCAGTAACAAGTTTGGTTATGTGCTGTGCTAGTGACATACAGTCTTTTAATAATGCAATATAACTCAGTCAAATATAAACAGGTTATTTCCATTCACTCGAATTCACACACTTTTGAGCGTATAAAAGCATATTTCACTAAAAATATTAAATTCATTGTATCATAGACTAAATAATTAAGGGGATTTTACATGATTTATTCAGGTAGATTCCATGAAAGAAATCAAGCCTTAACTACTCAAAAATATGATGTGTAATATTGTTCCCATAATTTTTTTTATTAAATAGCAGTAACATTTTTTACAGTGTCGTTCTGGCGTGTTGCTTATTGCTACACCGACACGTTACAGAATAACCGACCACAAAATGAAAAAAATAATAATAATTCCAGCAGTGTCAACTGCTCCTCCCTGAATAAAAGGCCTTGGAGTGAATGTTTGTGGTCGACTCCCAGCGAGCCAGAGGCAAGCAGAAGAGATAGACCTGTTGTGCATAGAAAGCCGTTTATGAAACGGTATTAGCGTATGCCGCGAGGTTGATGTCCAGTGTCGCTAGCTGAGCAGAAATACATAATCATGTTTCACTTGGTCTCCTCAAAGTTGCGTTTTTTTAAAGTCTTTTATTGCGTTTAAAGACTTTAGTACTCCTCGTTTGTGTGTGTTGCTCACCACACCGAAACGTTACACATGTTTAATGGTGGAGTTCCTGGTCTGCCTTTTGCCGATCGGTGGATCTCTCTTTGGGATTATGGGTAGTGTTGCCATGGAAACAGAACTCGCAGTGGCAGTCCACTATGTACGGAGCCCCACATATGACAAATATATAAATATGTTGTCCATGAATTAAGAATTCGTTCTCTTATTTTAGTAAATTGCGGCCATGATTTACTAATTCGTTCCCATGTTTTAGTTGTTTTAGTAATTAAGAATTAATTCCCACGACTTATTAATTCTATTGTGCACACTATTTAATAAAACGATTGATTACAAATGATTACATTCTGTGCATGATTTACTTAAAGCGAGTAAAACTTGCTGGCGTATTAGTATTTGTAATATTTTGAATCAAAGGTTGTAATTCATCTTGGTGGGTGTGTTTCAAGACTTAAAACTCTTTATTGAAGAATTATTATAAATTTCTGTAGAGAAATGAATGGGATATGAAGAGTTCAGATGCAAAAGCCTCTAAATGCCATCTGAAATTTTCTTCTAAAATGATCATTTTTTATCAAGCTCGTATATTTAAATTCAGTAATTTCACTTAAATGACAATTAATGGGTAATTTTTCTTGACATTCAAGTGAAATTATTGAACTTAAATATACGAGCTTGATAAAAATGATCATTTTAGAAGAAAATTTCAGATGGCTTTTAGAGGCTTTTGCATCTGAACTCTTCAAATATACTTCTATGCTTTGGTAAAATGGGCGGTCTGTGCAGACCTCAGACTCGCGTCAGATCTTCAGGGAAAAGCCTCCTCCGCTAAACAGCAATAACATTTAGAGAAGGCGGAGGGATATTTTCATTTTTTAATGTGTCGCACTTAACATTCATGGTTGTCATGCAAAATAAATCAGCGTTCTCTGGGATGGCGGAGCTTGCGAGTGAATAAGAGATGAGAGTTAAACATTCACAGGCCTGACTCTGACACTCTCCATCATGTCAACTTCTGCCACTTCACAGCACACTAAACCCCACCAGCTCACACACTCCTCCCAGAGACTGCGTGTGTGTTCGGCAGCCTGTCCTTGGACAGCTGAATGTTTGGGCTGGGCCGAATGTCCAAGGCGTTACTCCCCTTTATAACAAGGTCTTCCACGTCATTGCTGGTTTGAGGGGCACGTTTTGGGACATTTTCACATTTTTACAACTAACATGAAGAGGTTCTGATTCCCCCTCTAAACGGCTCTGCACAAATCTCTAGCAATTGATACTATGGTATTCACCATATAGGGCCCAACTCTTGCACATGTTTGTTGGGTGGGTTTTAATCACGGTATTGCTGAGCGAAACTAGCAGAAGGATCTATATGAATAATCGAAGTGTGCTCATCTTTTAATCATAGCCATGGCTGCCAGAAAGAGAGACGGATCCCTCACACCGCTCCGGGGTAACAGGGTTTCAGACAGGGGGTGAGACTGGCTCTTTGCAGTGTGAACTCGACAGTGAACAAGTTTGCTTTCAGCTCATTTACTTTATATGAGGTGATCCGATCACTGCCCGATTGAAAATAAAACTACTTTTGAGGAAAGACACTTATGGAGCTGTGCCAAGGTATACCAATGATGAATTTAGACCAACTTAGTTGGTTATGATGGGTCGGGACATTTATTTTGAGAGTGTGTGTAATCCAGATGTTTGCATGTTGTTCAACCCATATGAGATGCGCACATGATGAGGTGGCCATGTGTTATAACCTGTGCATAGACTTCAGTGTCACTACAGGTGTCTGTGCTGAAGGTCTTCTGATTTGCTCATCATGAGATGTGCCGGCTATAAGCTAAACGTTTAGTCAAAGAAGGCCATTTTTGACTGAATTTCACAAAGCCTGTTAAAGGGATACTCCACTTTTTTTGGAAGTAGGCTCTTTTTACAACTCCCCCAGAGTTAAACTGTTGAGTTTTACCGTTTTTGAATCCATTCAGCCGATCTCCGGTTCTGGCGGTACCACTTTTAGCATAGCTTAGCATACATCATTGAAGTGGACAAGACCATTAGCATTTTAAAAAAAAAAATGACCAAAGAGTTTCGATATTTTTCCTATTTAAAACTTGACTCTTCTGTAGTTACATCGTGCACTAAGACCGACGGAAAATGTAAAGTTGCGATTTTCTAGGCTGATATGGCTAGGAACTATATTCTCATTCCTGCGTAATAATCAAGAACCTTTACTGCCGTACCATGAGAGCAGCAGGCGTAATGATATGACGCAGCGCCTGAAAATAGGCTCCTTCCGTCAACACAACGGAACTATTTTCAGGCGCTGCGTCATATCATTACGCCTGCTGCTCTCATGGTACGGCAGTAAAGGTTCTTGATTATTACGCAGGAATGAGAGTATAGTTCCTAGCCATATCAGCCTAGAAAATCGCAACTTTACATTTTCCGTCGGTCTTAGTGCACGATGTAACTACAGAAGAGTCAAGTTTTAAATAGGAAAAATATCGAAACTCTTTGGTCATTTTTTTTTTTGAAATGCTAATGGTCTTGTCCACTTCAATGATGTATGCTAAGCTATGCTAATAGTGGTACCGCCAGAACCGGAGATCGGCTGAATGGATTCAAAAACGGTAAAACTCAACAGTTTAACTCTGGGGGAGTTGTAAAATGAGCCTATTTCCAAAAAAAGTGGAGTATCCCTTTAAGAACATGTCCAAGTCACATTTCAGCCCAAAAACACAAACAAAAAACACAGAAACTGTTTTAGGACTATAAAGATGTTTTGTTTTGTGAAATTGTGACATGCTTTCATGGCATTTAAGCATTTTTCCCATTATGTGAGAAAAAAATATATATAATTCATAATTTGTTTATTATTTTTAAAGTATTCAAACAGATTTGTGTAATTCTCATTATTTTCAGTAATGATTCGATTCAAATGATTATGTCATTACTGTACTACAGTCCTTATTTTAAATAAATATATATTAAAAATATGGATGGTATTACAATTTTAGTGTTACGTTGAATTTATACAACATACATGAATGTAAGAATATTAAATTATTTGTTATGTCCTAATTTTGACCAGGCATGGGGTCCAGAAGTTTGTGTTAAACATGATGATCCATGTTACTCCAATGTCATTTGTGCTTTAATGGAATCCCACAATCATTGATAGCGAAATAGCGACTTTTGCAAATATTTCTTCTTTCTTTTAAATAGTTTAAAATCCTACCTAAATCTTATTTTGTTCATGGATTTCTCAGTGTGTATTATAATATTGCTATAATTGACTTATTTTCACACGATGGTAATGATAATTATGCAATGAGAATTGAGAAATCTTAAGCAAAATGTCTTATGCAAAATATAATTCAGCCTAAAATATGTTCTCGACAGGATTTGTGCGATTCACAATGATTGTGAAACATGTTTTATGAAGGATTTGTATATTTCTGTGCTATGTGAAAGTAAGTGCTGTGTCTGTGTCGTCACTGATGTTCAATAAGATTTGATGTCTAATGTCAATCTGTGTGTCGTCCTCTTCAGTTCCTGCTATGATCACATCGTACCCCAACACCACACGAGCGGAGCAGGGTCACATGACTGAGATGAGCTGCACTGCTCACGGTGAAAAGCCCATCAAGGTTCGCTGGGAGAAGGAATCTCACATCATCAACCCAGACATGAGCCGCTATGTGGTTACGGTGAAGGAAGTGGGCGACGAGGTCATATCCACCCTGCAGGTGAGCGAAGGGCCATCCGAACTGAGAACGCAATCACACGCCTCATTTCCAGGAGACATATTCAGCTTTGCCCTGGACTTGCTGTCAGTGAGCGACATCATTTCCTGTCAAAAATCATCCTGCACTTTCACAAATAACCACACAATATTTGTGCTTATTTTCAACATAAAACTTGCGCTTGCAACTCTAATGTGGCGTATTTACAAGTTATATTCAATAAGACAAAAATACAAGGTAAAAAATGTCACACTTTTGGAAATGTCCACTTCCTGCACGCTACGATTTAAATGGTGTATACTTTGTATGAAGTAGGTGAAACATATGCAGTATGCAACAATAATCAATTAAAATCTACGTTTTTTTAATTAATATGTCATTTGATTCAACAAAGTCATTAAATTATCCCATTTAGCAAAAATGTATATTTTTAAATATATACAAAAATGGCCAAAAATGTATTTGCTATGTAAAATGTGAATGTAAAATATGTTTCAAAATATGTTTATGCAAATATAATTTCTACCAATATATATTTTTGGCCATTTCTTTTTATATTTTTGAAAATATAAATATATATATATATATATATTTTTTTTAAAGCATACCGGTATTCAAATATAATTTGCCCTTCATATATTTCAATCCAAGAAAATACATTCACATGTCACATTTGAAGATAAACCTTATTTGTTGTCCATAACACATGTGAACATTAACTTTTAATAAAAAACTCAGCAAGGAACATACTTTACATAAAAAATACACTATTACAATATATAAAAAATTAAACATTATTAAATTATTATAAATCTAGTTTTGATCTCAAGCATTCCCCATCTGCATTTAGCCTAAGACAAGTGTAAGATTGGAAATGTATTTTCTTGGTATATGATATATTTTGGTATATGCAAATACATTTTCAATTTCAAAAATATATTTCATTGAGTTCACTGTTGCAACATATATATATAGCATATATTTCAAATATATTTTGGTCAGAAAAAAAGATATATATATACATAAAAAAAATTGTTTTGCTTTATGTGATTACCTCAGAAATAAATACACTTATTTTGAATCACAATTATAAAAAAATAATAATAATGTCTTACCTTTTGGCAGTCCAGTCAAATAATGGCCCTGTTTGCCCCTGGTGTTAGGATGTGTTTTGATCGTTTTGCCCTTACTACATAAAAAGGAGGGGGAAAACACTAATATTTTTGTCCTTGATACAAAATCAAATCTAATGATCAGAACCCTTAAAGTCAACTGTGCTGATGGTTATTTATTTCAAAATGGCAATATATTTTGAAGACCACAAATATTTAATAAATGAATCAACCAATCCGTTAGGAGGACCTGTAATATAAAAAGAAATGACCCTGGAAGAAAAATATACCTTGTATTACAAAGAGGCTCTGCAAACATTTAAATGAGCTCTTGATGGTTCCAGTAAGTATTATTGGAAATGTTTGCAGATCTGTGCAATTGTTTTCTTTAACATTGCACAAAAGATTTCTAGGAAATTTATAATGAAATCAAGCATGTTTTGTCAATCAAGCAAATGATGAAACATGAACGACAGGAATGTAAAATCGAACAGCAAAACTCCTATAGCATTTACTAAAACGCCTTTATGTTCCAGTCAAAAGATGATATCTCTTTTAAATCATAATTTGTGTCTTCACAGATCTTACACACTGTCCGAGAAGATTCTGGCTTTTTCTCTTGCATCGCTATCAACTCTTACGGCGAAGATAAAGGAATCATTCAGTTGATAGTGCAAGGTGAAGTTTCTGCTTCGTTGTTGTTAAATCATATTCTAGTAGTCTAAATTATATTCTAGTTGTTTTTTAAAGACAAAGTGTTAATTATTGTCCTTTTGTCTTCCCACATTTCCCCGAAGATCGTCCTGACCCTCCTGAGGTCGAGATCAGAGAAGTGAAGGACCGAACCATCGCGCTTCGCTGGACAATGGGCTTTGATGGAAACAGCCCTATAACAGGATATGACATCAACTATAAAAACAAATCCGGTAGGAGATTTATTCATATATACAGTATTCATATATACAGTCATATATACAGTCAAACCATATATACAGTCAAATCATATATACAGTCAAATATATATATATATATACACACACACACACACAGTCAGACCATATATACAGTCAAATATATATATATATATATATATATACACACACACACACACACACACAGTCAAACCATATATACAGTCAAATATATATATATATATATATATATATATATATATACACACACACAGTCAAACCATATATACAGTCAAATATATATATACACACACACACACACACACACAGTCAAACCATATATACAGTCATATATATATATATATATATATATACATACACACACACACACAGTCAAACCATATATACAGTCAAATATATATACACACACACACTATATATATATATATAGAGGAGCGCCATCGCCATAGTGTGTGTGTGTGTGTGTGTGTGTGTGTGTGTGTGTGTTTCAGCACTACTAGAATGTGGTATTGACCAATCAGCATCTTAGACTGGATTGAGTTACTAGTCTGGATTCACATTGGCTGAATTCTATGTGCCAATCATTCATAGAACGATCTTTGATCATTATGTTGCTTGGCAACTATAAATAGCCTACAGTTAGGCTAATGAACTAATCACTTAAGAAGTATACACATGGAAGTATAGCTAATTGTTATTGTCATTATTAATAAACGTAATTATTCTTTTTTTGATTGTCTTTTTGGTTTTGCTACACCCTTTAAACGGTGGTGAAATGACTGTATCATAGCCTCTTGTGGTTTATCGCATTATCACACACTTCTGTTTTTCTCCTTTTCCTTTAAGCTTCATGGGCCGCATCTCAAATGACCAAAGACGTCTCCCCTCAGCTGAATCAGGCCACCATCATTGAACTCCACCCCGCCTCCACCTACAACATACGCATGTTTGCCAAAAACCAGATCGGAGAGAGCCGACCAAGCAACGAGCTGACCATCACCACAGATGAAGCCCGTGAGTATTCCTACACCCTCAGAGGCTTTCTACAGTACGCTGTACTTTCAGAAATTGTGTTATCTGTGGCGCCACCTAGTGGCTCAGTGCATCATTTCCTCTGTCTGACCTGCATGTGATCGATCCAGCACCTGATGGCCCTCCTCAAGAAGTGCAGCTGGAAGCGATCTCATCCCAAGGCATCAAAGTCACGTGGAAGGTACTACTGAGGAACTACTCACCCATGGCAGAGAACGAATTTGCATGCTATCCCGCATGAATAGTGTGCAGAATTACAATTTGAGCTGGCTATGGCTACATCATAGTACATTGTACAGGAATTTTTGGGGTTTAAAGGGATAGTTCACCCATAAATGGAAATTCTGTCATCATTTGCTCACCATGTCGTTCTAAACCTGTATGAGTTTCTTTCTTTCTAAACACAAAAGAAGATATTTTGAAGAATGTGGGTATAATCAAACAGTTGACGGGCCCAATTCACTTGGATGGGGCCCATGATGGAAAAATATACTATGGAAGTCAATGGGGTCCATCAACTGTTTGGTTACCAACATTCTTCAAAATATTTTCTTGTTTTGTTCAGCAGAAGAAAGAAACTCGTACAGGTTTGGAACAACTTGAGGGTGAATAAATAGTGACCTTACATCCAGCCTCGAAAAGTGTGATAAGATTTGCGCGAACCGTTACTAACGCAACATCTAAAACACAGCCACACACGATCTAAAACACAGCCACACACACTGAAAAGAGGAGAACACATCATCCTGCACCAACATTAATTAGAAAGCTTTTTAAAATACTCATGACCACCTTTACTAGAATTGATCAAATTCTATTGTATTTATTGTGGTAAATTTTGACTAACTTGTAGAATTTATTATAGATTATCTGTTAATGGAATAGATTTTTCACTAATGATTTATATTACAATTGTGGCGCAGTTTTTGAATGTGTAGGCTGCTATTTTTCATTACAAATGCTATAGAAAAAAAAAAAAGAAAGAAAAAATGTAACATTGGTAATGAGGAGCCATCAATGATCTTACCTGTAATTATGTCCTTATTGTTACAAATGCTATAGTTAAACAATTACAAGAGCTATTTTACTTTTAAGGCTGAGTACAAGTTAGAATCAAGAGGATAATTATTGACAAAACAATTGGTTTTCCCCAAAATGTATTCTGTAATGACAGATATTATGTATTATTAAATAAATAAACGAATAAATAAATCTCATGAGGGAGCATGCTAAACGGTTCACAACCCCAAACCTACGCCCTTGCCACCGGGTCTACGTCCAAATACGTATACGGTATACGGAAAAAAAATTGAGATGGATGATATATATTATTTCCATCACAAAAGTTTTGTGATCAAACGCAAGTTTCTCGGGGGAACAAAAACGTTTTAACAAATTTAACCATTAACATTATTCCATCTGATCTGAACCCAGAAAAGTCCCTTTAAATAGTTCTAGAGTAAAAATATCAGAAGACTGTCTCTTTTCACTATTTAAGACTTACAACAGTTACTTTTTCTCCTTTTCATTTTTCTATGAGTGGTCCATCTCCTCCTCCTTTACACTGCCTCTGCATCACAACCCCTTACACTACAATTGAGAGTTTCTGTTAAAGGTGAACTAAGTCAATTTTTTTACCTTAACCGAACAGCTTTGGAGTCATTGTAATGTTTATATTACTGATTTCGTGTTGAATGGTGGTCGTCTCGCACCCCCCCTAGTGCCTGTGAGCCGCAAAACCACCCTTGCAACTTTGGGCCGCCGGCCTCCGTGTTAGGAAGTATCGTGTGATATCAGGTCTCGCGAGGTAACAAATTGCTTTATGGCAAAAAACAGATCTGATAAAATTCTGATAAAATGAGCATCAAACAGAAATAACCCGGCGCCGTATACATGTGGTGTTCGAGGCGCACATTCAATACAGACTGCCGACAGTTAAACAGGGCGCGCGCAGCTCTTAAAGGGGCCATACCTTATTTCCACTCGTTACAGCGTCCATCCTACTGAACAGGTACCGGTGTATAGGGGGAGGGGATCCGGCCGTGAGTGCGAGCCATCTCTGCGTGAGTGCTATTCACGACAGTACAAGTACTCCACAGAGACTCTAGGGGTCGCTGTTTGACAAAAACGGAATTCCTACTTAGTGCTGCTTTAATAAAATGGTGAATGAAAAGAGGATAGATAAACTGTGGAGGAATGTGATGTTGAAGCCGCCACAGCAGTTTGTTAAACTAATCTAAAAGTTGATGTTTTAGGTAGGGAATTTTCCTAATATCGAAACACAATTTCATGCTTATACTGCCATACAGTTTTTACATTCTCAAACTTATGCACTTTCCCGTCACCAGAGAAGTACTTCGTTTAGAGAATTGGAATGCAGTCATATTTACAGTCTTTCTGATATTGCAATATCTATTCTGTTGTTTCTTTCAGCCCCCCCTTAAACACTTGCAGAATGGATTGATCCGAAGTTACCAAGTGTGTTATCGGGAGTTTGGGACAGGGGGCAGTCCCCAGTACAACACCATCAATGTAGACACCACGGGGGACATCGAAACCCTCACTCTGGATAACCTGAAGAAGTACACCCAGTATGAGGTGCGGGTGCAAGCGGCCAATCGGGCAGGAATGGGTCCCACCTCAGAGGAAATCACCATCACCACGCTAGAGGATGGTTAGTCATTTTGTGATCATTACCTTTGTTGAATTTACATACTTTGCGTTGCGGTGGGAAAAAAATCCCATTGACTTACATTGAAGATTAATTAATTGACGCTATTATTTATAATAGTTATTATCTCACTTATCTTCCAATTTTATCTGTAGGATACAGTATTTCACATACATATATAAGCGATATAGTCTCATCGAAGTTCTTTTTTGTTTTTCACTTGATTTACTTCAAGCAAAAGTTGTGACGTAATTTCAAACAAAATCAGGCCAAAACGAAGTTCGTTTGGAGTTTGTTTCGGGAGTTCGAAACATTCTGGAAAAGTTTGCACTGGCTGGTAAACACCTTTGAACTACCATTGGTCTGTGGTGATTACGGAAGAGATGTACCAAGAAGATTTCCACATCAAAAAAGGCGGAGCCCCAGAGCCACACCTACCTATTATGTCATCGCCACGGACCAATGACAGTTTCACGTGCTATCCGAATTATCATAAATATGAGTTTCCTTGTTAAAAATTGGACATGGACAAATACTAGTCAGTAGAGTGTCTGTTGGAGGAGCATCACAATTAAGAGTTCCCTGCTGAAAAATACAAGGTATGTTTTGCATATTGGGACCAGCTTGGGATGCTGGTGTGCTGGTGGACCAGCATATGTTGTCTTTTGGGTGCTGGTATGATCCCAGCAAGACCACAACAAAAGTTGCGTATGTGTTAAAAGTTGTTGAAGTCTGTTTGAGGTCACCATTATGGTGATTAGTGTTTACTTATGTGCCTTTTAGTTGGGCACTTGGCCCTTGACTTTGGTTGAATGAATTCTCTTTCACCCATTGTTGAAAGTGCATGATATCACTATTGACTACAATATTTCAATCTCCTGACTGTAATGACACACCTTTTACTATGTGCACTTTTTGGGATCAGTGACTGACAGCTGGATTTTGACATGGGAGTCCCCAAATGACCATTGAAGTTTTTTTAAAAACAGCAACTTTTAATTTTGAGCTTTCATTATAATCTTATAACCCTTCTTATTGGGGTATACTCTGTTATATCTGAGAGTTAGATAACATGTAGTTGCAAAGTTACTTATAGTAGTAGAATGTTCAAAAGGGACCCTCAAAATAAAGTGTTACCAGAATAAACCTAGTGTCCTTCATGATCCCTGTTCTTTCCAACTACAAAGCACTTGAATGCAAAGAGTTTGTAATCATGACTTCAGAAGTGGGAAGTTGTGAATTTCCCATAGCACATGAAATCAGCATACGGTGTTTACCAGCCAGAGCGAACCTTTCCAAAGTTTGTTTTCTTTTTGCAGAAAAAGCTTACGTTTGTTCAAAATGACATCACACCAGTTCGTTCTTCGCACTTTCGATTGAAGTATATCAGGGCCTTAACACAATCTGTTCTGTTGACCCACCACAGTGCCCAGTCGCCCCCCTGAGAACGTTGTGACAACAGCCACCACTCCCGAGACCATCTCCCTGTCCTGGTCTGCTCTCCCCAAAGAAGCGCTCAACGGCATGCTGCTGGGATACCGTGTCATCTACTGGGCCAATCTACCTGATGGAGGTCAGCCACACTTTCATACATTTATGCATAATTATGTAGCTCACAGATGTCAACCCCCAGTTCTTCAGGTGTGTTCTTGGATAAAGGGCATTTTTAGTTTTGATTGTTTTAGATTGCAGAGGCCTTGGTGTTTTGGCCAACTGGAGGATGATCCTTTAGATATCATTCTAATATCATGATTTGGTCCAACATTGAAAACAATTTTTGCTGCTTAAACTGTGATTCGCTACCATTTAAAAGTTTGGGGTAAGTAAGTTTAAAAAAAATGCAAATAACTATTTTATTCAGCAAGGATTCCTTAAATTGACCAAAGTGACTGTAAAGACATTCATAATGTTACAAACGATTCATATTTCTAGTAAAATAGACGTCCTATTCATCAAAGAATCCTGGGGGGGGGGGGGGGGAATTCCACAAAAATATATATGATAATAACAATAACAACCATTATTAATTTAGCACCAATAATAATTGAGCACTAAATCAGCATATTATAATAATTTCTGAAGGATCATGTGACACTGAAGACTGGAGTAATGATTATGAAAATTTCGTTTTGGTCACAGGAATAAATTATATTTAAACTGAAAACATTTCTTTTAAATTGAAATACTATTTCACGATATTACTCAATATGTTTTACTTTATTTTTGATCACATTATAAGTTATAACCATAATCATAAACACTTTTTTGGTAGTTTTACCTTTTACGGCACTTTGCTATTCTTCTAGTTATTTAAATATAGCGGATAATGAATCGGAAATCTTGCACATTCACAGAAAATAGCTTATTTCCCATTGCACAATAAGGTGGATACTCTGTTTAATGACTTAATGAAAATACATAATGGACACAATTTCAATTCAATTGCATTTATACCTCAGACCACCAGAGGGCATGGTGGCTTTGTTGTACTGGGGACAGGAAGTGAAGGAACAGAGGGCAGAAGTACGACATATACTTAATGGACAGATTGGCTACATTTAGATTTACAATCGCTCATTTAGCAGATGCTTTTATCTAAAGTGATTTACTTACTGGATGGAGGTTTACTACCATTCCCAACCCAGCAAGCAATTTTGCATTTAAAAGACGTCTTATAGCCGTCCAAACACAGCCTAGACGTCTATGCTAAAAAAAGGCCAAATTTGGGCTGTCAGTGAAAAATGTAATGCATCGCCCAAGAATAGACTAATCATCAATTAGATAACATGTCAAAGAAATGAAACCAAACACCCTGTAATCACTACCTTTGCTTACATGATGGAATATCATAGATCTCACAAGTTATTTGGCAAAAACAACCAAATTCAAATGTTATTTTGGCTAGAAGTGGGTTACTCATAGCATGACTATATCTATAGTTAACCTAGACTGTGAAATGACAGCTATTGCTTGCTGGGAAGAATGTGGCTATATGCATAAAACATACCACTCATATTGTTTATGCAGTATGCACTGAATACTATGGACAGTATGCAAGTTCACTGTATACATGGAATACCTGGATGACCTAGGAGCCGGGACTCACTATTGGGAGTTCAGCAAAATAAAATGATTTAAAATAAAATGAAACAAGCATTAATTCATTAAATCAAGATATTTCTTATTTGAATTCATCCAGACAATATTGTTTTCTTTGACTAACTAGTTTTCCCACTGTCTTGGAAAACCTGTATGAGTTAGTAAAAATTTTTAAAAGTTTATAGACCTGGGAAATTCATGTAAATTAATAAAATCTTACAGAAAATTTAAATCAAACACGATTTTTATAATGAATATAATTTTTTCTAGTTATTCCGAGCCTTGGTTTTAAAGGGCCTTCGAATATTGTTGTGGACAATGGGGGACTCAAAGGTTGAGAATCTCTTGCCAAAATCTATAATAATAATGCAAAGTGATAATAATGTGATTTTAATAATGTGATCTATTTTTGATTCATTATTTGATCAGACTTCGGCCTGATGTCAACCGGTTGCTTAGACAAAGGGAGCTTTTTTTAAGATAAACTCTAGATCAAATATTAGGTTTTGGCTTCAGAAAATGTGACCTTCTTAACACTTATGTGATCTTTTGAAAGCATGATGAATGTCAGTATGAGAGAGCACGCAGCAGAAAGAGCAGTGGCCGTTTTCCAGGCTGCACTGCAGAGCCATTAATAATTTAACTACAATAAGATATTGATGCAAGGGTAAAAATCAAAAGGGAGTTTGGCACAAGCTGCAGTCTGTAAATGTGTTGTGTGTTGTAGGATTGTAGAGGACACAGTGACCTATGACCATACAAAATGCAATAAATTGTCCAGTGCAAATGATGATGATGATGATGAGAGTTAACTTAATAAATGTATAAAATTGTAATATAACCCTGACATGATATATGGCACATGCCAAAATATAGACATTTTGTTAGGAGGTTTAATTTGTGTTGGTTTTGAATGCATACAATTTGACTGAATGAATTTAGCATATAGTGGGGTTCTTTCCTTCTTTCTTTCCTTCTTTCTTTCTTTCTTTCTTTCTTTCTTTCTTTCTTTCTTTCTTTCTTTCTTTCTTTCTTTCTTTCTTTCTTTCTTTCTTTCTTTCTTTCTTTCTTTCTTTCTTTCTTTCAATCTGATGAGAAACGTTTCATTTTGAAATCTTTGAAGTTTAATGGCAGACTATCTTGGTAAGTCTGAGCACAGTTTGAGACACTATTGAGGTCATTGAAACTCACTTGTGTCCTTGAAAAAGAGATCCAAGTGAGGTTATGGGTGGTTCCTCAGGGGGGAATTGAGAAGCAGGCCATTTACTGTAAGCATACACCTGTACGTCTTCATTTGATCTCCATTTAATTGCCGTTCGATGTAGAAAAACAATTGATTTATTAAAGAGACCTCCTCAGATCAGTTAACAGTTCGTGTGTGTCTGTGTTGCAGAGCTGGGAGAGATCAGGAACATCACAACCACCAAGCCTTCACTAGAGTTGGAACGGCTGGAGAAATACACCAACTACAGTATCCAGGTCCTGGCCTTCACTCGAGCCGGAGACGGCGTTCGTAGCGAGCAGATCTACACACGCACCAAAGAGGACGGTGAGACTCCCTCCAATTGCACACACTTGCATTCTTTTACAATTTTTTACTAAGTTAAGCATACTTCCCGTTTTCAGTTTAATCTAGAGAAACAATAAAAAAAGGGTGATGTTCTTATTGCCAATCTTCAATCGAAACTTAATTTCAACATCTTCAAGTCCCTTTCGACAACATCTGCCAGGTTTGAAATGATTGTTCAGTCATTGATCCAAACGCAAAGCACATGTTGCAAATGGCAGTTGTTATCCGTGGTGACTATACCCAGCAAGGGGTTTTCTGCACTTAACACTTTTTGTCTCACTTAAGTTGGACATATGCTTTTTACAACATATCCTGGTAAAACGAATACACATCCCACATCAAATTCACTGCACAAATTGCATGCTATTTCAATATATATTACAGTTATCTATTTTGTGCTCTAGCTGTTATTTTGCCAATCAGTGACTGGGAATTGTCAAAGGCAGTAGTTTAGTTTGTCACCACTCTTCCATTCTTGATTGAAAAGTGAAACAGAACTCAGACAGAAGAGATTTCAGCACAAACCTTCATTAGGAGCAACAGCTCTGACTAACATTAAGCTATTTCGAGTCAACTAGTGCGATACCTCTGCCATGATCCCAGCCTGTGTTCCCCTGGTCTTGTGTGGACTTTTATGTTTTGTTGTCCTTTGTAGGTTTTCTCGTTGATTAGTTCTTTGATTGTAAGGGGTTGTTGAGTCCATAACAGAAGACTTCGCCAATATGGATCCAGCAGTCACCCTAGTCCGCATTCACCAAGGAACTCTCTCACTCCTGGACCACAGCCAAGACTTTCTGGACATTGCTAATTTCACTGACCTCCCAGACTTTGCTCTCATTGATTTCTTCTGCAATGGACTCAACAACCCCTTACAATCAAAGAACGAATCAACTAGAAAACAAAGGACAACAAAACATGGCGCAGAACAGGAAATAGTCCACACAAGACCAGGGGAACACGGGATCATGACAACTGCCTTAAGTAAGCCATTTGTAGGTTGACTTCATTGCACAGACATCTCAACCCAAAGGCAAAACCAATCCACATGATAGGGGTGATTGGAAAAACCATGTAGAAACCTCACCTTTACATGCAGTTAGAAGCTGTAGGTCTCTTGCTTTGTAGCATACCAGGTGTCTTTTCAAGTGCTTCTTCTCAGTGAATGATGTTATTTCTCTTGCTAAAACCAGTTCCTGGCCCTCCGGCTGGAGTTAAGGCAGCTGCTTCCACAAGCTCGGTGGTGTTTGTTTCCTGGCTGCCTCCATTCAAGCTCAACGGGATCATCCGGAAATACACCGTCTTCTGCTCCAACCCTTACCCCACGGTGAGCGTAAGCTGTGGCTCTGTGTGACTCTGCGCACCCCAAACAGTATATCCAAATATCATGATTTACCAAACAGTATTTTATTCCCCGAATTCAAATCATGTTCCTGGAGGCACTCCCAAAAGCATACATTAAGTTTCCCTTATCTGACCCATCTATTTTTGGTCTTGGGAGTCTACTAATGAGCTGATTAATTTATTCTGGAGTGTTTGATTAGGTAGAGATCGAAAATGTGTAGTGCTGAGGTGCCTCTAGAAACATTGAAGTAAGAGAACACTCTTACTTTGGATATACTATATCCGCTTGTTAAGTAATTCCAGGTCCAAGCCTCCACTCGTTTCAAAAGAGAATACTACTTGAAAAGCCATTATTGAGCACTATTTATTTATATTACATATTTAAGGTAAGCTTTTATAAACTCACGGTGTATATACCATCTACCGGAAATAGTGACTTGTGATATCAGACTTAACGAGCGGTTTTGCCACCTACGAAAGTATATATAGGTATAGGACACCTGAATGACCTACTTGCAAATTCAGCTTGAATGTTTATTGCTTAATATATACTGTTTCCTTTTTTTTTTAAATAGTAGGCAGTGTATATCTGTTAGCCAAGGCTGGGCAAGTCTGGCCCTCAAGGTCCAATGTCCTGCAGAGTTTAGCTCCAACCCAGTCTGTAGCTTTCTTGTAATCCTGAGACCTTGATTGGCTTTTTTCAGGTGTCAAAATCCTGTTGTGTGAAATGTGTTCTGACTGAAAATTACTTCGGCGATGACCTACAGCCAATGAGAGAGCAAGATACAGGGCAACGGGAAGTTCGGGGAGGAGTTAAAGACTAGAATATCGCTATTTTAATAAAAATATTTAAACTTATATCAAACAGAAACAAAGCACAAACATTTGCTTGACCAGCCGCAACAGTAGCACATTGCAAATTTATTTATTTACCTCCAAGTCTCTTTGCAGAACACACGATCCTTGTTCCCCCTCGTCTCCCCAACCATTTCCTCCTCCGTAATCTTTTTTTTTCTTTTTCTCCTTGTTCACTGCAAATCAGTGACACAGACAATTTGTATCACAAGCTTCTTGCGGGCTACCATTTTTAATAACAATTTCAGTCTCACGCGTGATCTTGCGTTATTTCCTTATCACTTCTCACAGGGGTTTAAGTGTGAAACGTAGTTTACAGACCAGACAGAGTTGTCTGCAATTCTTCCTATTGTAAAGCCGTGCAATGTGAAACCCGCTGTCGCCAGAACCAGGTAATCAAGGTCTTTAGAAGCACTAGAAACTTGCAGGCAGATTTGTTGGAGCAGAACTCAGGAGTGGGATTGGACACCAATGTCCTAAATGTAAAAACAATGAAAGAGTGTATTTTTGTTTGTTGTTATTCTCATGAAAGCTTTTCATCGGGTGCCATTACAGGTGATCAGTGAGTTTGAGGCTGCTCCTGATGTTTACTTCCGTCGTTTGACCAACCTGAACCAGAACTGGCAGTACAGCATCTGGGTTGTGGCGGTCACTGCGGCGGGTCGTGGGAATACCAGCGAGATTATCACCGTAGAGCCCCAAGCTAAAGGTACGGAAGACTGGCACATGGCAATCAATCACCCTCTTCACAACTTTATACAAATGCAGCCATATAGAGTTCTACAGGGATGACGTATTGTTGTAAGTTTGCATCACCCTGATTCCCTCAACAAAAACCCAATAGGATTTTTCCATTGGCTTTTGGATTATTGCAACAACAACAAAAAAGCTCTTTGACCAACAAAAGCTTATGAATCGTACATGTTTTGTTCATCATGATAATCATCAAAAATGAACACAACTTCTGTGAATTTTGAAGCCTAAAAACAATTGCCAGAAGCAAAAAGCTAAACTTAGGCTATAAATGAGCTGCACCACGGTCACGTGACTTTAATGTCACCACCATTAAGCTAACTTGACACGGTTTCCAGTCTGTGTTTTCCCTGAAAGTTTTAGTTAGAATATTTTGCAAGATTGTGATTATAAACTCAATGAGGCTGTGAAAGTGGACTAATGAGTAATGTCTTTTCATGTTCAGTGTAATGATGTTTCATTTCCCCAACAAACTCGATAATCCCATTTAGCCACTTGTTCAAGACAAATAAAAGCTTTAGCAAAGGGTATTACTGATGTATTCTATGTCATAGAATTAAAAGAAACTCTTGAGTCTGTGTTAACCTTATTACCTTATTTCAGGCAATTAGCCAAAAACCCATTAAAAAAAACATTCACTTCAGGACGATGGCACTGGAAGTACTAAAACTCGTATCTGGGTAATACATCATCCCTGCAGAACTCTGTTGTACCAATAGCAGGAGCAAAATGACACGGCATTGTTTGTTTCTCAAGCCCCTGCTCGAATCCTGACGTTCAGTGGCACAGTGACCACCCCTTGGATGAGGGACATTGTCCTTCCATGCAAAGCAGTCGGAGACCCTCCTCCAACCATCAAGTGGCTGAAGGGAAAGTATGTTTGATTTATAAGTTCTTAACATTTAAACATGGAAATTATTCAACTCCAGCCTTTGTTTTAGCCAGACAAAACACTCTTGCACTTGCTTAAGAAGAAGTCATTTAGTTAATCTTGTCAAAATGTGTCTTTTTTATTATAAAGTATTCTAAAGATTTTGGGGGAAATATAACTTTTATTTGTAAATTCATTTTTACAAATCATGCATGAAACACCAGAATGAATTCATTCTTGCTTATTTGCTTTTTATTTGCTATGAAACTGATGTTTTCCTGCAGTAATGGTACACCTGCTCCAGTTTCAATCGATGGTCGTCGCAGCGCTCACAGCAATGGCAGCTTTGTTATTCGTACCATCAAAGCAGAGGATTCTGGGTACTACAGATGTGTTGCCAGCAATAACTGGGGTTCAGATGAGATCATGCTAAATCTTCAGGTCCAAGGTGTGTTTGTGATCAAATAATCAGAATATACTCTGCAGAGACAGCTTTTTTTGTGTATTGAAGTATTTACACAGTTTGTGCATTGCGATTTTAGTGTTTTTTTGTTAGAAAGTAGCAAGTCAATGCAAAAAAAAAAAAAAATGCTACTAACAGATTTAACTAGGAACACCAAACCACATGATTCACACTCAGTATTGTTGTACAATGTGAAAACAAATCTGTAAAAAAAAGGGGAAAAAATTATGTAGCCAATAAATAGTGAGGGTCACAGCGAAATTTTGTGCGCAAAAAGGTAAATTGTCAATAGTGTCGTGATGTATGAGCACAGCTCTTACAGAAGTCACTTTCAAACCAAGCAGCTTTCTGTTGGGCAACGCTTGCATGAAATCTGCATGTGAAAATCCTTTAAATTTCTATTGTACTGAATGATTTTCTCCCACAGACATTTGGCGAACAGTGGTAAATGCGCTTTTAGTGGCTGACAAATGACACTATTTTTTGTGTGTTTACTCTCAAAATATTCCAGTACCTCCGGACCAACCACGCCTCACAGTGACCAAAACCACGACCACCTCCATCACGCTGTTCTGGATTCCTGGAGACAATGGAGGGAGCTCCATCAGAGGTTGGGCTGCACTGATATTTGTATCCCATATTTTCATCCACATTAATGTGTAATATTTTGATGACCTTAAAGGTCAACATTGCATAGTACAGTAGGGGCTTTGTATCAATTTACAGTGCACGTAACAGTGAATAACGTTTGGCATTTGGGGTTTATCTGTCAAAATGAACACAAGTACTGAGCATAAGGTGGTGTGGTGTTTCTCTGTTCAGGCTACATTCTGCAGTACTCTGAGGATAACAGTGAAGAGTGGGGCAGTTTCTCCATCAGCCCCAGTGAGCGGTCTTACCGTCTTGAGAATCTGAAGTGTGGCACTTGGTACAAATTTACTCTAACTGCACAGAATGCAGTTGGTCCTGGACGCATCAGTGAAATCATTGAGGCTAAAACCCACGGGAAAGGTACAAATCTGTGTAATTTACGTCCTAGTTAATTATGGCAAACTCTAGTGGCTAAAGTACGTGACTGAGAACTGAACGTAACCAAACTGAATCGTAACTGAATGCTGATTCAACCAACAGTTTAGAATGTTTTTCATTAGTGTTCACATACATACTATTTAAACAAGTTGGGAGACCATGCTGAAGGTTAATCCTTTTTTATGAATGGCAAATGGCAAAATTTAAGAACACAATAATAATAATAATGTGAAATAATAAGTTTAGTATATTAATATGCTATTCCGAACAAAGCCATGGTTTGCTACTTCCTAATTCCTAATGTATTCATTATCATTCTGGATTGCATTTTAGAAGACAAAAATGTATACACACCCCTGAGCAGGAGATGATTGTATCAATACTTTTGATCTGTGTTCCTGCAATGTGTTTACTTAATCTGCTTTCGGTTTATTAACTAGCATACACGTCAAAACATAGGCATAGGCGTCAAAGCTATCCAAAGCTAATCCCCCTATGCCCATTTATATTGCATTATTTGAAGGGATAGCCATTTGTAGATGTGTCCAAAATTATAGTGGACATTGAGTCGACTCATATGATGCAGTTCCTTTTAAATAGATATTAGATTGTTTCATTAAGGTTTATACACGCTAGTTATCAAATGATTATCAAATCCACAGGCAATAGCAGCATAACGTCTGGCGAAGTCTGTGTCTGATGTTAAAACCGAATAACAACAGACAAGATTCTCTCGTTTGGGATTTTATTTTTCAGTCTCAAAACAGCAAAACACCGCTCGCTCAGCACGAGCACAGGCCCGAATTAAACTTACAATTACATTAAATCACAAACATCCATTCTGTTCAACAAGAACATTTACAAGCCCAAATTTTGCTCAATACGAGCTTTATAATATATATTGATCTCTATGAGCAGAGAGACAAAGTCCAAAGGGACTATTTATTTTGGTTTCAAGGGATTGTTAATCAGTAGAAGTAACTTCAGATGAAACTCCCTGCTAAATGAAAAGGCCATAGATTTAATTATATTTTAATTCCTCGAAGTTTGACAGTTTTCTCTAACTTGAGAATTACAAAATCTCTTTCTTCTCCACATTATCAGAGCCACAGTTCGCCAAAGACCATGAGCTTTTCTCAAGTATCAACTCTACCCGTGTGGAGCTCAACCTCATTGGCTGGAACAACGGTGGCTGTCCGATCGACTCCTTCACACTGGAATATCGGCCCGTGGACACTATGAAATGGACCATGGTAAAGCGGGATTCCCTCACCAAGAGCCACATTCTGTACGACCTACAGGAGGCCACCTGGTACGAGCTCCAGATGAGAGTGGGCAACAGCGCAGGGACAGCAGAGAAGAGGGTGCTTTTCGCAACTTTAAACGTGGATGGCAGTGAGTACTAGATCAGCGACTACTCAATTCAGTGTTCGGAAGCAGTTGCTTAAAGTATTTTCTGCTGGTTTATGCTGTTTAGTGTTGATTTGCTGCTGGTCTAAATGGTAAACCAGCATCGCCATGCTGTCCAAAGGCAAAAATGCTGCTTCCTTGTCTGAACATTAGTTATGCCATTCAAAGGATTAGTTCACTTCAGAATTTAAAACATTGATGAAGTCCACTATTTGGAGAAAAATCCTGGAATGTTTTCCTCAAAAATTTATTTTCGACTGAAGAAAGAAAGACATTAGTATCTTGGAAATTGTAATCCTGAAGTGAACTAATCATTTAAATGGCATAACTAATAAGCTGGTTTACGGACTAAAATGGAAAATGAAAATGGACTAAAAAATGAGTAGATATCAAAACTTGGTTATGACCGGACCTTGACCAGAACTACTCAATCTTCTTTCTCCAGGCACAATTGCTCCATTGCCAAAGACTGTGGACCCCAGCCAGGAGAACAGGCAGGGCAATGAAGGACTAAAGATGATGGTCACAATCATATGCATTCTGGTGGCAATCTCGATGGTCTTCATTGTTCTTCTGGTATTGAGGAGGAGGAGAAGAGAGCAGAGACTCAAGAGATTACGAGGTCTGTGGACACATGCCGTATCTTGCAAACAGAACATCATAGATCCTTGAGGACACTCCAGAAATGTCTTCTTGTCATCAATGTTTTGCAATTCATATCTTCCTCATTTCTCTTAATTCAACAGATGCAAAGAGCCTAGCAGAGATGCTAATGAGGTAAAGAACTATAGCGTCGGCTTATAAACAAGTGCACTTCGTCATAAAGTAGTGCGTGTAATTGTTTTCTGTTGTTTGGATGTGTTTCTCCAGTAAAAATGCACGTACACCAGACACCGTGAACAAACAGCAGCAGACTCTGAGGATGCACATCGATATCCCACGTGCTCAGCTACTCATCGAGGAGAGAGACACTATGGAGACAATCGGTAAGTGACCATTATGTTATGTTAGGGGTTTGCCCTTTTCTAACAAACACCTAACAACCCAAGTATTTAAACATTTTCACATAACTCATCCTGCACCGTTTGTGCAAACGTAAGAGAAACGGGTAAATTTAGCTCAAATGAGTCATGAGTTTTTAAACTCTGATGGTTGACCAACTCCTAAAGGTGGCCGTCTTTAGCTCAGGGCGTAACTATGTTTTCCTATTTTCATATTGATCAACATGTTGTCTTCTCATTCACATGGTTCCTAATTCTTCTACTCTTGCAGTGTATAATTTAGTCATGCTTTCTAAAATGGGAATACAGTGAGTGATTAATGGAGCCATGTGGCTTGTTGAGGAAATAACCAATAACATCATGTTTATAAGAAAATGTTTATTGCGTGATGGTCTTCTCTGCTTTCATTGACCTGTTTTCTTCTTTCTTTCAGATGACCGCTCCACAGTGCTATTGACGGATAATGACTTTGGAGAAACATCTAAACAGAAGTCCTCAACCGTCACCCATACAGTGCATTACCAGTCTCTATCTCAGGCCACTGGACCGCTAGTAGACGTGTCTGACGCTAGACCTGGTACAAGTAAGAATTGAACTTTATGGGCTTGGTTCTGTTGATGTCATAAAGTCTCATTAATGCACCCATTCGTGTAGATGATTTCATAGTCACAATCAGTAATAAGAAATGGCATCAACAAACTGACCAAAAGTAGTCTAGCAGATGTACATAGTATGCAAGATCAGAATTTGTGAATCGCAAATCATAAAATACTATAGCAAAGATTCCTGGACAGAATTCATAGATTCATTTTCAAAGGATTCATACATCGGTGGTGGACACACATCTTTAAGTGCATATACCGTAATGAGCTACTACTACACTGAAAGTATAGATACTTCTTTTATATTTTACTCTTGCAAAAGGACTTACTTTTTAATGTATCCCACCCCAAAATATTTTCAGTACGACAAGGCCGTCTTGATTGTCGAAAGTGATCAACATTGATTAATATTCAAAATGGTAGGCAAGCGCTGTTTTGTTTATGGTTTATGAATGACGAATATAGACTACTGCCACTTGTTGACATAGACAATTATTTCCTCTCACGCAGGCACAGAACATAATGCTGGTTGGCTGTTGCCTTTGCGGTGTGTTCAATCTACACTTTTAGGCCTGACACACGGTACAGTTGTACAGTTTTAACGGGTGTATGTCTCTGTTCCCTCAGACCCCACTGCCCGCCGCACGGCTAAAGCAGGTCCCGCCACACGCAGTCGCTACGCCAGCCAGTGGACCCTGAACCGACCACATCCCCCCGTCTCCTCACACACTCTCACTACCGACTGGAGGCTGCCCACACCCCGCGCCACGGGCTCAGTGGACAAAGAGAGCGACAGCTACAGTGTCAGTCCCTCTCAGGACACAGGTAACAGATATCAGCTTCTGTTTACTCGGATCACTTTTAGATCTCAAAACGTCCTCCCCAGTCCAAAAACAGCATGGTTTTGTCCCAAAATCTGTGATTTTCTGATGTCATACAGATAACTATTATTATCCGTATTTACGCCAACGCCTATTCTGCCACTTGGCCTGCCCAGTCATAGTGAAGTAATAAGGATGAAGTAGGACAGCTGAATACCAGAACATCACATTATTTTTAAAGAGTTAGTTCAACCAAAATGGAAATTTACTCAACCTCACATTGTTCCAAACTTATAAGATTACATTCATCTTTGGAAGACAAATTAAGATATTTGTAATATCCTCTCATCACTTTTGTCCATCCATTGGAATTTTTCAGACTTTCAACATTTTCAGGCTTCAAAAAGTTCATAAAGACTTCGTAAAGTTAATGTGTTCGTTATATAAAGCGGCAGTGTCTCTTCAGAAGACTTGTATTAAACTGCTCGATTCATGTGGATTACTTTTTTTCATGAAAGATTTGGTTGCTTGGGACAGCAAACTCACAACTTTTTATTAAATTGTGTTGCTAATTTCACAGGAAAAGCATTAGCCAATCATGTCATTTCCACAGAATAATAGGAAAAGCTGGCAGAAAGAAGGTGGTTATGACACTTTTTGGGTGCAAGAAACCTTGACTGACATTATCAGTGGAATATATTACCAGACCTCAAGGTAAAAAAAAAGTTATGATAAGATGTGACCCCTTTAACTACTTTGTTTCAGTTGACATTGCTTCGACATCCCGGGCCCTATTTTAACGATCTAAGCGCATGGTCTAAAGCGCACAGCTCAAGTGCGAATCCACTTTTGCTTGTTTAACGACGGGAAAAACGGTCGGCGCTCTCGGCGCATGGTCTAAAAGGGTTGTCCCTATTCTCTTAATGAGTAAAGGGTGTGTTTTGGGCATAACGTGCAATTAACCAATCAGAGTCTCATCTCCCATTCGCTCGTGTGCGAGGTTAAAGACCATCTATGAGACAAGCCGGATTTCACCATATCTTTATGTACACAATATTAATCTTTTACATTGTAATCCTTTTATTTGTAATATTTGGCATGTTTGTGTGCCCTGTGTGTGTAATAAGCAGAGTGTACGCGCGTTGTGGACCCGCCAATGGGCGCATATTACTAATGCGCCCTTTAAATAACAAAAAAATATTGCACCATTGACTTTAGACCAGGTTTCAGTTGGTCAATTGTAGGGCTGTCACTTTTGTGGAAAAATCCTGATAGATTTTTGACACATAAGTGTTCATTGAATCGATTGTAAAATCGATTTTCCATGTCTAAAGACGTTTCCCTTTTCAACACCAAATACAGGCAAATCCACGGACACCTAACAGGCATTAGGACGCGCGTAAAGAGGGCGCTTGAGACGCGCACAAGTCGCAATATTTCTGATGATTTATTGGCGTGAAGTTTCGTGCACAATGATAAACAGGAGTGCAACATTCAGGGATTGAAATGAACACCCTCCGACCCGCCAAACGCGGGTAAAAATGAACTTTGTCGGGAAACGCTGTCAAATCACGAGCCAATCTGGCGTGTTTCTGTGTTTACTCACTTTGCTGGGGAAGTTCGTGTAAGACAAATCTGCGCGGATTTAGCGCAAATACGTAACTCGTGAGTCCTCATGATATATTAAATACAGCGTATTGCACAGAATCTGCGCATTTCTGGCTTACTTGAACACACACACACACACACACACACGTCACTAAGCAACAAATAACGGCGCGCTTGTTCACTTGCATTGAAGTAATAGCGAATTTGGTTAACAGAAAAGACATTGTTATTTTCCAGCATCCTGCATGTTCTGATACTGTATTGATCTGTCCACCTAAAACACATTTTTGGTAAAAAGGCCGTTAAAATCGATTCCCTATTTTCGTTTTCGAAACTTGTGTTGGTTGGTCCGATCGATTGTGCAATCGATTTTCGAACGTAAAGTGACAGCCCTAGTCAATTGCGCAGCCTATTTCAGTTTCCTCAAAACACACCTCGTTTTCAGAGCAGCAGCCCATGGGTGAACAAATGGGCGCAAATGCATTTGCTATTTAAACATCGTGGCGCAGGACATTAAAATGATAACTGCGTCGGGCTGAAACTAGCAAAAAACACTTGTGCCGTGCCTGGCGCTGCATTTCGCGGGGTGTATGATAGCCCCCCCCCCCCCCCCCCCCCCCCCATGTTACCCATGTGGTAAAAAGCTTTGTGATATATAACGACATGTGTATTCTCTCTCTCAGACCGAGCTCGCAGCAGTATGGTGTCTACAGAAAGCGCCTCCTCCACGTACGAGGAACTAGCCCGTGCCTACGAACACGCCAAGATGGAGGAACAGCTGCGACACGCTAAGTTCACGATCACAGAATGCTTCATCTCAGACACATCCTCCGAACAGATGACGGCCGGCACCAATGACTACACAGACAGCCTGACGTCCAGCACGCCGTCAGAGTCAGGCATCTGCAGATTCACAGCCTCCCCGCCTAAACCACAGGACGCCAGCCGGGTCATGAATATGGCCGTGCCCAAAGCACACAGACCCGGTAAGGCTGCAAACATGATGAAGCGTCAACTGCCTAACCTCGATTTGTGCTTTCAGAAAACCAATTTGCTGTATTCTCGCTTGATTTTAAAACTGGGAACGTCATCTCCACTGTTTTTAGGGTGGAGTTTAATTATCATTGAGTCTCTACTTTTATTAAATATCCCATATTCCAAGCAAAACACTGTTTTAGTCCTTTTACTTTCATAACTGGACATATTTCTGAGTAGAACAGGATATTCATCATGAAAAAAAAGTAAGGAGGGACTCAAAAAAATATCCATCAGGATTTGATTGGATTGTAAAAAGTGAGTGTTACATACCAGAATGGAGCAAGGTAGTTGAAGAAGAGGGTTACTGAAATGCTAATGACACTGATCAAAAGTGAGAGTAAAGACATTTAGGGCCAGGTTTAATAACAGCTTGCACCAGCGCAAGTTCTTTTTTGCCGTCAAAAACTACTGTCAGGATTTACTATAGACACGCAGTGAAAAATGTAAAGCCGTGGACACATTTATTTTTCCGGCTGACCTTATTGCATATGCATTTGTTGGAGTTACCCTTTCAGGCGCAAAATTTATGGAAGGAGATTATTTAAATAAATCATGCAAGGTGATTTACTAAGGTTTGCGCTAGTCAATTTAATGGTATTTGTGCCATTATTTGACGCCACAAAAAAGCATGTCTAAAAACAGACGCTAATTTGTGCTGCTCTTGGTATATTGCTTTAGTCATTATGGGAATGATCCGGCTGCATCTGTGTTTTTTCATTTGCGTCAGTAGATCACACGAAATGTAATAATATTACACAATATTACTGTTTTCACTTTATTTTTGATCAAATAAATGCAGGCTTTGGTGAGCATAAGAGACTTCTTTTTTTTTTTAAATGAGTATCTATTTACACCAGGTGCAACTAGCCTGCCTTGTGGGCAGAGGCTATTTACACTAACTCTGGCCACCATCGTTTGATTTAGCCAGATGAAATTATTAAATAAATCCTGCTGATAACAGGAGAGTAAGACGGGTGGCATTTACTTCTGACACCACTGACCCGAGTTTGAATCTGCCCTTTTTCCCATCACGTATCCGCTCAGGGAGGCATTTATTTTAAATAAAAATTCAGAAAATATTCGGGAATAAGTGGAAATAAAGTGCCTAACAGGTATTTGATAGTGGGAATAAAGTGTTTAGTGGGTAGGGTTAGGGGAGGGCTTTAGGGACAGCATCCATTTATGATTTTAATAAATATAATCATTTACACTGAATATGTTATTATTGTATACTATTTTATAATATACTATAGTGCAAATAGTATCTGGCACTATTTGCATACATAAATAGTGATAGATCCTATTTACACAGTGTACATAGCATTTAACACTATTTGCACTTAGTGTAAAGAAAATACTTTTAGTTGCTATTTACACTGTGCAAATAGAAATATAGAAATTATTCCTTATATTATTCTTATTATAACTTTCGAGCAGTAATATATGTGTGCGAGTGTGTTTTTCCACGTGTTCCTCAGTTTACCTGTTCACCAGTCAGCTGTCACTCTTGCAGTGTGCTATCAATTCCTGTGTTGATGGGTACAGGCTTGAAGGCTTTTGTCCAAACACACTGCCATGTTCTTTTCGCATCGATGGGCTTAACGTGGCCTGCGTCTGGGCCACCCAGGGCTGATTTCAGGCCCCAGACGGTTCTTGGGTTACTGATTGGCGTTTAGTGTTACCGTCTCATTGTGAATGTATCTGCACTAATCCCCCAGACAGGAAGACTTTGGTTAGTGAGAGCACCTGGCATTGTTCCTTAAGGCCAAGTAGGGGCGATCTGCATCCTGTGCTGTAGAGGTATCGTCTGTCTTTACAAAACAGCAGTTTACTATCACAATGGAGACATTGGATGTGATATAAACTTTAATCACTGGCCTTATTGGAACAAGTTGTATATAATACTGCACTCCGTCATTTTGTGTGAGATGTGTCTGATCCGTACAGGATTCACAGTTTATAAATTCTACTAGTTGTTTAGACAACTGGATGAGGAGGAGATCAATAAAGTACTTTCTTGTCCCATCCTATCCTATCAGTCACCTCTGATAACAGATCACTCTAAATTGTAATGTAGACATGCATTTTTATGTAAAGCTGCTTTGAAACAATATGTATTGTGAAAAAGTGCTATACAAATCAATGTGAATTGAAACATTTTATTAAATTGAATTGAATTGAATTGAATCCTATCCCATCCTATCCTATCCCATCCTATCCTATCCTATCCTATCCTATCCTATCCTATCCTATCCTATCCTATCCTATCCTATCCTATCCTATCCTATCCTATCCTATCCTACCCTAAACCTATTTTATCCAATACAAAGACTATTTTATCCAATACAAAATCTATCCTGTCTTGTCCTGTACTTTCCTGATTTATGGTGTCAACAGACCTTGAATCCGGAATTATATTTCAAATTTAGAACATTAATTTAAAACTAGTTCCTCCATCCATTTTTGTTCTCATTTATCACACTGTGGAAAGCAAACCTTATCGTATTCTATACCAAACCTGTCATGTCCTGTTCTAACCTGTCCTTTCCTAAACCTAACCTATCATACTCGACTCTACTCTACTCTACTCTACTCTACTCTGCTCTGCTCTGCTCTACTCTACTCTACTCTACTCTACTCTACTCTACTCTACTCTACTCTACTCTACTCTGCTCTACTTTACTCTGCTCTACTCTACTCTACTCTACTCTACTCTACTCTGCTCTACTCGACTCTACTCTGCTCTACTCTACTCTGCTCTGCTCTACTCTACTCTACTCTGCTCTACTCTACTCTACTCTGCTCTACACTACACTACTCTGCTCTACTCTGCTCTACTCTACTCTACTCTACTCTGCTCTACTCTACTCTGCTCTACACTACACTACTCTGCTCTACTCTGCTCTACTCTACTCTACTCTGCTCTGCTCTGCTCTGCTCTACTCTACTCTGCTCTGCTCTACACTACTCTGCTCTACTCTGCTCTACTCTACTCTGCTCTGCTCTACTCTACTCTACTCTGCTCTACTCTACTCTGCTCTACTCTACTCTGCTCTACACTACTCTGCTCTACTCGACTCTACTCTGCTCTGCTCTACACTACTCTGCTCTACTGTACTCTGCTCTACTCTGCTCTGCTCTACTCTACTCTGCTCTGCTCTACTCTACTCTGCTCTACTCTGCTCTACTCTACTCTACTCTGCTCTACTTTACTCTGCTCTACTCTACTCTGCTCTACTCTACTCTGCTCTACTCGACTCTACTCTACTCTACTCTGCTCTACTCTGCTCTACTCTACTCTACTCTGCTCTACTCTACTCTGCTCTACTCTTCTCTTCTCTACTCTACTCTGCTCTACTCTACTCTGCTCTGCTCTGCTCTACTCTACTCTGCTCTACTCTGCTCTGCTCTACTCTACTCTACTCTGCTCTACTCTGCTCTACTCTGCTCTGCTCTACACTACTCTGCTGTACTCTACTCTTATCATACTCAACTCTACTCTGCTCTACTCTACTCTTATCATACTCGACTCGACATGACACGACTCAACCCTATCCTATACTAAACCTAACCTATCATACTCGACTCTACTCTGCTCTGCTCTGCTCTACACTACTCTGCTGTACTCTACTCTTATCATACTCAACTCTACTCTGCTCTACTCTACTCTTATCATACTTGACTCGACATGACACGACTCAACCCTATCCTATACTAAACCTAACCTATCATACTCGACTCTGCTCTGCTCTGCTCTACTCTACTCTACTCTACTCTACTCTACTCTACTCTACTCTACTCTACTCTACTCTACTCTACTCTTCTCTACTCTACTCTACTCTACTCTGCTCTACTCTGCTCGACTCTACTCTACTCTACTCTGCTCGGCTCTACTCTACTCTGCTCTGCTCTACTCTACTCTACTCTGCTCTACTCTGCTCTGCTCTACTCTGCTCGACTCTACTCTACTCTACTCTACTCTGCTCGGCTCTACTCTACTCTACTCTGCTCTACTCTACTCTACTCTGCTCTGCTCTACACTACTCTGCTCTACTCTACTCTTATCATACTCGACACTACTCTGCTCTACTCTACTCTTATCATACACAACTCTACTCTGCTCTACTCTTCTCTACTCTTCTCATACTCGACTCGACATGACACGACTCTACCCTATCCTATCCTAAACCTAACCTATCATACTCGACTCTACTCTACTCTGCTCTGCTCTGCTCTACTCTACTCTACTCTTATCATACTCGACACTACTCTGCTCTACTCTACTCTTATCATACACAACTCTACTCTGCTCTACTCTTCTCTACTCTTATCATACTCGACTCGACTCGACATGACACGACTCTACCCTATCCTATCCTAAACCTAACCTATCATACTCGACTCTACTCTACTCTGCTCTGCTCTGCTCTACTCTACTCTTATCATACTCGACACTACTCTGCTCTACTCTACTCTTATCATACTCAACTCTACTCTGCTCTACTCTACTCTACTCTTATCATACTCGACTCGACTCGACATGACACGACTCTACCCTATCCTATCCTAAACCTAACCTATCATACTCGACTCTACTCTGCTCTACTCTACTCTACTTTACTCTACTCGAGTCGAGTTGACACAACAAGACACGACACAACATGACTCTACCCTATCCTGTCCTAAACCTAACCTATCATACTCGACTCTACTCAACTCTACTCTGCTCTACTCTACTCTACTCGACTCTGCTCGACTCTACTCTACTCAACTCGACTCTACTCTACTCGACTCTGCTCTACTCGACTCTACTCTACTCTACTCTGCTCTGCTCTACTCTACTCTACTCTACTCTACTTGAGTCGACACAACTCTACCCTATCCTAAACCTAACCTATCATACTTGACTCTACTCTGCTCTGCTCTACTCTACTCTCTCTTATCATACTCGACTCTACTCTGCTCTACTCTACTCTACTCTTATCATACTCGACTCTACTCGACTTGACTTGACTCGACACAACACGACTCTACCCCATCCTATCCTAAACCTAACCTATCATACTCGACTCTACTCTGCTGTACTCTACTCTACTTTACTCTACTCGAGTCAAGTTGACTCAACAAGACACGACACAACATGACTACCCTATCCTGTCCTATCCTAAACCTAACCTATCATACTCGACTCTACTCTACTCGACTCTGCTCTGCTCTGCTCTGCTCTACTCTGCTCTACTCTACTCTACTCTACTCTACTCTACTCTACTCTACTCTACTCTACTCTACTCTACTCTACTCTACTCTACTCGAGTTGACTCAACAAGACACGACACAACATGACTACCCTATCCTGTCCTATCCTAAACCTAACTTATCATACTCGACTCTACTCGACTCTGCTCTGCTCTACTCTGCTCTACTCTACTCTACTCTACTCTACTCGACACAACACAACTCTACCCTATCCTATCCTAAACCTAACCTATCATACTCGACTCTGCTCTACTCTACTCGACTCTACTCGACTCTACTCGACTCTACTCGAATCTACTCGACTCCACTCTACTCGACTCGACTCGACTCTACTCGAATCTACTCGACTCGACTCGACTCGGCTCTGCTCTACTCTACTCGACTCGACTCTACTTTACTCGAGTCGACACAACTCTACCCTATCCTAAGCCTAACCTATCATACTTGACTCTACTCTGCTCTGCTCGACACGACACGACTCTACCCTATCCTATCCTAAACCTAACCTATCATCATACTTGACTCTACTCTGCTCTGCTCGACACGACACGACTCTACCCTATCCTAAACCTAACCTATCATCATACTTGACTCTACTCTGCTCTGCTCGACACGACACGACTCTACCCTATCCTAAACCTAACCTATCATCATACTTGACTCTACTCTGCTCAGCTCAACACGACATGACACGACACGACTCTATCCTATTCTATCCTATCCTATCCTAAACTTAACCTATCATACTCGACTCTACTCTATCCTATACCCTAAACCTAACCTATCCTAGTTTACGCGATCCTACCCTAAAGCAAATCTATCCTGTCCTGTCCTGTCCTGTTCTGTCCTAACCTTTCCTACTCTAAACATAACCTATTTTACCATAACATATCTACCTAAAACAAACCTTCCCTATCCTATTGTAAATCTACCCTATCCTGTCCTGTCTTGTCCAACCCTAAACTTAACCAATAGGTGCACTATAAATAATGTTCAATGACATTTTGTACACTCGTAAACAGAAAACAACATTGACTAAAGGGTAAACCTCACCTATCCTGTTATGCCCTGTCCTATGCTGTTGATATAGCTTGAAACTGGCAGATTGATTTGAACCCAGAACATTCCTTTAAAGACTATTCTCTCCATCCATCCCCCCCTTATTTATCACATTGTGCAAAGCAAATCTGATCTTTGAGCTGTGCTCACACTTACATGACCCTGTCTGTCTCGTAGGAGGTGAGCTGGTCCATCTTCCCCCTTACCTACGTATGGACTTCCTTTTGAACCGGGGAGCGGCCCCTTCAGGTCGGGAGGCCACAGGACAGACTTGTATGGACCCACAGAAGAGCCGATTGGCGAAGCGGCCAGCATTGCTGGCCCCCACACCCTCCGAGACCCCCTCGTCAGCCCTCTCTTCCTCCGGGCCCCCCAGCAGAGAGGCGGTACAGCAGTGGCAGCCGGGAACTGCCTCTACACTGCCACAGCGCGAGCCGGGCGACCTGGCCCAGGCTGCCAAACTCAGCAGCTCCCAGGAGTCGCTGTTAGACTCCAGAGGACACCTGAAACAAAGCAACAACCCCTACGCAAAGTCCTACACACTTGTATAACACAGGACTACAGCTACGGACCACGTTGCACTGTCACGCACACACACAAAACGTGAGGACCCGCTGCAAAGACGAGCGCTTTTCTGATTCAGAGATGAGTCCTGTACATACATTCTGAATTCCTAAAGAAGTGGATAGTTTTCTTTGCATCTGACTTTCTTTCTGTCTTTCTCATCTCTCTCTCTCCTCTCTCTCTGCTGTTTTTTTTTACACTTTATTTTTCTCTCCTTCTTCTCTTGCCCTCTTTTCTGATTAAGTTGGATTTTTTACGTAATCATTCATTTATTTTAAATACCACCGTTATGAAGATTGCCAAAATTATTTATTTAAATTGACAGAGGAACTACTTTTGAATTTATATCAAGGATAATTCTATAGTCATTATTATTATTATATAAAAATAGAGAAAAATTATCAAAAAATGGTTTAAAAAGGCGGGGTGTGGTCAGCTCTGCGGGAAGACGTTGCTTTCTTTATCCATGACTCTACTGTTTTGATGAAACGACGAGGTGTGATCGGCAAATTTCGTAGCTGTTTATCGCGCCTGTGTATCTGACGATCGCAGAAGACATGGAGGAAGGACAACGAGTCCAACTTGGAGGTTGGACACACGTCCACAGTTTCCAGTCGTCTCAGAATGTTGTGCTTTCTAAGGACTGCATGGGGACCTGAAAATAAAAAAAAAATAATCCAAGAGATTTTTTTGTCACACTAAGGGAATATATAATGTTGTAATATATGTTATGACATTATATGTTATAAGATATGTTATAACATACATATAAATATATATATAAATATATACATACACATGAAGAAATCACTTTTATTTGTGGATAATACAGGGAGAGAAAAAAAAGATTTGGTAAATAAAGTCCTTAGTCATGTTTGCACACATCTGGTTTGATTAGAAAAGTGAAACTGTTGGGTTCTCTTGTCTTTTTTTCCTCTTTTGGAGCTTTTTGTGACTGCGTAACGGTAGTTTCATCTGATGAGCTGCAGAGCATGTGTGACACAAAGAGAGAACCGTGGAAGAAACCTAAACGTCTATATGCAGTTTTCTCCAGCAGCTCCTTGAATGAATGGTATCTGATTCACCTGTTTGTAGATGGTGTGGCCTGTTTTGTGTAAGACACGCAACAAAGAGAAGATATTTTAATTGAGCAATATGACACTGGATTTACTAATAATTTCGTAATTCTTGGACATCTTGGAGTACTAACAGATATGAATGTATTCAGTAATGCATAATGAAAAATAAACCCGAAGATGAGTGACAATAAAGAGACAAACTAATGACACAGTCTCTAAACTATAATTGAAAAACCTGTCTAATGGTGAGAATAGTAAAAAAAAAACGGGACTCTGATATCTAATGCTCTATTTCATGATTCGTTTTTGCCATTCATGTCTTCAGTTGTCAGCCTGCCTTTCGAATGTCAGTGTAGACATCAGTTTAAATTACGCTTGCCTTAAACACAAAGACCAAAATAGTAAATCATATGACACTTGATGTAAAAATGACTGAAATGAGAATCAAAATTACATATATGTACATGTATATTCAGAATTAGCTTAAGTCAGGAAAATTCACAAATATTCACAAAAACCAGGTCAAAATGTTGTGCCCAGGTTACAGACTCCCATCCATGGCCATAACCAACAGATGGCACTGTGTCTTTTGAGATGTTTATGAAAGAAGCTCTGGCTGCTGCCTGTAGGGGGCGCTCTTCTGTTTGTGTGGATTTCTCTGCAGTCAGCTGAAAACCAGCACATGCAGCCAACCAACATATACATTTACTCACATTAAAGCAAATCGGATTTTTTTTTCTTCTTTTTTTAATTCCAAAAACATGTGACATTTGTTTGTTTTTTATGAACACCTTCCAATAAATAAAGTCAAATGCCTCCTGAAAAAAAGCAATAGATCATGGTTGCTCAGACAAACAACATGAGTCAAACTTACAACTAAAATTTACAAACATTTTTAATAATACATAGTATCTGCCGTATAACTCAAGGCATCAGCGCTCAAGGTTTTTACTAGTTCCTTTTTATCTGGAAGCTTCCAACTCAACTCCAAGAACTACAATGAATTTACTAAAAAAGTTCTTTCTTTCAGTTAAGGTTGACAAAAATGATCACATACAAAAATAGTGCATACTAATAGTGTGGTAATGTAGTGACTTGAGAAATCTATCATTCAAAATGACCATGTTTTGGATATTAATTAAATGCAGTAACATTTTGAATTCCCAGAGTTGTAGAACCCTCTAAGAAAATAAAAAAAATAATTTAATATAATTTCAACTTCTGTGGCGGAGTTTCCATATTATGGTTAAAAGAAACTAAAGCATGAGTATCTAGAGTATCTGATATATAAATAAATATAAACTATAACCAAAGGCTGTGTTATCTTGAACTCATAGCTGATGAAATATGGATGAAGACATTCACGATGAAGGCTGATGTTGTTATTACCTGATTTTTAAATGTTTTCATGGATATCTGACAATGATGACAATAGGGGACATAAAATACTTATAAAAGAGGTATTTAAAAAAAAATGAACATAGTGGAAATCTCTCTAAAAAAACACTATCATAAAAAGTTTGGAATTACTATGAAATGTTTATGTTTTTGTAAGATATTGATACCTTTATTCAGCAAGGATGCGTTACATTGTTGAAAAATCACAGTAAAGACATGTATAATGTTACAAATGACTATTTCTATTTCAAATAAATGTTATTCTTCAAACGTTCTGTTCATCAAAGAATCATCTACGTGCAGTAATGACAGCTCATGCATCCTCGAGTCTTCACTCTGTTCTCTTGCACCTGGGCCGTCCACTTCTCTCTCTGCTGGTTAGATCCAGTTTGCTTTCTTCCTTCAAGACAAAAGTGCATGGAATAACCTTCATCTCTCTCAAAGGAACAATATACAGATGAGTTTCTTAGACAAGAAATTTCACTCAATTATAATTTTAACCTGTAATAATAATTGTTAATATTAAGTTGTAGAACGTTTTGTCTTAGGAATCTGTGGGACGTGTACAGGGAGTTATTGAAGGTATCGTGTCAGCCAACAGATAGGATGTTAAGAGTCCGATATCCTGTATTTTGCTTATTTAGGCTCTGTAATTCTATCCAAGTAAAAAAAGTCTCTTATTTAGTTATTTTCATTTAAGGTTGTTCAAACCACTTAAATAGCTCTTTGAACAATACGCGTATTCGCTGTTCCAGACAGCAACATAATGTCGGCCCAGATCCGGCCCACATCTGGTACATGTGGATTCAACACGTAACCAGATGTGGGCCGCATCTGGGCCGGCACTATGTTGCTGTCTGGGATGCGTACCATGAGAAACATTTTCCCTGTAAATATTTCAGAAGTTATTACTTGTGTCCCATATTTCCTTTTACTGAACCAATAATGTGTGAATTAATCATTAATTCTATTGGTGTTTTTTTTTTTTCATTTCAATGCATGTGAGTTGCTCGAGTGGGTTTGCAAAAACCCTCTCACTGAATCATCTGAAGCGGTATCTCAGTCAGTCAAACAGACAGTACAGTTTACTGACATACATTAGAACACAGAGAACAAACATTGCTAGATGAAGTGGATATTCACCTGCAAACAACTGAAACAAAAGGCTACTTTTTGAGAGGCAACGTTGTGATAATTCAGCTGCTGTGCCATGTATTCACATAGCTGCTCACACAGTGCTTTATACTTTGTACTATATATTTGATATACCCCTTTCTTCAATCAGTGCTATATTCCCTGGTTACAGAAAGCACTCTAAGGAGACATTGTTTAACAGAGACAATTGTTGTAACACTGTTCCATTTTATGTTTGCAGAAGGCACAAAAAAGGCAATGTCAGTGGGGGTTTATGGGTGATATGAGTAGTCTGCTACAGATTGGTGCCATGACCCGGATTCAGAGATCAGCGACTACAGATCACTGGGGACCCATTTGTGAGGCCACATCCTGTTATCCTAAAAGAGATGACGGTGATGACGTTGTGAATCAGAAAAAAAAAAAACGATCAGAATTTGTAATGAAAATGTCAGTGCATTGTGACTTTCAGAAAGTGATCTGTCACTTCAGGGTTGTGTTATTTCTGAATGTAAAGTCAACAATGAGGAAAATATGGACAGTCATAGTACTGTTACAGGTATAGTGAGTACCCCACAAACATCAGCTGGGAATATTTCAGGGATAGGACACTAACCTAGTATGATTGAGCATAGGGCCAGGGTCTCTACTCTGTCCCTATTAGCAATATCCAGAGCTGATGGTGAAGGTCGATGAGACGGAGCTGCCCTCAGCTGAGGATTTAAACTCTAGTAGATCTGGTCGAACAATTAGGTTGTGCAATAGGGGTACAATACTTGACAGAGCAGTCATCAGTGTTAGACAGTATTCTGGGTTATTACGTGCAGAGGTTTTTTGGTCCAATAATTAAAACCTCTGTTTTTTCAGAATTAAGTTGTGGGCAATTACTAGTCATCCAGTTGTTTAAATCAACTATGCATTCTGTTAATTTTGTGAATTGGTAAGTTTCGTCAGGTCGTGAAGAAAAATAGTATCAGCAGCATCACAGTAAAAACTAACGCCATGCTTTCTAATGATATCTCGGTAACACTTATAAGGTTTCATTAGTTAACATTAGTTAACTACATTAATGAGCATGAAGTATTAATCAACTGCATTTCTACAGAATTGATTAATCTCGGTTAATGTTAAGTTCAACATGTACTAATACATTATTCAAATCAAATGTTGTATTTGTTAACATTAATGTACTGTGAAGTAACATGAACAAACATTAAACAGCTGTATTTTTATTAACTAACATTAACACAGATTAACAGATACAGTAACAAATGTATTGTTCATGGTTAGTTTATGTTAGTTAATACATTAACTAATGCTAACAAAAGAAACCTCATTGTAAAGTGTTACCGATTTCTCCTAAGTGTAGCATGTACAAGCTGAAAAGAAATGGTCCTAGTACTGAGCCTTGTGGTACTCCATACTGAACTTGTGATCGATAAGACACCTCTTCATTTATGGCTACAAATTGATAACGGTCAGATAAGTATGATTTGAACCATGCCAATGCAATTCCACTAATGCCAACATGATTTTCGAGTCTATTCAAAAGAATTTTGTGGTCGATAGTATCAAATGCAGCACTAACATCGAGTAAAACTAGACAGATGCAATCACAATCTGATTTCTTTCTTTTTTTTAAAATAAGAGTTTTAATAGCCATCTTAAAGGTATTTGGTATGTATCCTAATGACAATGATGAATTAATAATATTTAAAGGGCCATGAACTGAGAAATCAAAATTTTCTTGAGCTTTCGAGGTCATCATACTATAAGAATATCCTGTAAGTTTCAGAACTAAAAACTTCCTTGTTTGTCAGCTTTTATTGTAACCAAGCCCAGAGACCGACTCATTGTGGTATGATACGGGATTAATGAACTAAAAATAACATTACCTTCCAATGGATCCTAATGCTAGGAATGTGGTTAATATTTTCAACAATGTAAATGTCTCAGTGGAGCATTATTTATTTGTTTTCGGTACATTTCACTGTGGATTCTTTGGTAAATCAGTCGCCATTTCGTCGCAGGCTTTGCAAACAGACTTTAACGATATGGACTCGACAGAGTCCCGACCCTTACAAAGGCCCTTTTATCTATAGTTTTTATCAACGAATCTCTTATTTACATTACATTTGCACTGTTAGTTATGATAAAAGAATTAGTTAGAGTGTCGAAATCAAGTTGCAATGACGAGATCGCTGCATTCATGCGCTCAACATGTCTGTGATCGGCACATGCTCACCAACTGCAACCTTTAATGCCATGATCTAAATATAATGCCATAGATCTAAATACAATGCTATAATCAACACTTTTCACAATTAGTTAACCTTGAGAGCTGTAATAGTAAAAACATGCTAAAGGTTTTCAAGAGAATTTCACATGTAATAGTAACTATTTCATATGCAAAGATGTTAGCCAATCACAGCAGTGGGCGTTTACACTGAAGTCTCACACAGACACGCCCCTTCAAACACAGCGTTCAAATCAGAGGGCTAAAATCAGGGAAGGAAAAATGCCTTTTATTTCAACATTATGACAATTTTTGATGTAAAAATCATACCAACATTATAATTGCACCCCAAGAAACATTTTAAAACAATAAAACAATGCAGTTCATGACCCCTTTAAGAAGAGGATCTATGACTTCTTGAAGCATCTCTTTCAGTAGCTTAGTTGTTATAGGGTCTAACATACTGTACATGATGTTGATTTTGATGATTTAACAAGTTTAGTCATTTTTCCTCCCCTACAGCAAAGAATGAATGGAATTTGTAGTATCAATCTTTCTAAGTAAAGAAATTCATAAAGTCATGACTACTGTGCTGTTTGGAAACGTCTGAAGTTGAAGCTTTATTTCTTGTTAATTTAGCCACTGTATCAAATAATTACCTAGGGTTGTGTTTGTTCTCTTCTAAGAGTCGAAAAGTAAGCAGATCAAGCAGTTTTTAAGGCCTTTTTGAATGCAGTAACCAGGGTTTGAAATTAACTTTTTCACTCACCGGCCAATTTGGCTACTAAATTTTGAAGTTACCGGCCATTCAATATATATATATATATATATATGCACACACACACATATAATAAAGTTTTGGATTTAATTCATTCATTTCTTATTCTAACAAAATCCTGTCATCCAGCATCTCCTCCCTACCTCTTTCAGCCTCATCACCAAAAATGTGTTTTAAGTGGACAGAATGATCAATACAGTACAAAGGACATCAAAAAAATGTAGGATGTTGGAAAATAGCACTGTCTTTTCTGTTAACCAAACACTTTTTAATCTCCGCTATTGCGTCAATGCAAATAATCAAGCGAGGCGTTATTTGTTGCGTAGAGACGTGTGTGTTCAAGTAAGCCAGAAATGCGCAGATTCTGCGCAATACGCTGTATTTAATATATCATGATGACTCACAAGTTAAGTATTTGCGCTAAATCTTTGGCTTACATGAACTTCCCCAGCAAAGTGTGTAAACATAATAAGTAACACGCCAAATTGGCTCATGATTTGACAGCATTACCGTTGATTTTTACCGGGTTGGCGGGTATTAATTTCAAACCTTGGCAGTAACACTGACCTTCCACAAAATGCAAAGTAACCTCTAGTTTTGTTTTTTGTCAGCTGCGCTCCATTTTTCTGGCTGCTCTCTTGAGGGCGCGAGTGTGCTTTTAAACCACAACGTCGGACTATTTTCCTTAATCTTCTAAGCGAAAAAGAAGTAACCATGTCTAAAGTGCTGGAAAAGAGAGTCAATAGTTTGTTGTAACATCGAGTTCTTCAAAGCTATCTGGGATGCTGAGAAATTGAAACTGATCAGGAAGATTTATAAAGCAATCTTTAGTGGCAGAAGTGATAGTTCTACCATATTTGGTTTTGCAGCCTTGGCTAAATGAAGTTTACACAAGACTAGATTATGATCTGAGATGTCATCGCTCTGCTGCAGAATTTCAACGGCATCAACATTGATTCCATGTGATAAAATTAGATCTAAAGTATGTTAACGACAATGAGTCGGTCCTGACACGTGTTGTGTAACTCCAATAGAGTTCATAAGATTTTAGGATAGTCACTTTTACCTTATCATAATCTCTTCTGTCCTCCATCGTAATTGCGCTGCGTATGCCTCCTGTGCTTTGCCTGTAATCACAGTTTGAAAATAACTCGGATCGCATTTGACCAATTCCCCTCTTCAGCTATGGTCTCAAATAAAGAGAAAAAAAACATCAGGGTCATGTTTGTTAAATTTAGGGAGCAGTCTGAAATTACTGGCAAAGTCAAAACTGCCAGACAAATGTAACTTTTCACCACGTTCTGGGGATCATTTACCTTCCTTCACCAATTTCAAACGTTCCGCCTGCAGCTCAAACTCCCGTTCTGAATTTTTTTTTTCTGTGCAAATTCAATTTCGTGTTGTTTGAGTAAATGATCTGTTCTTAATTTTTCAATGTCAAACTCATACCGTTTAGTTTCCTTGACCAATTCTTTATCATGAATCTGTTGCATGTGCAAAATCTCTTTGTTCTGTTCAAAAGACAACCCTGAGAAAATATCCAACAAAGTTTTTATTTCAACGTCATGTTTTTTCTTTGCGGAAACGAACAAAAGATTAATCTCTCACAATAGAACGAAGTTCATTCTTCTTTATTCGTTTATCCACATCACCAATTTTAAATTGCTCTACAAGTCCCCACAATTGTTGCTTCACAAACAAATTAAACACGTCCTCCGACGGAGCTTTAACAAATTCTTCAACGGATGTCATTTTAACCTTTAAACTTTTTGGTTACTCTCTCAACTTAAAGTAAGTGCATTTAAAAACGTAGTAAGCCACAGACAAAACACTCATTCACCTACTCCCCTTCTACCCTGCCTATCAACCCACTAAACTGTATTATGCCTTATCTTCATGCAGCTTTCAAGAGTAAAGCGACATTAAACACCAGATACCGATGGTTTCGAAACTGAGCAATACAGCCCAATCCATATGGCGGTGTGCTTCACCCAAAAGCCTGCACAAAAATAAAAAAGGCAAAATAACAAATCAACGCAAGGCGTTGCTAATACCTACTGGGGAAAACTGAATAAGGCTTCATCAATTACCTTCAATGACGACTACCTTCGAACTCAGGGGACATTTCCAAACTAAACAAAGTTTTACGTGCATCTCCAAAATAATGTGAATAAACAAGGATTTACTTGTTTTTCACATTAACATCCAACAGAGCACCTAATAAATCAAATGAGCTAAACAATATCTAAATTTTAATCAAACAAACTCTCATTTGTTGTCATCTAATTACTCTTTAGGACGAGCCCCCATTTGTTACGATTCTATTCTTAGATCTCAACAACGTAAGGGAGACGCCACACAACCGCTGCATGAACAATAAGATTTATTCAACTAATGTAAGAAACATGAAATGTCAAGTGATCAGCGTAATTGTCAGTCAGAATGTGAGTGTAAGTTCAAGTGACATCAGTCCAACCAAACATAAACAACGAAAGGTCCAAATCAAAACATCATAATAGGGGAAGATGGATCAAGTGAGAACTCAGATGTGGCTGTGGTCTCCCGTAACACATCCCGTCAGTTTTCCAGTAGCATCATGAGCAGCAACAACACCCGCAAGCAACAGTTCCCTTTCGAGGGAACTCGCGATGCGTCATCGACGCTTTGGGGAACGCCCCCAGCGTGAATGCGTCTGAGCATCAATGTCAACTAGTCCAATGGAAAGAATGAGCGTCACGGGCGGGTGACGTCATGACCAGGAAGGGATAAAAGCACATCCGGTGAAAGCCGGCATTAGCTTCTGTGTCTCAGCAAGCGATCTGTGTTACTCTGTCTCTGTCTATTTATTGTTGTCTGTTGCATTTATATTGGAAGAGTTATGGCGAAACAAATGTACAAGCAGTGTGCTTCTCCCTGCCCGCGTTATTTAACGGGTGGGGACACACACGAGCTTTGTGTTATTTGTTTGGGAATGGAGCATGCGGTCTCAGCCTTCGAGGGGGCTGAGTGCCAGCATTGCGAGATGCTTCCGCTTCGCATGCTCCGCTCTCGCCTGTCACTCTTTGATAAAGAGAGTGGGCAGGCTCGCGATCCTCAGGGTGCAGGACCCGCTGCTGCCGAGGCAGCGCGGAGAATGCATTCCTGGGGATCGCAAAAGGATCTTTCGGAGGGGTTGGAGACGGGTCCGAGGGCCTTTTCTCCTTCCTTACCCGGAGGATCCAGTGCTCTCCCCCCGGTGTCGGAAGCCCGCTCTGCGGCTTCTTCCGCCCGGGGAGAGAGCCCTCCATTACTTCATTGCTCTTCCTCTGAGGAGGTTGATGCGATGAGTATGGACAGTTTAAGCACACACACTGGGGAAAGAGATTCGCCACCTGTTTCCCCAGCATATGAGGAGCTGGTGGATGTGATGTCTAGGGCTGTAGAAAAATTAAATATTGAATGGCCAGCTGAGAAAAGGGGTGCTCGTCCCAAAAGCAAATTAGACGAGCGTTTCCTTTCTTCAGCTACATCACCTCCACCACGGGGCCTTCCCTTTTTTCCTGATCTACATAACGAGTTATCTAAATCATGGGATAAACCGTACTCGTCACGTCTTTTCAGCCCTCAAGTTCATTTATATTCAGGTATAAGAGGGCTGAAAGAGTACGGTTATGAGGCGATGCCCCAGGCTGAACAGACGCTTGCGAGCTATCTGTCACCTGGTCCAGCATCGTCTCTGAAGGCCTCAGCTTTGCCCACTAGACCGCTTAAAGCAACTTCGGTGTTAGTGGGCAAAGCTTATACGGCAGCAGGTCAAGCTGGAGCATGTCTGCACACTATGGCAGTGCTTCAGGCTTACCAAGCTGACCTGCTGGGGGATCTGGATAGGAGTGAGGGAGTGGGTCCTGACGAGGTTCGAGAACTTCGTCGGGCCACCGATCTGTCTCTCAGGGCTACTAAGGAGACCGCCAGAGCAATTGGGCGGTCTATGGCAGCCCTTGTAGCTACTGAGAGGCATCTTTGGTTAAATTTGGCCGAAATAAAAGAAAAAGATCGGGCTTTTTTATTAGATGCTCCGCTTGAGCCTTCTGGTCTCTTCGGCGACGCAGTCAATGCGGTCGTCGAGAGATTTCAAGAGTCAAAGAAGCAAGCGGAGGCGTTTAAAAAGTTTCTCCCTCGCCGTGTCCAACCCCCTGGGGCTGCTGGGCGTGAGCAGCCCCAGCCGTCGAGCTCCTCATATCGTGCGCAACAAAAAGAGAGTGTTTCGTCTCGTGCACCTCCACATAAACACTGGAAACAGGCGCAACACTCTCAGTCGAAGTCTTCTAAGTCGAAGCCGGATCTGAGGACCGTTCTTCAGGCGAAGAAGACTTCGGCTCATAAAAAGAGGTCCTGACGTCAATGGCGTCAGACCTGTGAGGACGGCCCCGACCGAAGTGGAGCGGTGTACACCTCAGAATACGGTGCCCGTTCCACTTCGGGGTCCTCACGGGACCGTTCTGCCAACCCCGTCACCCTTGGTGCTTCGGGGCGCAGCGGTCTCCAGCGAGTCGCTGATGCTATGCTGCGGCACTGCATCGGTTTCGCGCCCTCTGAGGGGGGTTTTAGAGCGGCCAGTTCAGGTAGTTCCTGCCATTATGTTTCAGGCTCCAGAACTGGCTGTCTCGTTAACACCAGAGACCAGCCTCGAGAGGCTGGTTCCCTTAGTAGATTTTCTGGCAGCGTGGAAGCTACTGCCAAATATTTCTCGTTGGGTCTTGCAGATTGTAGAGAAAGGATACAGAATCCAGTTCGGTTCTCGTCCTCCTCGCTACAACGGGGTGTTGCTCACAGTAGTGCATCCCGAGCAGGCTCTGGTAATGGAGCAAGAGGTAAAGGCCCTGTTAGCAAAGGAAGCTATAGAACAGGTGTACTCACCCGACAGAGAGTCGGGTTTTTACAGCCGTTATTTCATTGTTCCGAAAAAGGATGGAGGGTTGCGTCCCATTTTAGATCTTCGTCTGTTGAATCGTTCAGTACAGAAACTCAAGTTCAAGATGCTGACACTCAAACAGATCATGACTCAAATCAGATCCGAGGACTGGTTTGTCATGATAGATCTGAAGGACGCTTACTTCCATGTCTCCATCCTCCCTCAGCACAGGAAGTTCCTAAGGTTTTCTTTCGGGGGCAAAGAATACCAGTATCGGGTACTTCCTTTCGGTCTAGCTCTATCACCCCGCACGTTCACGAAATGCGTAGATGCAGCTTTAGCCCCACTCAGGCTTCAGGGCATACGTATTGTGAACTACATCGACGACTGGCTGATTCTAGCGGAATCAGAGCAGTTGAAGGTTCGGCACCGAGGTGTCGTTCTCGCTCATATGCAGATGTTGGGGTTGAGGCTCAATGCCAAGAAGAGTGTTCTTTCTCCAGTACAGAGAACCACTTTCCTTGGTGTGGTATGGGATTCAGTGACGATGCGGGCCACTCTATCGCCCGTTCGTGTAGCTGTTATCCTGGCAGCCACAGAAGAGCTGAGGCTAGGCCAGTCACGCACTGTAAAACAGTTCGAGAGACTGTTGGGTCTCTTGGCAGCAGCGTCCAACGTGATACCTTTTGGCCTGCTGTACATGAGACCTTTGCAGTGGTGGCTCAGGACCAGAGGGTTCTCCCCGAGTGGAAACCCACTTCGTATGATCAAGATCACGCGGCGGTGCCTTCGTGCCTTGGTTATATGGAGGAAACACTGGTTCTTAACCCAGGGTCCGGTGTTGGGAGCTCTTTGCCATCGAGTTGCGATCTCGACAGATGCTTCCCTCACCGGCTGGGGAGCGGTAATGGAAGGCCGCTCGGTTCAGGGTCGGTGGAGGGGTCATCATCTTTCTTGGCACATAAATTGCCTGGAGATGATGGCTGTCTTCAATGCGTTGAAGCAATTCCTCCCAGACCTGAGGGGCCATCATGTGCTCGTCCGTACAGACAACACATCGGTGGTCTCTTATCTGAACCGTCAGGGGGGTCTGCGGTCGCGTCCGCTTTGCAAGCTGGCGCACCAGATCCTCCTGTGGTCTCTGGGGAAGGTACTCTCCCTGAGGGCAGTGTATATTCAGAATATTGGGGCAGAATATTGGGGCCAAATATTGGGGCAGAATATTGGACCAGAATATTGGGGCAGACATCCTGTCGAGGCAGGAGCTGAGGCCAGGGGACTGGAGACTCCACCCCGAGGCGGTGGAGAAAATTTGGGATTTTTACGGCCAAGCAGAGGTGGATCTGTTTGCGTCTCAGCATACGACGCATTGTCCACTTTGGTTCTCCCTTACTCACCCAGCCCCCCTGGGGCTGGATGCTATGGTGCAGACGTGGCCGAGGCTACGTCTGTACGCATTTCCCCCTGTTGCTCTGCTCCCAGGAGTTCTGGAGCGAGTCCGCCAGTACGGAATAAGCCTACTGCTAGTAGCACCACGCTGGCCGAGTCGGATCTGGTTTGCGGACCTGATCCATCTCTTAGACGGTCCTCCCTTGGAGATCCCGATCAGGAGAGACCTTCTGTCTCAGGCCGGGGGCACAATATTTCACCCCTGACCAGAGATTTGGAACCTGTGGGTTTGGCCTCTGAGGGGGCCCAACTCATAGAGAGTGGTCTCTCAACTGAGGTTGTTGAGACCATTCTAAGCTCCAGAGCTCCAGCTACTAGGAAACTATATGCGCTGAAATGTAAAGTTTTTTCTGTATGGTGTCACCAACATCAGTGGGATCCGGTTAACTGTTCTGTGAACACAGTACTCGAGTTCTTGCAGGAGCGCTTTACATCAGGTTTATGTCCTTCCACAATTAAGGTTTACGTGGCGGCCATTGCGGCTTACCACGCCCTGGTGGGGGTTACATCGTTGGGTCGAGACCCCCTGATTACACGTTTCCTTCGTGGCACATTGAGGCTGAGGCCTGCAACTCGCACTAGGGTGCCAGCTTGGGATTTGGCAATAGTACTAGAAGGCCTGTCTAGGGCTCCATTCGAGCCCTTAGATTCGGTTTCAGAGAAATGTCTTACCCTTAAGACTATCTTTCTGCTAGCTATTTCGTCCCTTAAGAGAGTTGGAGACCTTCAGGCCCTTTCGGTTTCCCCCACTTGCCTTGAGTTTGCACCGGGGATGGTCAAGGCATTCTTATATCCGAAACAGGGATACGTCCCTAAGGTGCCGACCTTGATTCCGAGGCCTATCGTGCTGCAGGCTTTCTGTCCTCCTCCTTTTACATCTGCGGACCAGGAAAGGCTGAACCTCTTGTGTCCAGTGCGAGCACTGGATACTTATGTTCATCGGACATCGTCTATGAGGAAGTCCGACCAGTTATTTATTTGCTTTGGAACACCTAAGAAGGGTCTTCCTGCTTCTAAACAGACGGTTAGTAAGTGGATAGTTGAGGCTATTTCACTTGCATACGAGTACTCTGACCAGCCGTGTCCTTTGGTGGTCAGAGCTCACTCTACGAGGGGTATGGCGGCCTCTAAAGCCTTATTATTTGGAGTTTCTCTTCAAGACGTATGTGATGCGGCAGGCTGGTCCTCACCGTTCACATTCGTCAGGTTTTACAGTTTGGACCTGGATGCTGCCCCAGGTTCTCAGGTGCTTAGTGCTTAGTTCCAACAGACTGACACTCAGGTACTAGGAATTCTGGCGTTTTGGGTATTCTCGTTCCCAAAGCGTCGATGACGCATCGCGAGTTCCCTCGAAAGGGAACGTCTCAGGTTACGACTGTAACCATAGTTCCCTGAGAAGGGGAACGAGACGATGCGTCACCCTGCCATACTTCCTGCATCCCTGTGATCGGCTTGCTTCGACATTTTTGAAGCTAATGCCGGCTTTCACCGGATGTGCTTTTATCCCTTCCTGGTCATGACGTCACCCGCCCGTGACGCTCATTCTTTCCATTGGACTAGTTGACATTGATGCTCAGACGCATTCACGCTGGGGGCGTTCCCCAAAGCGTCGATGACGCATCGTCTCGTTCCCCTTCTCAGGGAACTATGGTTACAGTCGTAACCTGAGACGTTCTCTCTTACTCTGTTTAACCCAGTGTCTTTTAAAGTGCCATGATTTCATTCAGGTGTAAAGCCATGCCCTCCAGCAATCACCTGTAACTCGGGGACAAACACACAAATACTCACTGAGCCGTCACACTCTGCACTAGGTAAAAAAAAAAACTGCTTATCTATTTAATAAAGTTTGGTGAATTATAACACTTTCACTCCATTACCTTCACCCTTCCCAATTTCATCAAACTTTCAAATGATCAAATATCAAAAAGTAATGAAGGGCACACATTTTTCTTTACTTGACCTTGAAACTATGAAGTTTTAATTAATCTGCCAGGTAGATAAATGTCCATATACACATATAGAAAGATTAAATGATATACCCCCTTTATACACTTTTCTTACAAACTGTATTTTATCTCTTTTAACTGCATTCTCATGTCCCTTCTTGTAAAGTCATATTGTGTAACACTTCAAATTTCAACAAAGGTGGAGAGCATCTCTTTTTTCCTAGGTTCAGTCATCAACATATTCATGAATTTAATCATACTAACTGACGTTACCATTCTTTTGTTTATTCTGTTATCTTTCTCCCTTCTGTTACTCTCCTCAACACCCTCAGGACTATTTTCTGATTTTCTGTCAGAGTTAGTACTGGTTGCAGATAAAGTCCTAATTGTTGGTGATTTTAATATACATGTAGAGAACGAAAAAGATGCAGTGGGATTGGCATTTACAGACGTCCTGTTTTGGCCTCAAAGTTGAAATCTAGTCAAAAGTTAGCAAATGTTAGTCCTGTATTGATGACGGAGACTACAGGAATTAATGATTTTGCGGGTAGTGCTTCTATGAAAGTAGGGAATGCAGTGTTTGAGTCAAAAACTGAAAGCACAAAACACTTTGCACCTTTTAATACGCAGGGTTTTGTTTCTTTGATCAATTCTGAAGATAAAGTCCCAGTTAAGATTTTGAGAGATACCGGGGCTTCGGAGTCCTTTATTCTTGAATCGGTCCTGCCTTTTTCTGATGCATCAAGTGAAGGAAGGAATGATCCTGCGTTACAACAATTGTTTGAGGATGTTATTCCATCCCAGGAGGTAAGAAGTGCTGTCAGTGGATATTTTATCCAAGATGAGATGCTCTTAAGGAAATATATTCCCTATAAGAAAGGTTTGATGGAGGAATCTATAATTCAAGTAGTGGTGCCAAAGCAATTTCTAGAGGTGGTAATGCGAATTGCACACGGTGAAGTTGCGGGTCATTTAGGAGTAAATAAAAAGTATAATCGAGTTTTGCGACAGTTCTATTGGCCATGCTTGAAAAGGAATATTTCGGCCTTCATTAAAACGTACCATATGTCAGTTAACAGGGAAACCGAATCAATCTTTGAAACCAGTGCCTCTGTGTCCTATAGCTGTTACAAGCAAGCCCTGTGAGCATCTAATAATTGACTGCGTGGGGCCATTATCTACGTCTAAATCAGGTAATGTATATTTGCTGACTGTGATGTGTCAGGCAACTCGATACCCTGTAGCTTATCCTATCAGAAGAATTACCACTAAAGCAGTTGTGAAAGCTTTAACCCAATTCATCTCTATTTTTGGGATACCCAAGATTATTCATAGCGATAAAGGGACTAATTTCACTTCACGTATGTTTGCTGATATTTTGAGAGTGCTTAAGGTTAAGCACAATCAATCAAGCACATATCCCGCTCAAAGCCAAGGTGCGCTTGAACGGTTTCACCAAACATTGAAAGCGTTATTACGTTATTACTGTGTGGAGTTGAACCGTGACTGGGAGGGTTTACCCTGGTTATTACTTGCAGCTAGAGAGGTACAACAAGAGAGTTTGGGTTTTAGCCCGAATTATCTTGTTTTTGGTCACAGTGTACGTGGTCCTCTTTCTGTTTTGCGGGAGGGATTGGGTGAAGAGAATCCTCACCAAAATTTGTTAGAATATGTAAATGGTTTGACAAACATACAAAATACCGTGTTTTTACACCAGGTGATCAGGTGTTGATGTTGTTACCTTGGCTCTCCTTTTTGCACACGATGTACTGGTCCATACACTGTTCTTTGTAAAATGACTGACCAAAATGATCAAATTGCAACTCCAGATCGGCGAAAAGCTAAACAGTGTTTTCATGTAAATTTACTTAAAGGGGTCAGATAATGCCATTTTTGTACAAGCTAATATGATTCTTTAGAGTCTAAATTAAAACTTTGTAATATACTTTAATTAAAAATTCTCATTAGTATTGTAAGAAAACACTTATTTTACCTGGTCAAAAACAGCTCTGTTTTCAGCACGCCGTTTCAGTGCATATGACTTTAAATGATCATGAGCTTTGCTCACCCGCCCCTCTTTTCTGTGCGTACACCGTTTGTAACACAATAACCATAACGCGTTGTTCATTATAGACGTGGGATTATGAATTATATTGAGAACGTCGTACATAGAAAACATGACGTAATGTACCCTGAGTGTAAACCTTAGACGCATTCATTGTGAAGCGTGCAGCTAGCGATTTGCAAAGATTAATATAAATATTAAAGGTTAATAAAACGTTACACTCACTTCAGTTCTTCTGGAGGTTCAGCAGGAACACGAATAGCTGGTACCGATCCTTTTTTCATGAGCCGCTTCTTAGCAAAACCAGCTTTATACTGACCCTCGTTTATAAAGCAGTCTGGTGAGAAATGATTCGCGCAAACATGAACGCATTGACGTTGCTCGTGGGGAATATTCCCTTCGAAAACAAACTCAGCCACTGCGTCTTCAGCGGTTCGGATTTAGGAACATTAAAATGACTGCTGTGTTCGTTATTACACCCAAGAACAGAACACCACAATCGCTTAGACGCCATTCTGCTCATAGACAGTAGGGGTGGAACGGTACATGTATTCGTATCGAACCGAAACGGTACGGGCGTCACGGTTCGGTGCACGAATTTACACGGAGAATACACGGTATAAAAATAAATAAAACTCGCGTGCAAATTAATGTAATGTAATGCGGAACTACCGTTAGATACGCGGGTTCTTTAGGGACACATAATCTGTACCATCGGCTTAGCTCTGAACGCGCGTTCACTTCAAACGTTGGCTTTATACGCGCGTCCTATTCGCTTTGGACTAGCGTCGAACTAGACGCGAATTTGACGCTCTATTCGTGTTTGGTGTGACCGCATAATGAAGGCTGCGATGTCTAGATTGCAATGCTGGACTGTGTGTGTGTGTGCGCGCGCGAGAGAGAGAGAGGCGAGATCGAACTGTGTGTGTGTGTGTGTGTGTGTGAGACAGAAAGAGAGAGAGAGAGAGAGGCGCGCGACCGAACAGTGGAAACATAAAAAAAAACATACTCCGTAATTTTGTTCATACAGATCATTAAACCTGCAAAGTGTTTACTTATATTTGTGTACACTCGCAATAAAACACAACATTGTGCACACTGTAAACTCTTGTCAAACTGTAACCTACAACTGTCACTCAACCAAAATCACACACACACACACACACTGTTTTAAAAGAAAAACATATTTATCCGACTCCATTTCAAAACAGTCTGTGGGTCCCATCTTTTGGACATTCATCATATTGCATTGGTTTTCATTTCTTGTCCTCGGAGCACTAATCTTACACATTCTACATTGATTAAAAAAGAAAATCGAATGTGTTTTTAATGGTAGTATTATTTTAACAGAAATCAATTATTTATAATTCAGATGAGAATAATGTTACATTGTTAATTAATAATGTTAATTAAAATTAAGGAAAACAAATATATTGATCTGAAATATAGCAAATTAATTTTAAATTAATTCAGGTACAATTACCAAACATATCGCAAGGTCTTTTTGTCTTTTCATTAATTTAATTAATAAACTAATTATATAAAACTATTGTCAGTGCACTACAAATAAACTGGTTCTATGCCTTTATATAATAAAACTTATTTAAAAAATACAATGCCTTCTGCATTTTTGTTTTGCTTTTCCCTACATTGTACCGAAATCGTACCGAACCGTGATGTCTGAACCGAGGTATGAACCGAACCGTGACTTCTGTGTACCGTTCCACCCCTAATAGACAGTGCTCCAGCATATCAACAATGACCGCGCCGGTCCGCGCAGACTATGATTGACAGCTGGCTCACGAGCGAGGGCGGGTCTGTGTTGAAACGCTGCTGTCAATCAACAATCGTGGGAGGGGCGTCCGACCGTGTGGCGTCCGACCGTGTGACGTCACACGGTCGAACGGCTTGATTTGAGACGGAAAACATATAAGGAGATTAAAACAAAAACACTGGATGGATTTTTATCATTTTACGATGGTTGTGTACAGGCACTGCCAACACACATTTCAGTACAATCAACTTGTAAAAGTGCATGTACCATTATATGACCCCTTTAAGCCTTATCATCCTCGTAATTCTGACACTCAACTAGTTAATCCAGCTGTCACTGTTGCTATTGTCTCTCTTGATAATTCTTAACCTTTTTCTGTAGAAGGAGGGGAGGATGTGATTGTCCCTGAAGACTGTGTTTTGCTTCCACTGTTAAAGAATTCAGAGACCCTTCAGAATCTAGATGTTTTGTTTTCCCATTTGTCGGAGTTACAAAGGTCAGAATTGACAGAGTTGGTGTTTGACTTTCCTAGTTTGTTTGCAGATGTGCCCACCCGTACGCATCTGATCCAGCATGATGTGGATGTGGGAGATGCGCGGCCTATTCGTCAGCGTTTTTACAGGGTTCCTATCAGTGAGCGGAATGAGCTGGAAGTTCAGCTTGAGAACGAGATCGCTGTTCCTTTGTGCTCCAGTGGGGCTTCACCATGTTTGCCGATAAAGAAGCCAAATTCTACTTATAGATTTTGCACTGATTACCACAAGTTAAACGCTATTACTAAACCCGACGCCTTTCCACTTCCTCGAATGGAGGATTGTGTGGATCAGGTGGGTACTGCGAACTTTGTAAGCAACCTGGACCTTTTAAAGGGATACTGGCAAGTGCCTTTAACTCCTAGAGCTCAAGAAATAACTTTCACTACACCATCAGGGTTTTATTTGTACTCTGTTATGAGTTTCGGTTTTGGGAAATGCACCCGCAACCTTCCAGAGATTGATGAATTAAGTGGTATTCGGCCTGGATGGTTGTGTGTATTTAGATGATGTTATTGTGTTCAGTGATACAACATCTGGTACATCTTAGTGCGCTTTTGATGCGTTGGGCTGAGGCATGTCTTGCAGTTAACTTGGCAAAGTGTGAGTTTGCCAAGGGTACTGTAAGATATTTGGGTAAAGAAGTTGGACAAGTTGAGGTTTGTCCTATTCAAGCCAAAATTGTGGCTATTCAACAATTTCCTCCTCCATCAACAAAGAAAGAACTCGGTATGGTGGGGTATTATATGGGTTTTTGCCCAAACCTTTCAACTGTTGTTTCTCCACTTACTGATCTGCTTAAGAAGGCTGTCAATTTTGTTTGGAGTGTAAATTGTCAGAAAGCTTTTAAAAATGTTAAACTGTTGTTAACTAAGTGCTCCTGGTGTAGCTGCCCCTAGGCTGGATAAGCTATTTAAAATACAGGTAGATGCAAGCCAGATTGGTGCTGGGGCTGTTCTATTACAAACTGGTGAGACTGGACTTGACCATCCTGTAAGTTTCTTTTCTCGTAAGTTTAATTCTTATCAAAAGAACTATTCTGTAATAGAGAAAGAAGCATTATCTTCAGCACTTTGATGTGTACTTGGGGGGAGGATTACCTGCGGAGGTTTATTCTGATCATAACCCTCTGACGCTTTTACACTCGTTACAGTCCCCGAGTCGGCGGTTAATGCGTTGGATTCTCTTTTTACAGCCTTACAGTTTAACTGTGAACTACATCAAGGGAACTGATAACGTAGTGGCTGATGCTTTATCTCGTGTTCCTGACCAGACCGAATAGTGTACTGTAAGTGTTTGGGCAATTTTTTCAGTTTTTCCGTGCTCTCTTTGTTGCCTTAATTTGCTTTCAGGATCCAGATTGCTGGGGATAAATTGAGCAGTCTAGGAGAATGGAGATGACCATGGAAAACACCTGTTATACTGGAATCGGATCTTATATAAGAAGAACAAAATTAGAAAAGAGGAAAGTATGATTTTAAAATGTCACTTTTGATATTGTTTGAGGATCCTTATGAGATATAGGATCTTTTAAGGGGGGTTGTGTGACGGCTCAGTGAGTATTTGTGTGTTTGTCCCCGAGTTACAGGTGATTGCTGGAGGGCATGGCTTTACACCTGAATGAAATCATGGCACTTTAAAGACACTGGGTTAAACAGAGTAAGAGAGAACTGTTGCTTGCGGGTGTTGTTGCTGCTCATGATGCTACTGGAAAACTGACGGGATGTGTTACGGGAGACCACAGCCACACTTGATCCATTTTGGACTTGGACCTTTTGGAGATTTGGACGTTGTTTATGTTTGGTTGGACTGTCACTTAAACTTACTACTTACACTCACATGCTGACACTCTGGCTAAAAATTACGCTGATCACTTGACATTTCATACGATTTATAGTTAAATAAATCGTATTGTTTATGCAGTGGTTGTGTGGCGTCTCCCTTTGTTGCGATCTAAAAATAGAATCGTAACAAGAGAGATCGAGGAAGGGATGATCTATTTCACACAGTATCCCAATCTTGGCGCTTACAGAATACTATAATTGCACTACTGCTTTAAATTGAATGTATTTGGTTAGAAATATATTTTATGTTATTTTGTATTGGCGATTTGATGTACCCCTTTCTCCGATCTGTGGTATATTCCCCAGGTACTGCACTCTTTAGCCAGTGGCAAGCACTCTGAAGAGAGTTTGTGAAACCGAGAACAGAGATGATTGTTGTAACACTGTCCCATTTTATTCTTGTAAAAAAAGAGAATAGACAAGAAAAGAACATCTGTATGTACCTTAAGATGAAGTATTACAGGCACTCCTGATTCATTCAATTTTTTGATCAGACTTTATCAGAAGAGACCTGTGACCTACCTGTTGAGTTCACTTAGGGTAACATTGCTTATCTTCTGCTTTTGGGAGTTGGAGTCCGATATTTGAGGCTTTATCATGTCTGGAACATACAGTAGTACACAACCTCCAGCAACAATCTTTTTCCAATTCTGCATCATGGGCCTCATTTATAAAACATGCGGACACACAGATTTGATCTTTAAGTGTGTGTGTACGCTAAAATCCACGCCATGGTTCCTGTTTATAAAAACAGTCTTTGACGTGGAAAAGTGCTTAGCGCCACATCAGGGTCTAAGCAGACGTTCACACTTTTCCTTGTGGCAGAGAGTCGGACTACTCCAGGTATTTGGAAATATAAGCCATTCTTGCTGCTCACCATTCTCAAGTAAAGGATTTGGACGTTGACTGGTGCTGATTTATATGTTAATGACTTTAAAAAGGTGCCGTTTACAAAGCGGAGGTCTGAAACCATTTAGCTGCGCACATTTGAGATTTATAAATTTCACTTCTGTAAGAGAGGCCTATTCACGTTTTTTGTGCATACAGGCATTAAAGTCACACGAAAAGGTAAAACAACGTTGTCGGACGATTTTAAATTTAGGAGTTAATGAGATGGAGTTTTTCACCCTATCCTACATTTCCCGCCTAATTCAGGTTACCGGACCTTTCCAACGTGATTACGTAATGTGTGAAGTCGTGGACGTGCAAGACGAGCATTTGTGGTTAAAAAGTATATAAATGTTGTTGTTTTTTTCGAAAATGACCGATGGTTTGGCTAGATGAGACTCTTATTCCTCGGCTGGGATCGTGTAGAGATCTTTGAAGCTGCACTGAAACTGACATTTGGACCTTCAACCCGTTGGTAACCATTGAAGTCACTATATGGCGAAAAATCCTGGAATGTTTTCCTCAAAAACCTTTTTGACTGAAGAAAGAAAGACATGAATATCTTGGATGATGTGGGGGTGAGTAAATTATCAGGATTTTTTTTTATTCTGAAGTGAACCAATCCTTTAACTATAGCAAGACACACTTTTCAGGGAAAAACATAAGAGCATATGGCCTTCCTTATTTCCCACTTTTTTATGGTGTTATTTTCCCATGCTGGGAAGAGTGTCTCTTCATGGATCTCACCTCAGTACAGAGGCTCAGGAGGGGTGTGTGTGTGTGTGTGTACAGATGAGGTGACCTGGGCTCAAGTACACTGGAGGATTCAGTGTAAATAATATATTACTCGGTGCAATGTGTGACCTTCACGTGGTGTGAAGGGTAGGTATTCTTTCAAACAGTTCTGAATTTGCTGAGAGAAGTAGTTTATAGCTTACACTGTCAGCCATTTTGACTCTGATATCAGAATAAAATATGTAAATGAAAGGGAAAAAAAAGGTTTTATGGACCTTTGGATTAAATTGAATTTGTCTTTGTGTAGATGAAATGAGATGAAAATGAGAAAGTGTTTTATGCAGCGAGAAAACCTTAAAAGTGCAGTTCTCCAGATGTCCAGAAGTTGATGTATAGTAGAGTACATGCCAGTTGGTCAATCTGTGTAACATTATGCTGTGTCAAATGTCAAAAATGTCTTCTTAATATTTTCTTTTGTCATCAATTTAACATGAGGGCAATTATTTTTTTCTAAATAAGCATCCTGCTTTAAGGTTGAGTTTAATTAAAAGACAATACAGTATTTAGTTCCAGAGACTCAAGGATGTTTATTAATAGTTTCTTGTTTCATTCAGACCGAGTTGAGATAAGAGTTGAGGTGAGATAGAAATGCATGAGTGTTTGGTTTGGCTAATGTCTGTGCAAAGGAAGAAAATGAACAGAAATGTTATGATATGCCGCAGCAAAATAGACAATCAAACACTCGCTCTCAAGTCATTTTTTTTATCCAGCATGGAATTCAACACAGAAATGAATCAATAAAGAGAACTGAGCACACAGTGAGGATTCGGTAAGATAAGCTGGGAATTATTCAACAATATGGCTTTCAAAAGACAAGCTATTTTTAAAACTCCGCTGGGATGTGAATGTATGCTAAAGCATTCATCAGATGAAGACTAATGGTGTGAAACAAAAATAAAGTTCTGCTCTATATTTATGTACACATAATGCTCAGTATTCAATAAATAGTTTCTGACTAATTTTGTAAGCAGCTCACAATGAAAACATATTATGCTTTCACAAATAATGGACAGTTACAATAGAAAATCATGCATCAGTACAGTAGTAAGACATATATTCTTGGCCAGAATGGAGAATAAAGCTGGAACCAAAATGATATAAACTATGGAATTCACAGTTACAGCAGTAAAATAACAGGTTAGATCAGTGATTGACAGATTACGACCTTGATTTCCCCTCCCCCTCCATTGAGTCCATATAGAATGGATTCTATTACATGCAACATCAAACCATGCTGTCCTGATGAGGCCATACGGAGAGAGATGTCCGCTGGCAACTATGACTTGTCATCAGTTTTTTTCTTCTGGAACTTCCTGAACTGCGATTGAATAGCGACGGCTGCCTTCTCGGTTTCAGGGGCTTCCATGTCGATGTCAAAATCCTCTGGGACGTCTTTCTTAGATTCATCTGGGCATAGACAAATAAGAGCACTTTAATAATGACATAATGTCAACTTCTAAATATAATCCAACACAATGATGCAGGTGATGGAAAACGAGCTGTCAAACAATAGGGTTAGAATTCATTTTGTATGTAAATGCTGTGTGCATGTACTGTATTGGTGAAAATGATCTGACTAAGAGCTAAGGATAAGACAAATTACACACACAATGTCAACTGGCAAAAAGAACACTTTCTATGCAATACAGCTCCTATTTACCTGAATGGAGAAAGACAAAAATGTCCAAAAATGTTGGCTGTTAGCTTAAGCTTTGATAACATATTTCAAACAAACAAAAGTATGACAACTGTGTAGTACTTTTATCATGGAATAATGGTCCATCTTATAAATATGCTAAACAAATAGTTTGCATTCATCCACCCACCCATCCATTCATCCAACCACCAACCCATCCATCCACCCATCCATTCATCCAACCATCTACCCATCCATTCATCCAACCATCTACCCATCCATTCATCCAACCATCTACCCATACATCCACCTATCCATCTGCCCACCCATCTATACATCCACCCATCCATACATTCAACCACCAACCCATCCATCCACCAATCCATTCATCCAAGCACCAACCCATCCACCCATCCATTCATCAAACCACCAACCCATCCATCCACCAATCCATTCATCCAACCACCAACCCATCCATCCATCCACCCATCCATTCATCCAACCACCAACCCATCCATCCATCCACCCATCCATTCATCCAACCACCAACCCATCCGTCCACCCATCCATTCATCCAACCATCTACCCATACATCCACCTATCCATCTGCCCACCCATCAATACATCCACCCATCCATACATTCAACCACCAACCCATCCATCCACCAATCCATTCATCCAAGCACCAACCCATCCACCCATCCATTCATCCAACCACCAACCCATCCATCCACCAATCCATTCATCCAACCACCAACCCATCCATCCATCCACCCATCCATTCATCCAACCACCAACCCATCCATCCATCCACCCATCCATTCATCCAACCACCAACCCATCCATCCACCCATCCATTCATCCAACCATCTACCCATACATCCACCTATCCATCTGCCCACCCATCAATAAATCCACCCATCCTTACATTCAACCACCAACCCATCCATCCACCCATCCATTCATCCAACCACCAACCCATCCACCCATCCATTCATCCAACCACCAACCTATCCATCCACCCATCCATTCATCCAACCATCTACCCATACATCCACCTATCCATCTGCCCACCCATCAATACATCCACCCATCCATACATTCAACCACCAACCCATCCATCCACCAATCCATTCATCCAAGCACCAACCCATCCACCCATCCATTCATCCAACCACCAACCCATCCATCCACCAATCCATTCATCCAACCACCAACCCATCCATCCATCCATCCACCCATCCATTCATCCAACCACCAACCCATCCATTCATCCAACCACCAACCCATCCATCCACCCATCCATCCATTCATCCAACCACCAACCCATCCACCCATATATTCATCCATCCACCCATCCATCTGCCCACCCATCCATACGTCCACCCATCCATTCATCCGTCCATCCACCCATACATACATTCATCTAATCACTCATCAATCCACCCATTCCCCCAACCATCCATCCAGCCACCCACCCATACATTAATCCATCCACCCAAACACCCACCAAAAATATAAAAAGACAAAAATATCCAAGACTGTTAGCTTAAGCTTTGATAACATTTATAAAAATAAAAAAAAAGTATTACAACTGTGTAGTACTTTATTCATGGAATAATGGTCCATCTTATAAATATGCAAAACAAATATTTTGCATTTGTCCACCCACCCATCCACCCACCCACCAACCATCCATCCATCCATCCATCCATCCATCCATCCGCAATCCACCCATCCGCCCACCCAATCCACCCATCCAACCCATACGCCCACCCAATCCCCAATTCACCCATCCGCCCACCCAATCCACCCATCCGCCCAGCCAATCCACCCATCCGCAACCCAATCCCCAATCCACCCGCTCACCCAATCCCCACACCCAGTCCCCAATCCACCCATCCGCCCACCCGAATCCACCCACCCAATCCACCCATCCGAATCCACCCATCCATCCATCCATCCACCCACCCACACATTCATCCGTCCATCCACCCAATCCGCCCGTCCATCCATCCGCCCGCCCATCCGCCCATCCATCCATCTATCTATCCATCTATCCATCCATCCATCCACCCACGCATGCATCCATCCATCCACCCATGCATGCACGCATGGATCCATCCATCCACCCAAACACCCATACACCCAAAAACCCACCCACCCAACCAACCAACCATCCATCCATCCATCCAAAAACTAACCCATCCATCCACCCACCCAAACACCAACCCACCCATCCATCCACCCACAAATCCATACACCCACCCATTCATCCATCCATCCATACACCCAAACACCCACCCACTCACTCACTTTACCCGTCCACCCACCGATCCACCCATTCTTTAAACCACTTATCCCTATGTAGGGTTTGCGGGACATTTAACTCAGTTTTGTGTAAAAATGTATTTTCATAGTCATTATAACTTTTTGATATTAGCAATAATGCATCAAGAAAGAAATGTCACACAGCCACACTGATTGCAATGTCAGTCAGTCAACTGTACAGTCAGTGCTGCTGGGCTTTTGGAACAAACCACATCCTGTCTAAAACTCCCTGCAAGCTAAATGCACATGGTGTACAGAAGCCATCAAAATAAAATTCACTGGAGACACTCATGTACGTTTCCAGTCCAGTTCTTGTTTCCAGCTGCGCTCATGATTCACACCAAAGTCCCTCCTTCTGCCAAAAGCACAATAATGAATATTCAGGACAGATGCTATAGTAGTATTTTATGTTCATTTTCATTTTATATTCACTGAAAATTCATTGATCAGATAATGTTTTATTGTCATCACCTAGAGGCAATGGGTTTCCTCATTATCATCATTATCAGACAAAGGCGAAAAAGAAATAAGCAAATTATAAAAATGTCATCTTCACTCAGGTGTTAGATGGCACATTCTGTTACAGATTGGTGTAACATTACTTCATTACAGTAAATCAGCTCATTGATTTAGAGGGATAACTACGGTATGCAAAAAATGTTTACCAATATTTGGTGCCAAACTACTAGTACTGACTGGTTGCCTAATTTAAGGTATATTGGTATCGTTTTTATTGAAACCATTTTTTTTTGTACTCTAGGATTTCGATAATATATTAATTTAATTGGATTTTTTATTTATTTAATGTTTATTTATTGTTATCTAGAACATAAATTAGGGGTTTAAAGTGTAGGCAATTCAAGATAAGGATTAAACTCTGGATGTTGGTTTTTGAAAACGGTGAACCTCATATAAAGTAAATGCATTAAAAATACTTTTTAAATGCTTTAAAAAAATAAAAACATTTTTTGTACAGCATGATTTTAAAAGACTTCCAAGCCCTATTCATGAAAGTACGAGATGTGAAGGTTTATTTTTTGTATTGGTAAGAAATTAAGGCTCAGTAGTGAATACCTTTGAGATGAAACAGCGCATTAGACTGTAGGCAAATTCAATAGCAATTCAAGCAAGGGAGGAGGAAAACCTTGACATACACGTTAAGCACAGCAAGATCCTTTAAATATACCTCTAGAGAGAGCAGGCCTCATGTTTCAGTCAATACATGAGTGGTTTTCTCACCATGTTCCTTTCTCTGTTTACACAAATCAATGTTTATATCAGAAATGATATCTCACAATTCAGACTTTATAATTGCACACACACACAAAAAAAAATCATGGTACTGCTTGCTGTTGAACTCTCAGGCCCTGTTTCCACCTGGTATTAAGATGTGTTTTAGTTGATCGGATCACAAGTAGATGAAGGAGACCGTTTACATTTCCGTTTACACCTTGTCTCTTTTGTTCACTTTCAACCACTTCTGTCCTGATTTATTTGAGGGGAGGAATTTTCAGCAATGAAAACCCCAAGAAGCTTTATGACAAGTTTTACAACAGTGATATCAAATGCTCATTGATGCTGTGTTTCAGGAAAGGTGCGTTTGAATGAGAAATGCCTTCAAAGAATGGATTTAACAAAACTACTGTATACCACCAGAGAGGAAATCGGATGCTACACGCCATCATTTGGACTACTTTGCTACTGCTTTTTGACATTTTCTGCAAAGATTTTTTTTTATTGTGATTACTCTGTCTGTCTGGTATTTGTTTTATAGATTGTGTGTGTGTGTGTGTGTGTGTTTTGATTCAATTTAATGTAGTTTATTGAAATGATTGTGTTTACAACATACAATATTACCAAAATATTGAACAAAACAAATAATGGCAAGTACTGTAAAAAAAATATAAAGTAGTATCCAATGTATAAAAGATAACAATTCTGTTTTGGGACTGGGCTAGATAAGGCCCAGGTGTGGCTCTGTTTTGGTTTACTTAAGGCTGATAATCGATACCAAGAATAAAACCTATTCTGTCTCAGGGCAGGGCTAGTTGTGGGTTATTAAATGGATGAGGGTCTGGTTAAAAGCTGGTGTTGATATGCTTTATTAATAGCTGAGAATCGGTGCCACTATTAAAACCAGTTCTGGCCCAGTTCAGGCCCTGTAATGGTTATTAAATGGCTGAGACTTGGGCTAGTGTTGGCCCATGTGTGGTCCATGTCTTCAGTCCGGATCTGAGCCACTACAGGGCCATCATTCTTTGCGGTATGTGGGCCGAGGGAAATGGGGTTCTGTGGAACGGAGCTGGGCCAGATAAAATTTGCTACGTGGGAGAGTGTTGTGTGTGTATTGGCAGTAGCAGGTCCTGTACTATTACAGATCTATTACGCCAATACCATATCAACATTAACGCATCGTAAATGTATTTAATAATATAGCGAATTTGAGAGGGGTTTAGTTGTTGAGAATTTTTTTTGCATCATTTGTTTGCTTGATTTTATCTTTTGTGTCTGATGCATTGAAATTTAGATATTTCTATGTGGCTTAAGTATCCAAATTCATTTTGTGGTCACTGAATGGTATTTGGATTTAGCGGAAGGTTTTGAATTTACTATAATTTGTACTATATGTAGTATAAAAATCATTTGTGATACTAGAGTAAGAGAGTTGGTGCTAGCATTACACTATTATGTTCTCATGTCTAAAGCATCATCTGCAAATAAGACCGTGCAATTCCGTGAAGATTCAAGCTTCAGTGAAACCAGCTTCCTTTGAGATGCAGTTCTTATGCCTTGCCCAATAAGCTCTGTACCCAGCTCTCCCCGGGGCTTCAGCGTCCTCAAGAGCATTTCTTCATCAGGTAGAAAACCAACAACAGAAAAACCCTCAAGTCTTTTAAGTCTGATTTAAGACGTATGGGCCAATTTGTTGGTTCAGATTCATTTAGTTGCCCTTTTCATAAGAGCGTGCAGCTAAAACACTGGGGACTGTGTTCATTGCTTCAATGCTTTTCTTTTTTTGCCTCCTTCTTCAACCTTTTTTTCATACACAGGCACACATTTTTAAATGCTTACCAGACTCTTTTTTCCTTCACTGAGCAGAGCGCAGAACATTATTGTTTGCCAGGGAATACTTTAGAATGCTTATGCCTGAAGATTTCAGATGGGATGCTGGGCTTTTCTGTATGCTTAAAGGTTGTTTGGGGCAAACTCAACAACATGATGAATCTCTTCTCTTCCAAGACAAAGGATTCCTTGGACATACTGTTTGTATTCACTGTAGAAGGTGCCAAAAAGTGATTAAAGATCTATGATGTGTTTGGTTTCGTGTGGAATATGTTCACAGTACCTTGTGCCCCAGAGGTTTTGCTGTTGCCACCAGCTGCTCCGGATCCTTGCCTCTGTTGAAATAAAAAAGAAAAGGAACTAAATAAAAAAGCCAGAATCACATGATTTCAGTAAACGAGGCTTCATTACTTCTTAACTGTTTCGAAACACTTAAAAATTTCAATGGTTCACCGCGGGGGGCGATGATCTCTGTCAACCCATGAATCATGAGGAGTCACTGAGAACCAATGAACAAGTGTCTGTGGGTTTTACCTGATCTCTGATCAGTTTTATACATTTGTAGACGTTTTAAGTAGACGTTAGTATAATTAAAATGAATAATGGTAGTTAGTCTTATTGGCCTGTTTAGCTGAGCCATTCATAAAACAAACAAAACAAACCCTGACAATTGATAAAATTAAATGTATACACTTGATAATTGTATTAGATGATTAGATAAATGCATTTGAAAGATTTTACTTTCAATAGTTTAAAAAAATGTGCAATAGATTTGTAAAAGGTGTTTTTATGCATGTTTGGCCCGGGTTTTTGTTGCATTTACACTGTTCTGACCACTAGGGGTAACCCTGGAGACGGGTGTCGGATTGTTTCGAAGCCTCGACACAATATGTCAAATTTGCTTCAACTGTTTTAGTGTTCCACGAAGCCTCGATCTGCCCACCACTAACAATTACAAGGCAGCTGAAATAAATGAAGAGAAGGTTTGTTAACTACAAAACTAAAACTACAATGTGGCCTGGCCTGGGTGAGTCTCAAAAGTCTCATAATTATGTTATCATAATCCACACTAGAATATACAAAACAAGACAAGAAAACTAACACAACCTCTACACGTTAATGTGACTGGACAAATTAACACCGAACAGACTGCAACTTAAATACAAAGCAAATGAGGTAAATAATGACGAACACCTGTGCTGAATAAATTAATCTCCAAGACTACAAATAAGTGGTGGGAAACTAGACAAAGGAAATCAGGAAACTAATGACTAGGATACTAGGATAAAAAGCAACTGAATATCTGTGACAGTATGTCACCCGCCTCCCGGAAGGCGGGACCTCGCTCTGTGTTGTGGATAAGGAGGCGGCTTAGGAGGAGGACGAAGGGATGGTGAGAGGAGGCAGACGAGACCAAGGAGGATTGGAAGGAAGAAAGAAGCAGCCAGGGTAGAGATGATGGACGGAGTGGCCAGGTGGTGTGGACCCAGAGCTCAGCCATGATGATAGCCCACGGCGGAGTCGATGGAGGGAGGAACCATGATGGTGAAGTAGCTGACAACATCCGGAGGACGACCAACGGAGACGGAACCATTGTTAGGGGAGCCCAAGGCGCAGACGGAGACCCGATGGGACTAAGCGACACCGCTGGCACTGGTGACCAATGGGGAGGCACTGCGACGAACGTCCAAAGACTGAGGCGGAGCCGGTGCGACCGAGGACCAAGGTGGAGCCTGCTGGAGGGTGGAGCCTACTGGAGCCAAAGGGGTGGAGAGATGGAGCGCAGTGGATGGCTCGCAAGTCCTTGGCGCAGACAGGGTGACTGCTGACCAAGGTGGAGCCGGAGGAACGAGGGAGCCTGATGGAGCCACAAGGCCAAGGGTCTCTGGTGGAGCCGAGGGTGGGAGTAGCCAAGGCGAAGCCGACAGGTCGAGGTGAAGCGATGGGATCAGCGACCTGAGGCAGAGCCAGAGGATCCACTAGCCCAAGCGAAGCTTGTGATGGTAAGACCTGAGGCTTTTCTATGCAGCATGGCGTTAGAGGGGAAGTCGATGGGGCTTATGGGAACAAGCTGAGGAGGGACTGAAGGACTGGCATAGCTTAGTAGTGGAGGCGGGAGAGTGGGGCTAGGCAGGATCAGTGATGATAATTCTGAGTTAATACAGGATGATGAAACAGACTCAATACAGGGCACTGTATTAGTCTTAGTGCTGGGCAGCGCCAGAAGATGAAGGTACAGATGGTTCAGGGTGGGGTAGGGTGGGAAGTAGTACCTCTGAATTTAAATCTATCAGCCAGTCCTCTGTATCCAAGATCACCAGTACTGTCACTGGCTCACAGCCCTGGTCAGACTGATCTGGGGAGATGGTCGGCGCTGTCCTCTCTTCCTTGGGTTCTGGCTCAAGCAGAAGCCTCCTGTCTCCCGGGGACTCTGTCTAAATCACCGCAGTCAAGGGTAGTGGTGTGCTGGGCTCTGGGTCTGGCTGTGTCATGGATCAGGGGTAGACACTCTCCAGACATTGAAATATCGCCTCCCTCAGTCAAGTCCTTGGGTGTCTGGGAGTTCTACTTGATGGTAGTAGGTAAACCCGATTCAATACAAAGATTTGATTATCTCGTCATTGTATTGAGATCTAATAGCGAGACGGCAAAACTGCAGTGCAAAATCCATAGTGTTCTAGCCACTCCGGGCCAGAGTGACAAACTGCGCTGCTATATCCATTGTAGATCCGGTCATCTATCACAGGGGGTGTCAGGAAGAACAGGCAGATGAAGGTCAGGTTCACAAAGGCTTTAATAATCCACACTAGAATCCACAAAACAAGGCAGGCACACTAAAATAACCTCTACACGTTAATGTGACCGGGCAAATGAACACTGAAAAGACTGCAACTTATGGCGCTTTTCCACTACACAGTACCAGCTCGCCTCGCCTCGGCTCGACTCGACTCGACTCGCCTTTGTTTGGTTTTCCACTGTGTAAAAGTTGTACCTGTACCTGCTTTCGGGTACTTTTTTTCGTACCACCTCCGGCGAGGTTCTAAGCGAGCTGAGGCGAGCTAAGGCGATACTAAAATGTGACGTGAAAACAATGCCGACTGCTGATTGTTCAGAGAGAATCGTCACTATTCACTGCGTCATCATTGCACGCGCCAGATGGAGTATCCAGAATAACCCCGCCATTTTTAAATAGTTTGGCCAGAGATAGTTACTAAACTTACTACTATTATTATGGCAACTCGGAAGAATACGCCGTGGTCAAACGAGGAGGTGCAGACATTCCTTGGTTTAGTTGCCGAAGAGAGGATCCAGCGAGAGCTTGATGGGGCAACGAGGAACGAAAGGCGTCGCTATGACGACTGGGTACTATTTGTGGCGGTCATTTCTGCAATGGAAAACGGAGCGAAAAGCGAGCCGAGTCGAGGCGAGCCAAGGCGAGTCGAGTCGAGTCGAGTCGAGCTGGTACTGGTAATGGTAAAAGCGCCCTTAAATACAAAGCAAATGACGGAAATAATGATGAACACCTGTGCTGAATAAATGAATCTCTACGACAACCAAGAAGTGGCAGGAAACTAGACAAAGGAGACCAGGAAACTAATACATACAAACTAAAAGTCCCTGAAAACGAAACTAGGATAATAAAAAAACAACTGAATATCTGTGAGAGATGAGCATGAAGGAGGGCAACAACTCACTGTGTAATGGAGCCTATAGGATGCAGTTACAATGCCCCTAAAATTCAAGATATCAGGGCAAAAATGCCCCTGTATGAGTCTTTGTCTCATAATAATATTATATGATATAGTTAAGCAATATCACAAGTAATGAGCGCAATATCACACGAGTACTGTTTTCGACCAGAATAGCATGTGCAAATATGATATTGATTTTATACAAACTCAATAAATTAGAAGTTAATATTGTGTACACGTCTATTTTTGCTACATTTTGCCAACAAAAAGATTACCTGTAAAGCCAGAGCAGAACTGTTGTGCGTCTCTGAGCACAGACTGATCTCATGAAATTTTTGGTGTGCTATCAACACGCATAATCGCTTTTCAGCGTGTTTATCAACGCCGTTGACTTAACGTACATTACTGTATATATAAATATATGACCTACCCCAACCCCGTCCCTAAACCTACCCGTCACTGGGGTTAATACCATTTATTAGTCTTCCCCTACCATCCTAGGAAAAAAAATAATCGCTCCCCAGATGTAGATCTACATTTTGCTTCGTTTCGCTCGGACATTTAACGGCGTGTACATACATGCGGAATCACTCGGACATTTAACGGCATAGACATACACGCAAAAGATGATGGTTCACGCGGACAGCTCAAAATGCGTATAGATAACACGCCACTTGACTTGAAAGTGGCGTTTATTTTTACGCAAAAGTCATGATGTCATGTTGCTGAGCAACACAGCGATGTTTCGTTTCTAAATGAATCATGAATCAAACATTCTAAATGTTTTGAGCAAATCAATCGGGTGAACCCATGATTCAATGGCCCATTCATAAAGAGAACCATTTACTTCATTCATGAATGAATCATCAGTTTGAACGAATCGAATGAACGAATGACTTACTCATTTAGATATTTACCAAAATCTATTGGCAGTTTATTTAGAGTATCACTTCATTAAAAAAATAGTTTGCTGAAAATGAAAATTCAGTTTATTTACATTTATTCACTCTTGTGTAGTTTCAAACTTGTATGACTTTCTTTCTTTTGCGGAACATAAAAGAAGATATTTTGAAGAATGATGGTAACCACACTGTTTTGGTCTGTAAATATATCTAAATACCAATTCAGATGCAGCTTCTGAAAGAAAATCATGGCCGTTGTAGCCTAAAAGTTTATGTGTAATAAATTGTATGTTGAATCAAATATTTATTTCTAAAGCTATACTTATTGTAATGTCTATTTGATGCTTTTCTCATTAAACACAATAATGACTTTAAATGATCTCTTGTGAGAAATTTCTCAGCCAAATCTGGTGCAATTAAATTGTGTTTAATTAGATTAATGAATTGACACATCATTAAAAAATGTAATCGCTTGACAGCCCTAATATATTTCCAATCAACATATTTACTAGTGTCTGAAATCTTTTGAAAGGAATTTGTTATTTCCCTGTCTGCTGCCTTTGACACAAAACATTCTTGTTTAAATATTTAAATGTTGTAATAAAATGTTAAATATTTTATGTTGTTCTTATTGTTGTTTTTTGAAAGAAAATTAGGAAAAAATCTCAAAAAACAAAAGTTGAGAGGGGCATGTAACCAAGTAAGAGAAGTTATATAACAACGAGATAAAGAGTATTAGAGGTTTGCGGCTTAAAAAGTAATTGAAAATGCTGTTTATGATAGTTATAGCAGCAAATGGACTGATAAGAATAGAAATACTAAACCCAAAACCATCATTAAAAACAAAGGAGAAAAAAAAAAAAACATTAGCTAGCGGTATAGATGTCAACCGAAACCAACAATCTATTGTTGAAGTTTCAGGAACTTTTCAGCCCATTTAAAATCTCAAGCCTGCTCGGTTAGACTGGTTTGATTCTGCTTGGATCAAATCAAAAACATCAACGCATGCATTTTTGGCAGTATCATGTGAAAAAAGTATCAGTTTGCTTTATGACCTTTGATGATTTTTTTGATATTCCACCAAACCCAAACCAAACTGGCTGGCCCTGAAGTCAAATTCTGAAAAATGGGGGAAATGGGGTGCAGTTAAACAGCTGAGCGAGCGAGAAGGCATCGCCAAACATGTTCTCCCTGGGCACATCCTCTCCTGCATTATTAACTGCACTTTCACTGAATTTCAAACAGTGTTTGTAGTGCTTTGATGTGAGGAGCTCAGGCAACCTGCATGTCCTTTCAGGCAATGTTCAGCCTATACACGAGCACAGAAATAACCCTCTGGGCAACCACACTGCCGTCCTGTTTAATGCTTCCTTACAGTCTTTGTAATGAAAGCTTCTGTGCATTTAAATCATGTGACAAAAAAAAAACTTTTTGCTACACTTGATTGAGTGTATAAATATTCATAGAGGGTGCTTCTGGTGAACCTTCTGTCAGATTATGCCCATCCAGCGAAAATGTTATATTTGACTGATGTGTTTTATTATAATAACAAAAAAAAGGCTGATCTCTAATCAGACCTTGAGACTGTTAGCATTGCTTTTATCGGCACTCCGCTGTGTGATTTTATCTATATTCCTTGGTATTTATAGTCTAGATGCATCTTTGTTTCCTAATTTTTAGATGATTATTTATTTTATTTTAATTTATAGTAAGGGAGAAAAGTATAAATAGTTATAGTTTTGAACTTTGTTCTTCTTTCTGTTTTATTTTCATATTGTCATTTGAACTTTTAGTTTTTATTGTTTGTCATTGTATAATGGTTTGATTTTCTTTCTAGTTTATTGACTTTAAAAGGCTTTCATGGCTGTAAATTGCTGATGCACTGTACTCTGGGTAACAAACACAGTACTAAAATGTTTAAATTTTAAATTAATTTGATTGAAAAAAATATATTTTTGAGAAGAACTTTGGATTGTATATTAATATTATACGATATAACTAACTATAGATGTATGTGTATATACTAACTATATATTAATTATAATATATAGTATCAGTATTAGTAATCATTACAGTTACTAATATTTAGCAATAATGAATCAATATAGATATTATAGTTTAATAAAATACAGTAGAAATAGTAAAAATACAGTAACAGTCTGTTTAGTAGTTATACAGAACTATACATTGCATTACAGTACAATTACTGTACAACTTGCTGGCAACCGTGCTGCCGGTAACTTACTGTAATTATATCCAAGGAAATAATTTACAATGTTAGTTTCTAAATATATAATTTTTCCTTTTACTGTTGTGTGATTTAGTCTCTTCTGCTCACCAAGGCTGTAGTTATTTGATAACAAATACAGTAAAAACCGTAATATTGTGCAATATTATTACAATTTAAAATAATTGTCTTCTATTTGAATATACTGTAAAATGTGATTTATTTTTAGCATCATTACTCCAGTCTTCAGTGTCACATGATCCTTCAGAAATCATTCTGCATACTGCACATTCGATGTACACTTTACTATCCCATGAGACCACGTGAGAGGATTTATGAATGGCAGTGAAGCGACACAATTGACGATGTAGGTCACGTGACAGTAACAAAATTTCATTCATACCTCCCACATTCATACTATGTAGAATATACTTTTTTAACGGTTGCGAAGTAAATTCAAAATCAAATGTATTCCTACTCAGACAGAACGCGATTTTGACGCAGTGCATGCAAAGGTGACTTTAGCATAATAGGTCCCCTTTAATGGCTCAAATACAGGACTTACAACAAGCAATATAGTGCCGGCCCAGATCCGGCCCACATCTGGTACACATGGAATCCACATGTACCAGATGTGGGCCGGATCTGGGCCTATGTTACTGTCTGGGGCTGTGTGAACGGTGCTGACAACACACAACCACTCATTTTAGCAATGCTGCCTTTGTTTTGGGTAAAGTGAAGAATGTGTCTCTGAAATCCAAAAAATAAATCCTTACGTAATTCATCCAGGCAGCAACTCTGTGATGACCAATGGAAGTGCAGACAATGAAGCCGAATGAAGTGACCCATCACCCGATACAGTGTAATGCAGCGGGCAAGTAACAACAGTAGTAACCGACAGAGCAGCAATTCAATTACTGTCAGTGTGAGTGTACCTTTAAGGTTTCACAACCTCCAAAATCCCAATTACTATTCACACCCACAATCATACAACGCAGGGGTGTCTGTACTAAAGCAACAAACTGTGAAAAAAAACAACCTTACAGTAACTGCAAAGAAGTTCTAATTATGTTTCTAGAAGGAGAAACGCACTCGCACACACACACACACACACACACACACACACACACACACACACACACAGACAGACACACTCCCCATGGGCTGCAACCATAATCAAACCGCAGTGCTGGCAATTACAGAGGACTTCTTTAGAGAATGTCAGACGCTCATGCAATCTTGTTTCCCCTCAGCAAAGAGTCCGAGAAGACGATGTTCAAGGTAAACATGTTTCTTTTGTTGGCTTCTCCTTGCACAACCACAGAAATCAAGAGCTGAGAGAGGCTCCCTCAGCAAAAACATAGTGTCACCGCTCAGAAAACCAATTATGTTGCCATGGTCTCTGCGTTTGGAGGAAAGTGCTTTCTTTAGCATTTAAAACTCCAAATCAAGGTTGCTGCAATGTTTTGCATAGAAATTGAAAAAAAGCTATTATAATTACCTCTTTCTGAAGAGCAGAGATATCAAAAGCTGTTCATGTTACATATAGTCAAAGAAAAAAAAAATCCTGCATAGCGGAGTCTAGTGCAAAGAATGTTACATAAAACCCAACAATATTTTTTGGAATGGTTCTACCAAAAATGACTAAAAAAAATGGCACCATCATTTTATTTTTTTAGTACTAAATAATAGTATATGATTGAAAGACAATCACAAAAACGCAGTTTGAAATCATTGGTGTTTCTGGTGTCACAAACTACCTTGTAACCAATCAGGATCTCTGAGTGAGTGCGAGTGAGTGCAGGCAGGGCTAATTTGCATATTCATAGAACCGCGTATACTAAATGAGGCAAGGGTGTAGACTTACATTCAAGCTATTTTAAGTCATGAATAAAAAATTTCATGAATTTTTTTTTTTTTAATATGTAATTTTGGTGATTAAAGATGAGTTTTAATGGATACAATTATTGACAATTATTATTGCACTGTAAAAAAAATCCTAATTTTACAGAAAATAACTGTGATTTTTTGACGATCATTTTCTTTCATTTTAAATTGTACTCAAAACACTGTAAAATTACAAATAATATCTGTAAAATAAAAATTCAGCTGTTATTTTAGGTATTGTGACATTAATGACAAATTGCGGTAATTCACATTTTTTATACAGGAAATTGATTGTTTTTTTCATACAGTATTTTTTCTGTTTTCTTAAATTACATAAAAATGTATGTAAAATTACAAATATAATCTGTAATTAAACAGTAACAAAACAGTTAAATGATAAAACGGTCAAATGACTGGCAGCCCCCCAAAAACTGTAACATTAAAGTAAAAAATCCTAAATTAAATAAACTGAAAAACACTGTGATAATTCAGGATATACCTGTAAAATAACAATCATATACCTTCAGTGAAAAAAAAATCGTAAAAAGAGGGTCAAATGACTGGCAGCTACGGCTGCCAAACAAAAACCATAAAATTAAAGTAAAATCTTATAATTCAAATAAAACAAAAAAACACTGTTATTTCACAGGTATTTCCTGCATTATTGTGATCATATACCTTCATTTTAAAAAAAATCGTAAAAAAGGGTCAAATGACTGGCAGCTATGGCTGCCAAACAAAAACCATATAATTAAAGTAAAATCTTCTAATTCAAATAAAACAAAAAAACACTGTTATTTCACAGGTATTTCCTGCATTATTGTGATCATATACCTTCATTGTAAAAAAATCGTAAAAAAAGGGTCAAATGACTGGCAGCTATGGCTGCCAAACAAAAACCATAAAATTAAAGTAAAATCTTATAATTCAAATAAAACAAAAAAACACTGTTATTTCACAGGTATTTCCTGCATTATTGTGATCATATACCTTCATTGTAAAAAAATCTTAAAAAAAGGGTCAAATGACTGGCAGCTATGGCTGCCAAACAAAAACCATATAATTAAAGTAAAATATCCTAATTTAAATCAAGTGTAAAAAACTTTCATAGAAATGTGATGTCACCATGATTGAGATCAGTGTTTGCTTTAGTAGGGCTCATGACTCTTGAGTTTCAACATTACTTTTTCTCTGGCTGCCCTAACTGTGTTTTGATGCACATTTATTATGGCAATATTTGCAAGAGAAAATATAAGATGATCTTGGTCATTTATTGATGATTTTATAGTCATCATATGATGATCTGATTCATTGGTATGACAGTCAAATCTCTATTAGCTGTGAATACATTATATGTAGATAGACTTTAGTGTTATACAAAGGCAATTATTATCATACTTTTTTCACATGATTTGTTGAAATATTGTGGGATCAGTATTATTGCAACTTTAAAAAAAAAAAAATATATATATATATATATACACTCACCGGCCACTTTATTAGGTACACCTGTCCAACTGCTCGTTAACACTTAATTTCTAAGCAGCCAATCACATGGCGGCAACTCAGTGCATTTAGGCATGTAGACATGGTCAAGACAATCTCCTGCAGTTCAAACCGAGCATCAGTATGGGGAAGAAAGTTGATTTGAGTGACTTTGAACGTGGCATGCTTGTTGGTGCCAGAAGGGCTGGTCTGAGTATTTCAGAAACTGCTAATCTACTGGGATTTTCACGCACAACCATCTCTAGGGTTTACAGAGAATGGTCCGAAAAAGAAAAAACATCCAGTGAGCGGCAGTTCTGTGGGCGGAAATGCCTTGTTGATGCCAGAGGTCAGAGGAGAATGGCCAGACTGGTTCGAGCTGATAGAAGGGCAACAGTGACTGAAATAACCACTCGTTACAACCGAGGTATGCAGCAAAGCATTTGTGAAGCCACAACACGCACAACCTTGAGGCGGATGGGCTACAACAGCAGAAGACTCCACCGGGTACCACTCATCTCCACTACAAATAGGAAAAAGAGGCTACAATTTGCAAGAGCTCACCAAAATTGAACAGTTGAAGACTGGAAAAATGTTGCCTGGTCTGATGAGTCTCGATTTCTGTTGAGACATTCAGATGTTAGAGTCAGAATTTGGCGTAAACAGAATGAGAACATGGGACCATCATGCCTTGTTACCACTGTGCAGGCTGGTGGTGGTGGTGTAATGGTGTGGGGGATGTTTTCCTGGCACACTTTAGGCCCCTTAGTGCCAATTGGGCATCGTTTAAATGCCACGGCCTACCTGAGCATTGTTTCTGACCATGTCCATCCCTTTATGGCCACCATGTACCCATCCTCTGATGGCTACTTCCACCATGTCACAAAGCTCTAATCATTTCAAATTGGTTTCTTGAACATGACAATGAGTTCACTGTACTAAAATGGCCTCCACAGTCACCAGATCTCAACCCAATAGAGCATCTTTGGGATGTGGTGGAACGGGAGATTCGCATCATGGATGTGCAGCCGACAAATCTGCGGCCACTGTGTGATGCCATCATGTCAATATGGACCAAACTCCCTGAGGAATGCTTCCAGCACCTTGTTGAATCTATGCCACGAAGAATTGAGGCAGTTCTGAAGGCAAAAGGGGGTCCAACCCGTTACTAGCATGGGGTACCTAATAAAGTGGCCGGTGAGTGTATATATTCTACATAATTTTTTTTGAGTTGGTTTATTTTGTTAGGAGTATAGAGACATCAAGAATCAACATATGAATCTCTACAATGGTGACAATCAACAAAGCCTTTTTGTGACTTTATAATAGGTCAGAATTTTTTTATTGTCACCATTGTTGAGATTCATACGCTAATTCTTGATGTCTGAGTGAGTCTGTATGATCCTGTCAAAACATTGTTTGCATAATGACTTCATAAAATCTTATATAACAGCATTGTAGGATATTCTATAGCAATACTGCCATTCAAAACTAACATTTTACAACTTAATCAGTCATTAAAAAGTCATACCAATCAGGTGGTATCAATACAGCAGACAACTGCTTGATGAATATTATCACTATTAAGTGACCAACATCATCTGATCTGAGTTTCTCTCGAATTCCTACAATAACAAATATGCATCAAAGACATGCACAGTTAAGAGAAAAGCTAATGTTAATAACTGAAGGGTCAAGAGCCCAACTAAAGCCAACACTGACCTCTATCATGGTGACATCAAACTTTATTATTTTCAATAAAATATCTAATTCTAAACCTCTGTTATTTCTCAATAAGAATGTTAGTATGAAAGAAGGATTGTAATAAGTGAAGATGCTGAGATTTTGACAGATCTGTTAGTGTTTAATGTTCTGTTGGGATGTAAAGTGTTTCTGTATGGTGTGTTTTGTGTCTGTCACCATTGTGTTGAAGAGTAGAGCCTGTGCTTCAGTCCAGGATGAGCAGAGTAACACTGATGAAATGCTGTGTGTTGCTTTATTGAACCGACAGTAACTGTGTAGTTGCTGATGACGTATAATCACAGTAAATCATGCATGTAGTTTATAGCAAGATATTTACTTTTTACAGTGAATATGTTTTTTAGTAAAAATTCAGTAAATATATATATATATATATATATATATGTGTGTGAAATAACTGTGTTTCTGTTAAAAAGCTTAATGAAGAATTCTGCAATAGTATTTATTATTTAAATTAGGATATTTTACATTCATTTTATGTTTTTTTGTATGGCAGCCATTGCTGACAGTCATTTGACCTTTTTTTCACAGTGAAGGTGTTTGATCATAATAATTTAGGAAATAACTGTAAAATAACAGTGTTTTTCTGTAAAACATTTAAGGACAAAGTTTGGAAAAGTTTTTTGCACTCAATTTAAATTAGGATATTTTACTTTATTTTTACGGTTTTTGTTTGGCAGCCTTTTATTTTTTACAGTGTGGGGGGGTTTAGCTTTGAAGTGTGAATCACATTTTCATTTTATGGAAAAGGGCAGCTCAGACATTCTGCAAAACATTTACTTTTGTGTACAGGCAACAATGCAAAAGAATTCTTTTGAAGCTTCACCCCAAGACACTTAGCATCTCTAATCTCAAATGTATTCGGTAAACACACTTCCTTGGTTCTCTGTCGCATGCTGTTTTGTGACCATCATGTGAGAATCAGTGTTGAAGCGTCTGTGGGAACAGCAGGGCCCTAGAGACGGTTTCCTCGGGCTGCTGCTCGCTCATAACCATGGAAGATTTCCCTGCCATGAATATTAAATGCTTGACATTGATGCTTGATGGCCTCTCCTATATAGCTGACATGGCACGACAAGGTTGTGCAATTCACACGCATGATAGGTTTGTTTTGAAGTTAGCACTTTCAGTCTTAACCTCTCGTCTTCTCAGAGGCACGGCATACATAAACCTGCCTCATACATAAAAGGAAAACTGGAGAAAGAAAAAAATGTTTGTATGGATCCCAAACTAGAACATGAAAATATAATATCTGTTTCTCTTAAGGCAACTTGTTTTTTATTGTCTTCAGGATTCTGCTCTTATGTCTCAAATGCAGTAAAGATGCTATTTTTTTCATCCATTAAAGGAATTTAAGGCAAAAACATGCTGAGTGATTCTGAAGGTCACAAAAAAAAACATGTTCGCCAAGCTTTATTCACCAGTAAAAAAAAAAATGTTCTTCTTAGTTTTCATATATTGATGAGATGAGATATTTGCAATGTATTTTGCTTCATACCTGGATATAAAGTGTTTGTGTGCAGTATACTGTATGTTATATTGGGTGCTGGTAAGTTATGTTTCCCTTTTCCTTTTAAGTTGTATGAAGTCAACTTTCACATTGCCAGTTTGAATTCGGCTAAATCTTATTATCATAATCTAAAATCTAAAGTCAGTAAATTTGTGATTATGCATTGTGAAGATGAACGCTCTGTGTCTTCAGTTGTAAAATTTGAATTGCTGAATAAATAAATGATTCCCCACAGCCACTGTAGTGCTATTTTAGAAGCTTGTAGATGTCACAGTCTACAGAACGTCTGCATGGCTTTCACTGTGAATTAAGGATTCAAGAAAGACGTGGAATTAGGCCACAAACTCGAACAGCGTTTGGATTATTCATGCAAGTTCCCTTTTGCGCGAGAAGAAATTGTTTTGAACTAATGCTTCTTTAAAAACAGCAAGGGGAGAGACAGCCGACATGAAAGTCTGTTACATATCTAGTCATCTTTATTTATAAAGCGCTTTATGCAATACAGATTCTTTCAAAGCAGGGATAAACAGGAATAATGATTCAATGATGCAAACACAGTTCAATTCTGCTGGAAAACAGCTCTAAAACAACAAAAGTGTCATTATTCAGCTGGTCAACTCAGTGTTATTTACAAGTTATTTAATCCTCTAAAGCCTAACATATGCAGTAATATATAATATTAGTTCATTATATATATATATATATATATATATATATATATATATATATATATATATATTAATGGAACAGATTGTTGTTTAACTCTTGACATGATATTTTAAAATGTGTTTTTTGTTGAGTATTGTATTTGATACAACAGGCTTTTATGGCTCATATAGTATGATATAGCAAGAATATTGAGCTCATGTTTTAGGAGGGAAAAATAAGTTTTATCCAGAGGCCCTAACTGAGCAAAATTTTGCATTTTGGTGCAGTTGCTGATATGGCCAAACAGTCAAACAGTCCTTATGTTTTGGTAAAATGGTCGTATATATACATGCATGCAAAGATATGCTAAAAAAAAGGACATTTAACATTTATTTTGACCTACTAAGGTAGATAAACAACATTTTTGAAGATCTAGTGCCTCCTTTGACACTTTGTTCTCAGTCCAGCCTAGAGTTGTAGTATATTCTTAAAAAAATTGATGGTCTGAAAATTTTTTAAGACACTCATATAACATCTGTTCCTCTTTCATACAGGATTTGGTGTTTAGCAACCTGGTGCTCAGAGGTGAAGTGACCCATAAATGTCCTCATATAATTCAAGATCGATCGAATAATGAACGGGTCTAACGACATTTACAACTAGGTCTGGCCAAAACGAAAAGTTCACCGAAAACTTCTCAACGAGTGTTAAACACCTTCAAACTGCCACTGGTCCATGACGGTTACATGAGAGGAAGGTGTGCTCTGTAGACAGCAGGCCAACTCAGTAGGTTTTGCCAGCCCGTTCTCATCCCAAGGCGTCATACATGTGACGCTTTTGACATTTCGTTGAAATCCGACGCACATGGCATCCTTTAGCGTCAATATGAGACGCAGAACCCAAGGTGTCATAACCGTAACCATAACCCGACCCCAGACCTAAACCTACCCATAACAGTGCGTGTTATATTGATGCTAAAGGATGCCATGTGCGTAAGATTTCGACGAAATGTCATATGGCGTCACCTATATGACGCCAAAGGATGAAAATGTGTTGGTTTTGCAACATACCTAGCCTGACTTCGTCATACTCATTTTCTAGTCAGAATGTGAGTCTGATGCTGCTCCATAGGGCTTTGATTATGAGGCGTGTCTTAACCAAACCAGGGAAAAAAACACACTCTGCACTCAATTGGATAGACCTACAACCAATCAGAGCAAAGCAGTAAGTGTTTATGAGCTACGCAAATTGTCAACCCGTGGGAAGGACGGCAAACACGTCTTTCCGATCGACAAATGCCTTGAATGCAGTTCTCTGTTCGTCTTTTAAAATGAATGCGCTGTCGATTTCTTTTACAACAGACGCGATAGCGGAATCTATACATCTCAGTTCTCCAGCTGCAGTCATCTCTGAGGGAAACCAGTTCAACCCAAGCGCTCTTTGATAACGTGATGATTACGTAACTGCAGATCATCTGTCCATCATCGTATAAAGCCCGCCCTGGCAATTTGATTGGCCCGACTAATTCTGAACCGATCATAATTACTCCTCAATGGAGCGAGTCCAGACCGAACTTCCCGACCAAAAAATGTTGTGGGCGGGGTTCGGGCTGGCATCCAGGCTACAACATACCTAGACTGTTCTGCAAGTTTTTTAGTGATAAAAACAACAGATTGAGAGGGAAATCATCCACTGAGCTCTTGAGTTCTCGGGGCACTGAAGCAATGTTTAAGTTTAAGATGAACGAGATCTCCTGACAGATGAAGTGACAGATATCAGCTGTCACAGGTGGGGTGATTTTTGAGCAGTCTGTCAGGTGAGCCGTAGCCGAAACCGCAAGGGAGCGTTTCACTTCCTCAATGCCTCGCTCCTGCTGTCACCAGATCCCCCGTCTTACATTACAGAAACGTCTCCTTTGACACAGTCAACTAACTTAAAACAGCATCACCTTTCTTTAATGTAGTCAGTTTTGAAATGTAACAATAGGTACCTACTTATCAACATTAACACATAATAGGGTGACCAGGTGTCCATGTTTTCAGGGGAAAGTCCCAGTATGTGGTGTCCTAGTCTCAGCCTCAGACGTTACGCCTAATAGCTAAACTAGCATTTTAATAAAGTATTTCAAATGAGCAATAAAATCTTATATTAATGGAATTGTTTGACATTGTTTTTTACCCTCAAATAATGTTTGGCCCAGCCAATGTGAAAGTAAAGACCAGATGGGTGACTTCGACGATTGGCTCTTTTACTTATCTTACTTTACTAGAGCGGCCATTTTGGGGGTTACAGTTTCTCCCAATGATTGTAATACTAGTGGTCTGATTTTTTTGTGTGCAAAAACCTGACCAACATTAGAAGTGGAGCAAAGTGGAAAAGCATGTAAAGTAATTACAATAAGAAATCATATTTTGTAATGTGGATTAAACAGAGCATACCATCAAGAGCATTTCTTATAAACAACGGTCTGAATCAATCAAGCTGGCATGCCGTCCCTAGTAAGGTGAGATTTATTTATAGTGTTTCTACCCAGTTTATTGTTCAATTCACTAAATGTTCTGCTATCGCCTCTCAATTCACTTCTCACCATAAAGGGGCTTAATAAAGTTGTCAGTTTGTTTTATCGACTTAATTTACAGATTTGCATTGCATGTGAAAGACAGAGGCAATACAGTTGGCAGGGAATCTTATAAACCCAATGCTGAGAGCTGATGCAATTGATGAAAAATGCTTCAGTAATCAAACCAAAACTAACATATTACAGGGGCAATTTATTCTTATAACAACACTTAGCCTGTCGGTCTGCAATGCAACCCTGTAAATTGTGAATGCGGGTGTGTGTGTGTGATTTATGACCCTTTTCCTGAAGTAAATGACCATTCAAATATTCATAGCTTTTTTTATTTGCTTCCTGTCACCGTGCTATAATATGGAAAGCAGAATCTAATAAGCATAGCAAATGACAATATTATAGAACCAGATCTGTGAATACATACACTTTGGTTCTCGTTCTTTAGACATCTTTAATTTGGTTATGGCAGCTGTGAAAGTGGAATCATGGGAAAGTTTGCACTTTGACATAAAATCAAGTCAAGCTGAACTTTTTTTTTTTTTTTTTTTTACATTTTCTTGTTGTAGGTGGTATCCAGGATGCTGCTATATTCGGCTGCAAAGGTTTTCTGAGTGGTTACTGTGTGTTGCTATGTGGTTACAATACCAGTGTAATAGCACATCTTTCCTCAATAAGCCTCAATAAGCCGCGTGATTTGAAGCATCATCCCAGACAGCAATATATCTGGTGCGCATTGAATCCACATGTACCAGATGTGGCCCGGACCTGGGCCGACACTATGTTGCTGTCTGGGATTCATGTGCGTAGTACAGATGGTCCAGGAATTGTAATACTTAGGGTTAAGGGTTTGTACAAATCACTAAGCCTCAGTATGAGCAATTGTTATAGTAATACTTGGCTTTGCAAGCACCACCAAACATTCAGAGCTATAAGAATGATACAGCAAAGTTCACATAATCCAGCTTGGATAACAAAACTGTTTGCTTAAGCTTCTTAATATTCAGATGTGTTGATGCCTTCGGCCAAACGAAAAATTGACTGCGGCTTTGCCCTGCAGTAAGGCTACTTCATTTGCAAATGTTCAAAGAAACAGCTTATGCTTTGGAGATTTAAGAAAAGAGGAAATATCCAAAATAACACAACAGTGATATCTTAGCTTGTAACTGGCAAAAAGTGAATCTTTTTCATGCCTTCACTACAGTGGCATTAGATAGACTTCTGAAATGAGGGAGCAAAGGTCCCCTGTTTGTGTCTTTTTATAGTCTTATGTTCCAGTTCCATTTGTTGTTTAGGTAACACTTCCTTTTACAGTCCTGTTACCCATGTACATACTAGGTACTTATTATAGTAATTATAATTACTGGGTAATAACTTGGTACTAACCCTGAACCTACCCCTAAACCTACCCCTAACCCATGTACTTACCTTATATTAGCCAGTACTTTCTAGGTAAGTACACTGTAAGTACACGTAAGTACTGTACTGTAAAAGGAAGCGTTAGTGTTTATTATCTTACTTAAATTTCATACTATTATTATCTCATGCTTTTATTAAAAACTTTTTGTTCGTGTTTAATTTTTCACATTTTCAGCTCATGTTTTTCAAGTCATGACTTTTATTTTGAAATTCCTCATAATCATGGTCTTGTTCATGTGTTTTTTTTCTGCTTGTTTCTCATCATGTCATGTTTTCATCAGATGCGTTCGACTGTACTGCTTAATACAGGGTCTGTTTGTACAAGAATAAAGTTCAACATAAGCATATACTATTTAAATACCATTGAAGTAGGGTCTATATTTTTTATCAGTTTTATGTTGATAAACATGATGTTATATTGTGTCATGTTGATAAACATGACACAATATAACATCATAATTACATTAAAAGAGATTTTACTTTTAATAAAAACACTGATTTATGAACATAAACACAAAAAACATGTGATCGTTGTCATGCGATGAATCCGGCCAATCGTAAAACAGCTGTGTCATAATGACAGCCCGTGATCATAAATCGCATACTTTCTTACTATATAGTAGGCAAAAAACTATGTGACAAAAGAAGTATGTCTGAAATCACAGTACTCATAAAAGAGTAGGTAAAAAGTATCCGGATGACCAACTACTTCCGATGAGATTCTGAAGTATACAATGGGACACTTTACTATCCCATGATGCCACGGGTGAGGTTTTGTGAATGGCAGCGATGCGACGCAACTGATGCTGGTAGGTCACGTGATAATGACAACATCCAGATTACATTCATACTACACACAATCATACTATGTAGAACATACTTTTTAGCACTCGCAAATAATTATTCAAAATAAGTACCTACTCAAGAGAGTATTTGCGATTTCAGACGCAGCCATGGATACTGGTTCATGGGTTCACAGAAATCATAGAAACTTATAAACATTTAGAAAGTTATGACATAACAAAGCCTTGTTTACTGAAAAAACGTGACTTTGGCAGTTTGATACACGCTCTGAATCACTGGTTCGAAACAAATGATTCATAAGGGTTTTGAAGCTTCACAAAGAAGCGTGTTTTGAAAGCATCCATCACTGGCGTTTAATTAGGGTTGAAGCAAAACTCATTTTGAAGCTGTTTCCCCTTCAGGAACTGAGTTTTTAACCCCTTTTAATCCCTCATGTTTGCCATGTTTCAGGGTCTTGAAGTATTGAAGTACTGTATGTTACGCTGTTGTTCCATGTGCCAGGTCATTGTTTATTGTCTAGTCAAGCTCATAGTTTATGGTTATTTTTTGTGTTGACTTGGATTAAGTTCATAGATTATGTTTTTGGATCATTACCTTTGAAAATAGGTGTAATAAGCCAATAAGTCCAGATGTTTCAAGCCAATTAGCATGACCAGAACCCTCGGAAACCTTTGACAGCTAGAACCAGCTTATTCATTTCTTATTTCGTTTTATTTTATTTGTTCATTTTGAACCAGTTCTTCGGTTCTATAACCTGTCGGGTTCTGTGCTGCGCAAAAATCATGGATGCTACTTTGGATGCATGTCTTGCATCATCAACCTGAAAATAAAGTTCAATTCAGTGCGATTCTGTGAAGCTGCTTGACTGGTTAAAATAATGATTCATTCAAGAATCAAACATCACTAGTCTCTAAGCCATTGTTTTTGTTTGCTTCATGCCAGTGACATTACAGAAAACAAGTCATGTCAAAATCTAAATTTCTTTATGTAAATGTTTTGATGTCACTTCAGATTCTGTAATATCTAATATCTAGAATAATATACACTGAGCCAAAACATTATAAGCAATCACAGATGACGCGAATATCGTTGATCATCTCCTTACAAGGCCACATATTACGGTCTGGGTAGATTAGATGGTAAGCAAACAATCAGTTCTCATAATCAACATGTTGGATGCAGGAGAAATGGGCAGGAATAAAGATCTGACTAAGTATGACTTTGACAAGGGCCAAATGCCAAATTGTTATGGCAAGGCGACTGGGTCAGAGTATCTCTGAAACAGCAAAGCCAACAAATTTACCAACAGTGGTCTGAGGAGAGACAAACACAAACCGGCGACAGGGTGTTAGGGGTCTAAGGCCCATCGATGCACGAGGGCAACGAATGCTATCCAGTCTGGTCCGAGGCAACAGAAGGCCTTCTAAGGCACAAGTCACACAAAATTTTAATTATGGTTATGGGAGGATTGTGTCACAAAACACAGTGCCCACCTTTGAAAGCGCCCACAATGGGCACGCGAGCATCGGATCTGGACCCTGGAGCAGTGGAAGAAAGTTGCCTGGTCCAATAAGTCCTGTTTTCTTTTACATCACGAGGACAGATGTGTACATGTGCGCCGTTAACCTGGGGAAGTGAAGGCACCAGGATGCACTGTCAGACGGTGGAGAGAGTGTGACGGTCTGGACAAGGTTCTGCTGGGAAACACTGGGTCCAGCCATTCATGTGGACGTCAATTTGACACGTGCCACCTACCTAAACAGTGTTGCAGACCAGGTACACCCCTGCATGACAGTGGTGTTCCCTGGTGGAAGTGGCCTCACACTGTACACATTGTTCAGGAAGGGTTTGAGGAACATGATGAAGAGTTCGAGGTATTGCCTTGGCCTCCAAATTCCCCTCAATCCAATTGAGCATCTGTGGGATGTGCTGGACAAACAAGTTCGATCCACGGCGGCTCCACCTTGCAACCTACAGGACTTGAAGGATCTGCTGCTGACGTCTTGGTGCCAGAGACCACAGCACACCTTCAGGGGTCTTGTGGAGTCCATGCCTTAGAGCGGGTTCTCAAACTAAAGCCCCCCAAGCCTACCCTATCATGTGGCACGCCCCAACTATCCATCAGCTAAGATAGATTTCTAAAAACATTTGCATTTAAATTATGTGAATTGGGACAAATAGCGCATCTCATTAGCCATGAAATTGTTAAATCAATCAGTGGGAAACCTGCGCTTGCTTCATTTTACAAAGATATGCAATTCGCGGTTAATTGTTTGACAGCGCAAACCATGTCATTCTCCCCCTGGAGCCGATTTTGGTACTTGGTTTACAAGGCAGTCAATTTTGAAAACCCAGCCTTGCACAGATGAGTTGAGGCAAATGGAAGAAGTAATTTGATGGCGGCATCAGGCAACTGCAGATATTCAGTCATCACACTCAACCACAACGAAAGCAGAGAGCAAGAGCTTTAGAGGTGTCGCAATCTGGTGTCGCTCTTTAATTCGACTAACTGCTCCTCCATGTCACCTGAAAGGTCTTTTCCTGGGCAACTGAAGGGATCTCTGACCCAAGCAAATGAACTGAAATCCTCACTGAGGCCCCGTTTACACGAGAACGATTCCGGGTGAAAACGTAAAAATATTTTATCGGATGTGCCTTTCGTTTACACGGCAACGGCGTTTTGGGGGCTTAAAAACGCAAAAAAGTGAAACCACCCTCCAGAGTGGAAATCTTAAAAACGCTCCACCGTCGCGTTCCCGTCTAAACGGTAAAATCTGCTCACGGTGGCTCTCGTCGCGTACGCGTTTACATCACATGCATGCGCCAGTACAGGAAAATAACAACCAACATGTCAGATTATTTCCATACGTCGGACCTTCCAGTTGCCCTAGCAGCTCTGAAAAACATACAAGAGTCTTTTCAGCAGTTGTACAAAATATTCTAAGATATTGGTGTTGTTGTGTGGCAGTGCTTCACATTGCCACCTAGATGCCTGGAGTGCATACTACATCGAATTTCACACACTTTTGCGTCACCATATGCACGCGGATTTCCCAACCATAACGCTCGTCTAAACGCAGAATAAAAAGTGATAACGCAACGCCACTTTTGCGTTTTCTCTTCAGATCGTTTCCGTGTAAACATAGCCTGAAATAACAGTCGAATTGTTTGAGTCCTTCAGTAGAGCGGGTTTTTTTCTTCATTTATGTACATTCTACTTGAAAAGCAATTAAATACACCAAGTACCCAAATGATGCCCTGTCTGTGTTTTTTTCTTGAAAACAATTTGCGCCCCCCCTCTTCCGATCTCTCGGGCCCCCCGTGTTGAGAACCACTGCCTTAGAGGGTTTTGGCAGCACTCATCAGTTAATTTTGTGACTACTAACTTTTTCGGGTATTATTTCACCTCCTTTTAGTCCCATTACTCACATCTTAGGTTAATGTCACAAGTGTCATTAAGTGCACAGATGCTTGTCAAATCGAATATGAAAGCTGACTTCCTGTTCACTAACAAACGAGCAGAACGAAAACAGCTTCTGTTTACGGAAAATCACATCCGACAGTTGCAGGGGGCAAAGAAAGTTGGTGGCAAACGCGGGGAGCTCGGATGCTGCAGCTCGTTCTTGGTCATGGCAACACACGTCCAATCAGATTCCCGACAGTCCAGACAATCGTGTTGCTTGGAGAAATGTAGTAGGCCTTTTGAGTGTCATGGAGCAATCCAGTGTGAGGGAAGTGTTGTGTGGAGAGGTCAGAGATGAATTAGACGAGAGACGAGGAGACCATTTTGAATTGAGTAATGTGGGCAGTTTTTCAAGAGTTGTCAGAATCAGATTAAATGTGTCGTGTGGCTCTTGATCTATCCCCAATGTGTGCTCTGCATGCTCTGTTAAAGTGATGAGTACATTCACACGGCCCTAGTGCCACAACTCAAACAACGTGGACAGAAAAACAGAATTAAAAAATAATTAACTGTGAAGCAAAATTTCATTGATTTTGGATTAAATGACTTAAAAACGGAAATAGGTTTTGCATATTTCAATACAATTCTATTACTTTTTATTAACTACCATTGATTGATGCTAACTTTTTGTATGTGTGCTGTACATAATATAAAAATATAATAAATACAAAAATCTATTACATTTACAATTAAAAAAACAGTAAATTTTGCTAACATTTTACTCTAAAAAATAATGTGGTAACATAATGGTAACATGCATGACACTAAAATAATGCAATTAGCATTAATTTATTAACATGAAACCCTAATGTTCATAACTGATAACAAAAGACTTGACATAATTATTTAAAAGACGAAACATAATTATTTAAATTAAAAACATCACATGTGAGCTGTCACACAGGGAATTCTGGGAATGTCAATTTATGGTTTTTACACTGTAAACCAGATAAGATGACCCGTTCTTCCAAAAACTGTACATTTAGCAGTATTTTACTGTAAAATTGTCCCATTAGATCTATTACAGTTTTTCACAGAATATTGTAAGGGAACTTACTGTTAACCAATTAGCAGGTTTTTACCATAGCATTTTACAGTCTTTTACCATTAAATTCAGATCATTTTGTACAGTCATTAATTATTTGTAGCATTTCTGCTATTTCACTAATAAAGCAAATTATTATAAATGAATGAGTCTTTTTTAATGAAAGTCATAATTTGCTATTTGCTATCATTGTTGTAATCCTAATTACATTAACCTTTGTCTAGTCTAATTACATCACCTGACTTTAAATTAATCTGTAAACCATTTTTGTTAAATATAGTCAGTTTACAAAGGCCACATTATCTAAAATAGTAAATTAAAACAATGCCTTAATAGCTGTTTACTTATCGGTTAATATTATTTTCCGCACTCCCACAACAGCCTGAAAAGGGAATAGTGGCGGAGTTGGTGCGAGTTATTACATTTTCATTACAGAATTACTTTATTTGTTAAATTAAATAATGTTCTATGTATTGATAAAGTAAAAAGATTATGATTTCAGATTTCACATTCCTTTTAAAGCCAGAGGCGTTCTGTGCAGGGCCGAGTGAGAAACGTTATTACAACAAATATCTGGATAGAAATATCTTTTCACTACCAAATTTCCTACAAGAAAATACAGAATAAAAGAGAAGAAGCCGCAGAGATGTGGCATATGGTGTTTGATCACAGCTCTCGCAGTAATTGGTCTTTTTCTTTAGATATTAAACGCTCTAATACTTTGAAGCAAACTGAACGCATGGTAATGACCTGACTGCTTAAATCAGGGCTGAGATTATGCTAATTTCCTCTCTCATAATTAGCATCCCTCTCTGTTACATCTGGCACATCATGTTCAAAAGCACTGCAGGCCACAGAAAATAATGACAAGGAAACACACACACACACACACACACCTATAGCTCATGTCGCTGGAGAGAGACGCCACAACAGCACCGCTTCTAGACGACTTTGAAGTTAATTAGCACTTCCTCTCTGGAAATTTAGCAACTATTTACTGTAAGAAAATCTCTAAGATTATCCTGACCTGTACCAAACACAACAAGCACAGACACACCTGCTGTCAGCCCTTCTAATATGAAAATCTAATATCCAAAGCAAAAGTCCAGAAGAAGGTAATCCAGCAGATATTCTAAGATGGAAAAAGCCTTTCCTAGTGAAACAGCCCAGGGTTTGCCAACAGAATAACATTATTTGTAGAAATAGAAAGAAACTTTTGTAGAAATTGTAGAAACTTTGCTTCAGGGCTTAGATTTTACATTGGACACAAGTGGTGTTTTGTTTATCGTACAAAGTTACCGAAATATTACCAGGAACTATAGGCTAAACCCAAACATACAAAATTACACATTAAAAGTGATAGTTTTGTATCCAAATAAACCCAGCCTATGCACGATTTTATTATTCGCATTTAGCATTATGTTTCCAACAGACCTGCGATCCACTAGTATGCGGCAAGAGAATGCATTTAACCGTCAAATTAAACAGATCATCAAAAAATTAACACAGGTTAGTTAATCTTGTTCTGCTATTCTATAATTGGGAGACTCAATATTGGTATTTATAAGGTTTTGAGTCAAAAGTCTTGCACATTTTGGTTTCAAATATCTAGAGAACAAATGTTTCAAGAAATGCAACAAAAATTCCACGACTGTCATATTTTTGTGACAATATTATAAACTCTTGCATCGTAAAACCACAGTGGCATATCCTACATTACTAAGGCAATTAAGGCTCAACTGTATTTCAATAAAAGGTCGGGCTGTGTACTTTTTTATAAATGTCACATTGGGGCAAGCTATCGCATGAATTAAACATTTTATAAATGAATTAATTTATTAATTACGAAATCTGTCTGTCAAAAACAATGTTTGATGTTCTGCATGTTCCATGTTTTGCTCCTGATGATTTGGTTAGTGCTTCATTATTCGGTTACTGTTCAGACTTTGCTGAACTGGCATTAACTATCCTGTAATGTGCTTTTTAATGGCAGGCTCCCACAGCGATAACATGCACTGCTATTGAGTGATGGTGTTGCAAAAGGTCACTGTGTGTTTAATGAACTGTGCCACTTCTCCAGGGCAATGACAGTGGAAATACCCAATGCCTTTGTGTAGATAAAAACGTGTCTACGAACACTGTAGTGTATAAATGTAGCCTTTATGTTTAGATAGATGCAGTTTAAATACAGAAAATGGACATTTATTTAATTAGCCTATAATGTGATGATGTGTTATGGTACAGTGAGTGCACCATCTTCAGAAGTCTTCGTCAAATGAAACAGCCAAGTTCATTCAAGTAAACACACAGTTCTATCGGCAAAGCTAAAGTGAATTAAAGTGCGCTGAGCGATTATTCACAACACACTCCTGCGCTCAAAAGAAATCAATATGAGTAAATCCATTATGCATATTTTATGATCAAAATCTGCTCTTATGGCAGGTTTAAATGTCGCCTGTACGCGGTAAAGCTGGAGGTGCACTTACCTCACTCATGGTTCAGTGTTATGTCACGGGTTGTCCTCAGCGCCACTTCAGCTGTAAGGAGTTCACAGTGTTTCCTCACTCTGAGGGAGCTTTATAAAGTACGAAGCCGTCACCTCAAGTGCCATCACGGTTGCACTAAACCAATAGGAGCCGTCGGCAAATCTCCTCCCTTCCTTCTGAAATATTACTATCCCTCTTTTATTCCTCCAGTAATGAAGAGCTTCGTCTCTGTCCTCATCACGAGCGCAGCTTCAGAGCCTGACAGCCCAGGGTAAACAAAGCACCAGGATTGTATTCGTGTGACTGTATTTTATTATGTTATATTATATTCTGTATGCTAGGATTTGAAAATGGCTTATTCTGCTTATCTGTGAAACAGATAAATTAGTAATTATTTATTGTTGAGCTATGTTGTAGTTGCCATTTTGCTGCTGGTTACAAATTACAGTAGATTTCCAATGGCTTTTTTTTTTTTTACTATTATCTCTCTTTATTTACAGTAGGCTGTGTTGCTACAGTATGTATTCCTTTACAAATTATTATTATTTTTTGGTCACTGTAGATCCACAGTAAATGACAATATACACTTCTGGTATTCTGTAAGCTAGCTATTATTCTCACATTTGCGTCATGTCTATTTATTATATTAATCTAAATATTTCGTTTTCGTGTGTCATTAGATTAGTTCAGTAATAGATGTCAGGTAATTCAACCCAGTTTGTTGAATACAAGCAGTATATAAATATATATAATTTAACTAAAACCAGTATTTTGCTGCAAATCCACAGATATAATTATGAACGGTTTACCCTCCATTTACCATTCCACTCATGTGTGCCCTTCAAAATTATCTCCTCAATTCCTGTATTCAGTCTGTTCAAAAGCCTTCAGACTTATGAGCATTTCTGCAGATGTTTACTCTGAGAATAAACACTGCACCAGGAGAAGCCTAGCTATTCCCATTGCATTGGTGTCTGCAACAGATTTTAATCACATGAGCGTCTCTGCTGCAGAAGATCCACTGTTCACGGAGGAAATGCTGCAGAGAAGCTCCCACATGAGGAGAGATCCCTCCTCAACCCCAGCAGGCTTCCATAATCAGGCTAGCTTCTGTTAGACGTTACTTCATATTTGACAACGTAATCTCATGTTTTGATTCCTTGTGTGTTAGTGTATCTTAGAGCACAATGGGGATTCTTTAAGCTGTTAATTGCTGTGTGTTCCAGAATGAGTGAAGGATCTTGTCCACTTACATCAAATCTCCACAGTGAGGGCAGAGAGACCCTTCCTAATGTAATATTGATGAGAGGAAAGCATAAGCATGTATGTATATGTATCGTTTGTGTATGGATAATCCCAAAATAAAAAATAAACAAGACATAATATATTTGCATATTAAATATTAAGTATGTTTTATAAATATTAAAGGGGACCTATTATGCAAAATTTTTACATGGTGTTTGAACAAAAAATCCGTGTGAGTACACAGCCACCCTATAATGGTAAAAATCCACCCATTCCTCTTTTTTTAATCCCCATTCATCATAAATAGTGTCTCAGAACAAGCCGATTGTAGCTGTTGTGACATCACAAATGCCTAGACCCCGCCCACAACTGCTGACAGACTCCGCCCTATTAGGATAGCTGTACACAGTCCTTCATGTTCATCTCCTCGCCAGAGCATTTAAAAGCAGCATTCAAGTGAGAAATTTCTTCTTATTAAAGCGACTAAAGTTATTAAATCAAGAGCAGTGAGTTATTTTCTGTTTTTCTGTTGTTGATTAATAGCATATAGCATGCGCATGCTATATGCTATTAATATAGCATATAGCATAATAGTATATTACGCTGCTTTCACTTTAATACAAAGATCTAATACACATGCGATTTCTTTACTTGCTGTTTACGTTCACAGACATAACCGACTGTGTTTATGTGAACTTTGTGTGTTTTTTACATAAACTTGTGTGTATTTGATAGTTTTTAGCGCAATAAGACGTGAAAGAGAACTTAGTTTAATACGGGATGCGCTGTCTGACATCCAGCTTTCTGTGCGCGTGCTTTGCATGTGTTCGCTCAGAAAACCATATATCAGAAGTTTATATGGCTTTAAAATGCATGCAGATAATAAACTTTCATGATGATGAAGAACTGCAATGTCAGGTGAGCATGACCGCGATAAAGATGATAATCAAGAGCAAACAGATGTTTTCGTTTTTGGCAGCGTATAGGAGGCTCGAGTTGTAAAGGCCTCACCCTCTTCTGGAAAACGGGGTGGAGAGCAGAAACTTATTTGCATTTAAAGAGACATGCACGAAAATATTTCCTTCCTCAAAAAAAAAAAAACGTTTTTTAACAACAAAGTATTCAAAGATCATGGCAGTATTTGGTAATACAGTTCACTAGTTCACACTTACAAATAAGTCAGATAGAATAAATGCATATTTGGCGTGCTGTCCGAGGAGAGGGCTCCGGGCTCGGTATGCGGCCCAAACCCATAGTACTCCCCCGTTCCTGACTGTGGAAGAATGAGCCAGGAGTGAGGAGTCGGGGTGGTGGAGGGATGCTGAAACTGTCAAGGAATGTTAGGTGAGTTGACAGTGGATATTTATATATGCTTCCTCTCGTGCTGATAGGGTAGACATGTAATAGTTTGGTGACGAGTTGATTGGAATGATTTATTTGAACGTGCTCCTCCCGAACCTTGTTTATAAAACATCATTTAAAATGTCGGTATTGAAATAATGAGAATGACCATTGACAATAATTGGATTCAAAAATAAATAAAAGGTTTAATTTTCTTTATAATGAAGATGATTATGATGATGATGATTTTCCTTTTAATTTTTTTTAATTTTTTTTTTACTCAACATGCACATTAAAGAACATAGATCTGGGTAGAAAAAGTATGTACTTGATGGGAAAATATATACTTACCATGTCATAAAATCATGTATTGATATCACTACTCCTTGGTTGCATGCTGTTTGGGTTTCCAAATAAGTGTTGTAAAATAAAAATAAAAATCTATTAGCAGTCATCATTGGTTAACCCGTCAAAATAATCTCATTAACTAACAGATAATTCTGCAACGCCTCAGGCATCAAAACCCAGTGATCAAAGTCTCTATCGGAAGAGAGTATATCTCGCCCAGATTCAGCTATTGATAGCCAATATCTTTCCTCTGTAGGGAGAGCCCAGGGTTACCCATTATTAATTCTGTAGGAGAGAGTGCAGAAAGAGATAAGCCAAACATGCCTGGCAACCCCATGTAATTCATGCAAATTGGATCATTAATATGGAGCCCATAATTGAAAGTAGTTTTATCTTCTTTAAATTGCAGCAAATCTGGACCCAGAGCAATACAGCCACACTGTGATGATCACTTACAGTAACACGAGAGTCTCAGGTTCACTCCGTGTCTGCACAAATACAGCTTAGAGAATGCATATCCTGCATCTTTTAATGTTTTAATCAGTATATTTATATTATTTAATAGAATATTTTTATATTTTGTATTATACATGGCATGGTCTTACATTTATGTACACTATGATCGTTCCTGTCATGGTTAGAGATATTTTCATCTTAGCTTAGTACAAGCATGGACTGGCATTAGCCTTAAAGAATTACTTTATCAAAATGACAATTCTGTCATGATTACTCGTCCTCAGGTTGTTCTGTGGAACACAAAAGGATACATTTTGACAAACTGTACTTGTTGCAAATGCAATGAAAGGGGGCCGAGGCTTTTAATTCTTTCACCGCCAGGCAGCATTTTTTTAAAAAAGTTGCCAGCCACCCAAAGCATTTTTTTTACCTTTTTCACAAAAGTTTCATGGCCGCCAGAATATTTTGTTGTATGAATATCTAAACATGCAATATATCAAAAGAAAGAACAGACCCTCTGCTTTAAAAAAAAAATGATTCTAGCTTTATGCATTCTTTTGTTTTATCAACACTTGAATATGGAAAGGTTTGGTAACACTTTACCTGAAGGGGTGTGCATAAGACTGACATTACACCTTCATAATCACATGACACATGTTATGAATATGAAGGAGGTTTTATGCATGTTTATGACAACTGTCATTAAGTGTCATTCGCTCAATTATGACATTTTTAATGCAAATATGACATTGTTTGATATGTCTTTGTTATGACACCTTGACATAAACCAATACATCTAAACCTGTCAGTGTCTTTGTCATGACAACTGACATTACTAAGACAACACAACCTGTCATAAATATGTTATAAACATGACATAGCAGATTTATTATCAAACTTTAGAAAGCACTTAGCTTTATGGGTTAACATTACATTAAACTGTCATGTGGTTGGTTTTGACATTGGCTGTCATGAGGCCATTATAACTGTGTCATGAATATTTTTCTTGACCTCAACTATAGTGGTACAAATTGAATTTGTCATTAAAATGTTATAATGGTCTCATGACAGCCAATGTCAAAACCAACCACATGACAGTTTAATGTAATGTTAACCCATAAAGCTAAGTGCTTTCTAAAGTTTGATAATAAATCTGCTATGTCATGTTTATGACATATTTATGACAGGTTGTGTTGTCTTAGTAATGTCAGTTGTCATGACAAATACACTGACAGGTTATGATGTATTGGTTTATGTCAAAGTGTTATAACAAAGACATCTCAAACAATGTCATATTTCCATTAAAAATGTCATAATTGAGCGAATGACACTTAATGACAGTTGTCATAAACATGCATAAACCCTCCTTCATATTCATGGCATGTGTCATGATTATGAAGGTGTCATGTCAGTCTTATGCACACCCCTTCAAGTAAAGTGTTACCAAAAGTTTTATTTAAAAAAAACATTTTTTCAAAGACTACATCTAGATCTGATTCAGACCGATGTTAAAAACATAGATGGAGTAGATATATAAAAAGCGCTTCTGTTTCTCCCCTCACTGTAATGTAAATTTTTCTCATCGGTGAATGACACATGATGTGATCCAATAACATTGTCTCTGGTTGTCTCTCTTCTGGTCTGTGTGTGTTCAAGTGTTTTGGAGGAGGCTAGCTTTGGACGGCGATTTCCAGGGAGGGTGGGATCATATGCTTTCAATGCTAGCAGGCTAAAGATTTCCCAGATCACCTATTGGACCTTTAAAATGATCATAAAAGTGGTCCATTCAACTCATGTGCAATATTTCTTGAAGCAAGTCATTATTTTCTAACAATCATCCCCTAAAGTGAGCTATTAGGCTGTGACAATGCATCAAGTCAGTGATTCCCTCTCAACCACTTTTCTCATGAACTTGCCACGGTGAGCTAGAATGTCAAGATTTCCAGTAAATGGCAGCTTAAATTCATATAGCATTAGAAGAATATAAAGCATCTTATGGACCTCAAATATGACACTTTTATGCTTTTGCGGCCTTGCGGCATGAAGTTTTCTAAATGCATGTTATTGGTCTTATTGTGAATGATTCATCCTTGCATCCAAATTTGTAATTGAAATGCCATAATAGTAGCCTGACTACGTCAGACTTCGTACTTCCGCTCTATTTCAGTTCGCTTCTGTACTCAGTCTGAGACATCGACATGTCTCTCAGTTTTCCTCTGGCCTGAAAACAGCCGGCCAATCAACGAACAGAGGGTGGGCTGAGAGCTGTGACGTAGACGCTAAGCGCCGAGTTTAAGATTGGGGAAATCGAAAACGGCCGCGGATATGGAGACACGGGATGCAATTCGCTCTGTTGTGGAGAATATTCCCGGCATTTCCAAACCGAAGGCCGAACAAGAAGAGTGTTTGTTAAACATTTTGAATGGAGGTGATGTCGTGGCCCTACTCCCGACAGGTTTTGGGAAGAGTTTAATTTATCAATTTTACCGATCGTCAGCGAGAAACTGGGCAGGCCAAAGGCCGGCAAGGCGATAGTTGTGATTGTGTCCCCCTTGGTTGCACTCATGGAGGATCAGGTTAAGGAGGCAGCAAAACTCGGTCAGCCATGTTCACTCCAGTATTTCGCTCAATGGTTTCGTTTTCGCATCAGACATGTGTTTACAGTGGAAGTTCGATGCGGCTGAGCTGGCGAATAACGCACGTCATAACCAAACGTTATGTGATTGGCTTACGGGTAACCAATGATTTCATACTTCAGACAAGCGGACGAGAAAACTTTGACTATTCCTTTAAAGGGATAGTTCACCCCAAAATGAAAATTCTGTCAGTAATTACTCACCCTCATGTTGTTCCAACCCCGTAAGACTTTCGTTCATCTTCGGAACACAAATTAAGATATTTTTTATTAAATCTGAGAGCTGGATCACTCCTCCATAGGCTTCTTAAGGGATCGAAACTGGCCGGCCCAAAAGTTATGAAAGACATCCTTAAAATAGTCAGAGTGACTACAGTGGCTCAATCTTAAGTTTATCAAGCGACGAGAATACTTTTTGTGCGCAAAACAAACAAAAATAACGACTTTATTCAACTATTCATTTCCTTCTCTGTGGGCCTCGAGTGAGTTCACGTAGTGTAACAGCGCAGCGCTTCTGTGTTGTACGTCACACGCATCACACACATGACCAGCGTCGTCCAATAGTGAGCCTGCATGTGACGTGCAACACAGAAGCGCTGCGCTGTGACACTACGTGAAATCTCGAGGCCCACAGAGAAGGAAATGAATAGTTAAATAAAGTCGTAATTTTTGTTAGTTTTTTTGCACACAAAAAGTATTCTCGTCGCTTGATAAACTTAAAGATCGAGCCACTGTTGTCACTTGGACTATTTTAACGATGTCTTTAACTTTTCTGGGCTGGCAAGTTTCAATCCCTTAAGAAGCCTATGGAGGAGTGAGACAGCTCTCAGATTTAATCAAAAATATCTTAATTTGTGTTCCGAAGATGAACGAAAGTCTTACGGGGTTGGAACAACATCAGGGTGAGTAATTACTGACAGAGTTTTCATTTTGGGGTGAACTAACCCTTGAAGTTGCAGGTAGTATGTGACATATCAGAACGACACTGGATGCAATTGCAAATAACGCTTTATTCAGAGAATAATCACAGGTTGGTCAGACAGACACTACGAGGGTCGAGACGGCACAACACAGATGGAACAGTGGCGCAGGGACCCAGGTGAGCAGACGATGCAGGTGCTGGTGATATCCTCTGTGATGGTGCTCGGTGATCCCGTGGTGAGTATTCGTGACTGCTATGGAAGTCCCGTGAAGACAATCCAGAACACGTACGAAATACACAATCCACACCGGGAACGACAGCACGAAGACAGGTAATCCACCCAGCGACGAAGACACGAAGAACAGGAATCCACTCATACACAGGGGCACGAGGAACAGGAACACACCGGAGACGAACAATGATCTGACAACATGAGACACCAGTTACTGAGCATATAAAGCCACATACAAAGTGAAACCAGCTGGCGCTGCTGATCAGAAGTGATCAGTGACCACGCCCACACTAAACACACACACACAGCACACAAGACGAGAGAGAGAAAGTAAATAGATCAAACGTGACAGTACCCCCTCCCCTAGGGACGACTCCTGGCGTCCCCAGGACGCCTTACCTGTAATCATCGATCAGAGAGTGATCCAGGATGTCTCTAGCAGGTACCCAACTTCTCTCCTCCGGACCGTAACCTTCCCAGTCCACCAGGTATTGAAATCTGCGTCCCCTCCTTCTCGAGTCCAGAATACGATTGATTTACCGAATACGTTGGTTCCCCGTCTACGAGACGCGGCGGTGGGGGAACCGGGACTGGCGGATTAATACGTGCGTAAAACACCGGCTTTATTTTGGAGACATGGAAGGCGGGATGAATTCTCCTGTACGCCGGAGGAAGTTTGAGGCGGACTGTCACCGGACTAATGATCTTGGTGACAGGGAACGGGCCAATGAATTTGGGGGCAAGTTTATTAGATACGGATCGGAGAGGAATATTTTTCGTAGAAAGCCACACTCTTTGACCCACGACGTATACGGGAGGCTTTGACCTGTGGCGATCGGTCTTAGCCTTGGTGCGCTTCCCCGCCTGGAGGAGAGTCTCACGGGCTCTATTCCAGGTGTGGTGGCACCTCTGGACAAACGCATGAGCGGAGGGGACCGCGACTTCAGATTCCATACTAGCAAAAACTGGTGGCTGGTAACGTAAACTACATTCAAATGGTGAGAGGCCCGTGGATGACACTGGTAACGAATTGTGGGCGTACTCCACCATCGGGAGTTGCTGGCTCCAGGAGGAAGGATTCTTGGAAACCAAACATCGCAACACTCTCTCCAAGTCTTGGTTGGCTCTCTCGGTTTGTCCATTGCTCTGGGGATGAAACCCCGAAGATAGACTGACAGTCGCCCCCAGTAATCTACAGAACTCCTGCCAAAATTTGGACACAAACTGGGGACATCTGTCAGAGACCACGTCTATCGGGAGGCCATGAAGTCGAAAGACGTGATCTATGACAGTTACCGCTGTCTCCTTGGCTGAGGGTAATTTGGGCAAGGGAATGAAATGAGCCGCCTTCGAGAACCGGTCCACGACCGTCAAAACGACAGTCTTACCCTGGGAGGGCGGGAGGGCGGTGACAAAATCTAGAGCGATGTGGGACCAGGGTCTCGAAGGGACTGACAACGGTTGGAGTAACCCGTCTGGGGGTCGATTGGAAGTCTTACCAGTGGCGCAAACCGAGCAAGCCAATACAAAATTGCGGATGTCACGAGCCATCATGGGCCACTAGAATCGTTGCCTGACCAAAAAACTGGTGCGGTTAACTCCTGGATGACATGCTATGCTGGAAGAATGTCCCCACTGAATAACTTCGGACCGATTCTCCTCTGGCACAAATAAACGGTTCGGTGGACACTTGGGCGGAGGCGTTACCCCTTCTAAGGCCGATAAGACCCTCGATTCGATCTCCCATCTGAGAGCGGAGACTACTATAGTCTCTGGTAAAATACGCTCGGGAGTAGACGGGCGTTCGGTCTGATCAAAAATACGAGATAATGAGTCGGGCTTGATGTTTTTGGAGCCCGGGCGGTACGAGAGAGAAAAGTCAAAACGTCCGAAAAACAGTGCCCACCGAGCCTGCCTAGAGTTGAGTCTTTTAGCAGTTCTAATGTATTCTAGATTCTTGTGATCAGTCCAAAAAATAAAAGGTACCCCTGACCCTTCTAACCAGTGACGCCACTCCTGCAGCGCTAACTTGACTGCCAGCAACTCTCTGTTACCTATGTCATAATTGCGTTCGGCAGGAGATAAACGATGGGACAAAAACACGCAAGGATGCATCTTGTCGTCTGAGGAAGAGCGTTGGGAAAGAACTGTTCCTACCCCCACCTCTGAAGCGTCGACCTCCACCACGAACTGACGTGATGGATCAGGGGCGACAAGAATAGGAGCTGAAACGAAGCGGCTCTTGAGTTTAACGAATACAGCCTCAGCTGTATCGGACCACCTGAACGTCGTTCTGGGGGAGGTCAAGGCAGTCAGAGGCGCGGCTAGCTGGTTGTAGTTGTGAATAAAACGCCGATAAAAATTGGCGAATCCCAGAAACCTCAGTAGGGCCTTACGGGAATCTGGACTTGGCCAATCTATCACAGCCTTAACCTTGTCAGGATCCATACGCATTCCCTCAGACGAGACGATGTGACCTAGGAAAGGAACAGACTGTGCATGAAAAACGCATTTCTCCGCCTTGACAAAAAGCCCATTCTCTAGCAACCTCCGAAGCACTCGTCTGACGTGCTGAACATGCTCCTGGAGAGAAGACGAAAAAAATCAATATGTCATCCAGGTAAACATATATGAACTGGTCAACTATATCTCTCAGCACGTCATTGACGAGTGCCTGGAAGACCGCCGGGGAGTTGGACAGCCCGAACGGCATGACCAAATATTCAAAGTGCCCCCTAGGGGTATTAAATGCGGTCTTCCACTCATCACCCCTCCTTATGCGGACCAAATGATAAGCGTTACATAAAAAAAGTTTTGTGAAGATGGATGCTCCCTGCAACCTCTCAAAGGCTGAAGACATCAACGGCAAAGGATGAGTGTTCTTTACCGTGATGTTGTTCAACCCTCGGTAATCAATACAAGGTCGCAAGGATCCATCCTTCCCCACAAAAAAGAACCCCACCCCCGCTGGAGATGAGGAAGGGCAAATGAACTTGGATGCTAGAGAATCAGAAATATATTTCTCCATAGCCTCCCTCTCTGGTATAGAAAGTGTATATAACTTGCCTTTCGGCGGAGACTCACCTGGCACTAAGTCTATGGCACAGTCGTAAGGACGATGCGGAGGTAGACAAGCAGCACGAGACTTACTGAACACTTCTCTCAGATCCTGGTACTCCTCGGGCACGTTTGACAAATTCACTTCCTCCTCCTGGAACACAGAAACAGGTACAGACGTACACGCAGATACGAGAAAAGACTCATGACACTTATTACTCCAAGCGGACACAGAATTCTGGCCCCAATTAATTCTAGGGTTGTGCCGTGTAAGCCAGGGGTGCCCGAGAACCACTGGGGCAATGGGTGAATCCATGAGGAAAAATGTGATAGTTTCTGTGTGGTTGCCAGATGTAGTGAGTGTAATGGGTTCAGAAACGTGGGAAATGTTAGGGAGTTCCTGACCATTGAGTGCGTTGACGGATATCTTGTGATTGAGTGGAGAAACGGGGATAAGAAGCTGCTTAGCGAGTCTAATGTCCAGAAAATTACCTTCTGCCCCAGAGTCCAGTAAAGCCTTGGTGTCATGAAAGTGAGTAGCCCACCTGAGCCTTACCGGAAGGAGAGTAGATGATGAGGTCTTCTCGGCGGAGATCCCACCCGATAGTAGCCTCACTGATACTACCGGGCTTGCTCTTTTACCGGGCATGAATTGATGAAGTGCCCCGATTTACCACAGTATAGACACAGTCCTTGGGATCTCCGCCTTTCTCTCTCCTCCCGGGAAAGCCGAGCTCTACCCACCTGCATGGGCTCGTGATCGGTGACGGGGCTGACCGTGTCCTCGCTGATGGCGCGTGCCCTCTCCGTGCTGACAAAATGACGATTCTGGACGACCCGACTCCTCCTGCTCAACCGAGCATCAACCCGAAGAGCCAACTCAATGAGTCCATTAAGTCTCGCGGGCAAATCCAGCATGTAAATCTCATCTTGGACACGGTCAGCCAACCCATGCAGGAAACGGTCCCACTGCGCCTCCTCGTTCCATTGGCACTCTGCGGCCAGGGTGCGGAATTGGATGGAATATTCCGACACCGAGCGGTCTCCCTGGCGCAGATCGGCGAGTAGTCTGGCCGCCTCCCTACCCGCCACAGCCCGATCGAAAACTCTCTTCATCTCCTCCGAGAGTGCCAGGAACGAGGCGCAGCATGGATCTCGGTTTTCCCACACCGCCGTTCCCCAGAGTGCAGCCTTTCCAGACAGTAGGGTTAGTACAAATGCCACCTTGGATTGTTCCTGAGCGAACGTCTGCGGCTGTAACGAAAAGTGCATAGAGCATCTGGTCAGAAATGCTCTGCAGAACTCGGGCTCACCAGCATATCCCTCGGGTGTGGGTAAGCGAGGCTCGCGAAGATTCAGATCCTGTGGAGGTGTGGGCTGAACGGGCGGTGTGGGCGGCGCAGTGGGAGCTCTAAGATGTTGTAGCTGTTTGGTGAGCTCGGACACCTGCGCCACAAGTGCTTGAACCGCTCGACCCATATTCTCGATGCCCTCCTCTTGTTGGTCCATCCTCGCGATACTGTTGACAGCGAAGTTGTCCCAGTTTGATGCGCCTGCTGCATCCATTGAGGTCAGATCATTCTGTGACATATCAGAACGACACTGGATGCAATAGCAAATAACGCTTTATTCAGAGAATAATCACAGGTTGGTCAGACAGACACTACGAGGGTCGAGACGGCACAACACAGATGGAACAGTGGCGCAGGGACCCAGGTGAGCTGACGATGCAGGTGCTGGTGATATCCTCTGTGATGGTGCTCGGTGATCCCGTGGTGAGTATTCGTGACTGCTGTGGAAGTCCCGTGAAGACAATCCAGAACACGTACGAAATACACAATCCACACCGGGAACGACAGCACGAAGACAGGTAATCCACTCAGCGATGAAGACACGAAGAACAGGAATCCACTCATACACAGGGGCACGAGGAACAGGAACACACCGGAGACGAACAATGATCTGACAACATGAGACACCAGTTACTGAGCATATAAAGCCACATACAAAGTGAAACCAGCTGGCGCTGCTGATCAGAAGTGATCAGTGACCACGCCCACACTAAACACACACACACAGCACACAAGACGAGAGAGAGAAAGTAAATAGATCAAACGTGACATAGTAATTTTGTGAATAGAAAATTTAATTTGTGTAACTAAAAAGCGTGCCACATTTGCATGCAATGTCCCCTCCTCTTCAATGTCTATGAGAGTAAGCTCAGTGTCCGAGGTTTTGTATCTCTCATAGACTTAGTTTGTGTTGACTGTACATCATTACATGCCTACAAAAGAAAGAGACTAATATTATATTATCTGCAAGTACAATTTTTGTTGAAAATATACTTTTAAGATTTGAAGTACACCACAAGAGCACATTCAATACAACTAAGCGCACTTTTTGCAAGGTTGTAGGCCTACTTGATTTTTTATTTAATTTTTTGTAAATACTGTAACATTTGAATCCAAAGGACTTAATAATTGTTTCATCAAAGTAAACTATGTTTGAATTATTGAAAATAAATGTCCTATGGGGTGCATGATAAAACAGTTTTGCTTAAGTCACACGAGGGACATTTAATTGCTGAAAGGGGCAATAAATAGTGACATTATAGCCACACCATTAAACTGACATAAAAATGTATCAGAAGTGCAATCTGCTCGAAAATTCTATTAGATCGCAGAAGCTGTCGCAGCTAAATTTTATGTAACTGCAACTTCAACCTCTCTGCCTGCCAAAAACGAACACAGTCCCATTTATCAGGACAGGGAATTTCAGGAGACGTCTAAAGGAGTTGAGAGACTTATTTGCTGAAGTGACAGGCTGCGTTTGGCCTGCCGTCTGCCTCTGTGTTTGCCATCTGAGCCCGGCTCTGACAGATGGGGTGCAGCGGCACACATGGAAATGCCCCTGTTAAACTGCCCTCGGAACAAGCAGGGGTCTGGCGAGGCTTTTTAGCTAAATGATCCGTTATTAGAATGGGTTTTGAATTAGATTAAGTGGTGATCTATCAACAGTGTCACTTTTTTGATGGCCACCTCACATATATCGGAGGTTGTGGGAGGGTGCGGGATTGTCGTTATAAAGTATTGTCCTGGATGGTGTTTGATGGTTATACACTGGTATTATACACCATATTCACATACCGTACTCTAAGGTACCATGGAATATGATAGTCTCATGTGTAAAAACAATGATATTACTTTGACCAAAAAAAAGGAGACAAAAAGTTTTTTTTCCCCCTGGAAGGATGTTTCTCTCTTGTTTTCATGCGTATGTTTTAGTTTAGCTTGTGTGTGTAATGTGTATGCTAGTCGTTTTGCTTTTATACTATAGCCTAACTAACTGCCCAAACCCAAATACGAAACAGCGTGAAATCCTTGCTGGGCAATTAAATAGTTTTTTTCATGGCTGCTTATGGCCCAAAGCAATTGTATATGAGATTGTCGTTCCGTGTTAACTCTCTTCTCCTGCTTTTTTTTTTTTGGGGGGGGGGGGGGGGGTGACGGGGGGTGACACAATAGACTTCTCACCATTTTAATTGTGTTTCAATGCATTTTGCCCAAGGTGAGACTCAGACATTTCACTTTAGTGAATTCCACCTTCTGCTCGCTCAAGGATTTTTGTTGTACTGTGTTCTGGCTGACTTTTGCGTAATTGCTTGTTATTGTACTGTTGTGAATGTATAATCTAGTAACATCCCAGTGGCACCCAGGAAATGAGATGTGACGCCGTCAACAGAGCTTTGTGATGAGAGATATTTGTGCGACATAAAATAACGATTTTCAATTAAAGGCCGTTTGCAGCAACATTGTCTTGAACTCTGCAGGGGAAAAAGACATTCCCTTTTACACATACACAAATTATTGTGGCTATGTATTTGTGCTTCATTGCACTCTGCTTATTTGTTTTACTACAATAAAAAACTCTTTTAGCCAAAAGCAGGTTTAACGATAAAATGCACCAACCATAAATATAGCAGGAAGCCATATTTTGTAACATACAATACTAATCAAATGTTTGGGGTCAGTACGATTTTTTAAAGAAGAAGAAAATAAAAATTCATCCGGAATCCTGAAAAAAGTGCATCACGTTTCCACAAAAAAATATTAAGCAGCATTTTTTGGCCCTAATACTCTTATTTTGATGTTTATTTAATTTAATCGTCTCTGGTTTCTCATTTCCTAGACCTGTCTCTGCATGCTAGACCTGCTCCCTCGATTGTCCATGCTAGTATGCTTAGGTGTTTTGTTGTGGTTTTGTTTTCAATTGTTAAAGACTGCTTTTTCAATTACTCTTCCTCTGCCTGCACGTGACTAGCCTGGCTCCGCCCTCCCACGTACTTCCGCTCAATTTTCATTTTCCATCAGTACTACATCTGGGCTTGTGGTGTATTCTTTGGTTTTCTCCGGTCAATTTTTTACCGGTCCAATCAGCGAACAGAGGGAGTGTCTGAGAACGATGACGTTGATGTCAAGCGCTAGTTTGAGTCGTCATACTCCACCATTAGTTATGGCAGATCCAGAGTGGCTCTGGGCAGATCCAATAGTTTTAGACTTCAACAGAAGACCCGCCTACAAGGAAGTTAACGCTTGTCAATGGAGCGAGGCCAGACTCTCTGTACAAATGAAATGTAGTCTGGTGGGACCAGGCTAGCACGTGACAGACTAACCAACCAAAATGAATCTAACAGCAGTGAAAATCCTTCTCCTCATCCAAGGGGATCATTGTGTCATTTTTTTTAGATCTGGCGCTTGTCGCTCACAATGATTTACTCTCTGTGTATTTTCTTGCTGGCCTCTGATCCTGCCTGAGGATGGCTCATCGATACCTCAGCTCCACCATGGTCTGTCTTCCCTCTGGCTCCACCACGCTCTCTCGTCTCTCCGACTCCGCCTTGGTCTGTCTTCTCTCTGGCTCCACCACGCTCTCTCATCTCTCCGACTCCACCTTGGTCCGTCTTCCCTCTGGCTCCACCACGCTCTCTCATCTCTCCGACTCCACCTTGGTCTGTCTTCTCTCTGGCTTCACCACGCTCTCTCATCTCTCCGACTCCACCATGGTCTGTCTTCCCTCTGGCTCCACCACGCTCTCTCGTCTCTCCGACTCCGCCTTGGTCTGTCTTCTCTCTGGCTCCACCACGCTCTCTCATCTCTCCGACTCCACCTTGGTCCGTCTTCCCTCTGGCTCCACCACGCTCTCTCATCTCTCCGACTCCACCTTGGTCCGTCTTCCCTCTGGCTCCACCACGCTCTCTCATCTCTCCAACTCCACCTTGGTCTGTCTTCCCTCTGGCTCCACCACGCTCTCTCGTCTCTCCGACTCCGCCTTGGTCTGTCTTCTCTCTGGCTCCACCACGCTCTCTCATCTCTCCGACTCCACCTTGGTCCGTCTTCCCTCTGGCTCCACCACGCTCTCTCATCTCTCCGACTCCACCTTGGTCTGTCTTCTCTCTGGCTCCACCACACTCTCTCATCTCTCCGACTCCGCCTTGGTCTGTCTTCTCTCTGGCTCCACCACGCTCTCTCATCTCTCCGACTCCACCTTGGTCCGTCTTCCCTCTGGCTCCACCACGATCTCTCATCTCTCTGACTCCACCTTGGTCCGTCTTCCCTCTGGCTCCACCACGCTCTCTCATCTCTCCGACTCCGCCTTGGTCTGTCTTCCCTCTGGCTCCACCACGATCTCTCATCTCTCTGACTCCACCTTGGTCCGTCTTCCCTCTGGCTCCACCACGCTCTCTCATCTCTCTGACTCCGCCTTGGTCCGTCTTCCCTCTGGCTCCACCACGCTCTCTCATCTCCACCGACTCCACCTTGGTTTGTCTTCTCTCTGGCTCCACCACGCTCTCTCATCTCTCCGACTCCGCCTTGTTCTGTCTTCTCTCTGGCTCCACCACGCTCTCTCATCTCTCTGACTCCGCCTTGGTCTGTCTTCCCTCTGGCTCCACCACGATCTCTCATCTCTCTGACTCCACCTTGGTCCGTCTTCCCTCTGGCTCCACCACGCTCTCTCATCTCTCCGACTCCACCTTGGTCTGTCTTCTCTCTGCTCCACCACGCTCTCTCATCTCTCCGACTCCGCCTTGTTCTGTCTTCTCTCTGGCTCCACCACGCTCTCTCATCTCTCCGACTCCGCCTTGGTCTGTCTTCTCTCTGGCTCCACCACGCTCTCTCATCTCTCCGACTCCGCCTTGGTCTGTCTTCTCTCTGGCTCCACCACGCTCTCTCATCTCTCTGACTCCACCTTGGTCTGTCTTCCCTCTGGCTCCACCACGCTCTCTCATCTCTCTGACTCCACCTTGGTCCGTCTTCCCTCTGGCTCCACCACGCTCTCTCATCTCTCCGACTCCGCCTTGGTCTGTCTTCTCTCTGGCTCCACCACGCTCTCTCATCTCTCCGACTCCGCCTTGGTCCGTCTTCCCTCTGGCTCCACCACGCTCTCTCATCTCTCCGACTCCGCCTTGGTCTGTCTTCTCTCTGGCTCCACCACGCTCTCTCATCTCTCCGACTCCACCTTGGTCTGTCTTCTCTCTGGCTCCACCACGTTCTCTCATCTCTCCGACTCCACCTTGGTCTGTCTTCTCTCTGCTCCACCACGCTCTCTCATCTCTCCGACTCCGCCTTGTTCTGTCTTCTCTCTGGCTCCACCACGCTCTCTCATCTCTCCGACTCCGCCTTGGTCTGTCTTCTCTCTGGCTCCACCACGCTCTCTCATCTCTCTGACTCCACCTTGGTCTGTCTTCCCTCTGGCTCCACCACGCTCTCTCATCTCTCTGACTCCACCTTGGTCCGTCTTCCCTCTGGCTCCACCACGCTCTCTCATCTCTCCGACTCCGCCTTGGTCTGTCTTCTCTCTGGCTCCACCACGCTCTCTCATCTCTCCGACTCCGCCTTGGTCTGTCTTCTCTCTGGCTCCACCACGATCTCTCATCTCTCTGACTCCGCCTTGGTCCGTCTTCCCTCTGGCTCCACCACGCTCTCTCATCTCTCCGACTCCGCCTTGGTCTGTCTTCCCTCTGGCTCCACCACGATCTCTCATCTCTCTGACTCCACCTTGGTCCGTCTTCCCTCTGGCTCCACCACGCTCTCTCATCTCTCTGACTCCGCCTTGGTCCGTCTTCCCTCTGGCTCCACCACGCTCTCTCATCTCTCCGACTCCGCCTTGGTCTGTCTTCTCTCTGGCTCCACCACGCTCTCTCATCTCTCCGACTCCGCCTTGGTCCGTCTTCCCTCTGGCTCCACCACGCTCTCTCATCTCTCCGACTCCGCCTTGGTCTGTCTTCTCTCTGGCTCCACCACGCTCTCTCATCTCTCCGACTCCACCTTGGTCTGTCTTCTCTCTGGCTCCACCACGTTCTCTCATCTCTCCGACTCCACCTTGGTCTGTCTTCTCTCTGCTCCACCACGCTCTCTCATCTCTCCGACTCCGCCTTGTTCTGTCTTCTCTCTGGCTCCACCACGCTCTCTCATCTCTCCGACTCCGCCTTGGTCTGTCTTCTCTCTGGCTCCACCACGCTCTCTCATCTCTCCGACTCCGCCTTGGTCTGTCTTCTCTCTGGCTCCACCACGCTCTCTCATCTCTCTGACTCCACCTTGGTCTGTCTTCCCTCTGGCTCCACCACGCTCTCTCATCTCTCTGACTCCACCTTGGTCCGTCTTCCCTCTGGCTCCACCACGCTCTCTCATCTCTCTGACTCCGCCTTGGTCCGTCTTCCCTCTGGCTCCACCACGCTCTCTCATCTCCACCGACTCCACCTTGGTCTGTCTTCTCTCTGGCTCCACCACGCTCTCTCATCTCTCCGACTCCGCCTTGTTCTGTCTTCTCTCTGGCTCCACCACGCTCTCTCATCTCTCTGACTCCGCCTTGGTCTGTCTTCCCTCTGGCTCCACCACGATCTCTCATCTCTCTGACTCCACCTTGGTCCGTCTTCCCTCTGGCTCCACCACGCTCTCTCATCTCTCCGACTCCACCTTGGTCTGTCTTCTCTCTGCTCCACCACGCTCTCTCATCTCTCCGACTCCGCCTTGTTCTGTCTTCTCTCTGGCTCCACCACGCTCTCTCATCTCTCCGACTCCGCCTTGGTCTGTCTTCTCTCTGGCTCCACCACGCTCTCTCATCTCTCCGACTCCGCCTTGGTCTGTCTTCTCTCTGGCTCCACCACGCTCTCTCATCTCTCTGACTCCACCTTGGTCTGTCTTCCCTCTGGCTCCACCACGCTCTCTCATCTCTCTGACTCCACCTTGGTCCGTCTTCCCTCTGGCTCCACCACGCTCTCTCATCTCTCCGACTCCGCCTTGGTCTGTCTTCTCTCTGGCTCCACCACGCTCTCTCATCTCTCCGACTCCGCCTTGGTCCGTCTTCCCTCTGGCTCCACCACGCTCTCTCATCTCTCCGACTCCGCCTTGGTCTGTCTTCTCTCTGGCTCCACCACGCTCTCTCATCTCTCCGACTCCACCTTGGTCTGTCTTCTCTCTGGCTCCACCACGTTCTCTCATCTCTCCGACTCCACCTTGGTCTGTCTTCTCTCTGCTCCACCACTCTCTCTCATCTCTCCGACTCCGCCTTGTTCTGTCTTCTCTCTGGCTCCACCACGCTCTCTCATCTCTCCGACTCCGCCTTGGTCTGTCTTCTCTCTGGCTCCACCACGCTCTCTCATCTCTCCGACTCCGCCTTGGTCTGTCTTCTCTCTGGCTCCACCACGCTCTCTCATCTCTCTGACTCCACCTTGGTCTGTCTTCCCTCTGGCTCCACCACGCTCTCTCATCTCTCTGACTCCACCTTGGTCCGTCTTCCCTCTGGCTCCACCACGCTCTCTCATCTCTCCGACTCCGCCTTGGTCTGTCTTCTCTCTGGCTCCACCACGCTCTCTCATCTCTCCGACTCCGCCTTGGTCTGTCTTCTCTCTGGCTCCACCACGATCTCTCATCTCTCTGACTCCGCCTTGGTCCGTCTTCCCTCTGGCTCCACCACGCTCTCTCATCTCTCCGACTCCGCCTTGGTCTGTCTTCCCTCTGGCTCCACCACGATCTCTCATCTCTCTGACTCCACCTTGGTCCGTCTTCCCTCTGGCTCCACCACGCTCTCTCGTCTCTCTGACTCCGCCTTGGTCCGTCTTCCCTCTGGCTCCACCACGCTCTCTCATCTCTCCGACTCCGCCTTGGTCTGTCTTCTCTCTGGCTCCACCACGCTCTCTCATCTCTCTGACTCCGCCTTGGTCTCTCTTCTTTCTGGCTCCACTGTGGTCTTTTGGGCTTTAACTGAGCTTGGGCCCTCCACCCCTTCGACTCAACCAGGTTCCTCAATCCCTTCAGCTCCACCTCGGTCTTCCAAACACCAGCTCCAACTCTCCGGCTCTGCTTTGGTCCTCTGAGTTTACGACGTCACCCTGGTTCTCTATGTTCCTCTGGCCAATGGTCATGGTCAATGGTTCCTCAAGTTTGATTTCTTAATTTGTCGCTTATTGTCTATGCTAGTATGCTTAGCTGTTCCATTGTGGTGTTTTTCCAATGTTCCTGAGTTCCAGAGTGTTTTGTTTTTTAATAATTAAAGACCACTTTTTCAGTTAGATCCTCAATTCTTCCCTGCCTGCACATAACAGGTATTGTATGTATTTCTGTATTTGTTTTTACCCTTATGTTGTATATAATGCTGTATAATGATTAAAAATAAGATTGTTTTTGCAAAATCACACTCTTCACTTTTTAAACCATGTCACAATTCCTTATACCAGGGGTGTCCGAACCTGCTCCTAGAGGGCCACTATCCTGGGGTGCGTTTCCCGACAGCATCGTTAGCCAACTATGGTCGCAAGTTCCGTCGTTATCAGCATAGTTCAACAAGTCGGTGTTTCCCGAAACGAACATTCGCAAACAGCATCGCAGAGTTGTGTGGTTGGAGCGACAGATCTCGACCTGTGGTAAGAAGCAGAGTTTCTAGATTGCATGACATGTGGACTTAATAAATCCTTATCTTGAGCAAAATAAGCAAGCTGACATTCAGTACAACTGTGTCTTTTATTTAGAATACATACAAATGTCATTTACGTCTTTGAGTTTGTCAAGAGATTTAAAGCACCGTTTTTGAAGACTGCGCATGTGCGAATGTGCTTTACTAAGAACGAGCCTATGATTAAATCTGGAAATGTGTTTAAAGTTATTACTCCACCACGTGAGTGATGTCATAAACGAACTTGTTTGAACGACCACTTTGCGACAATATGGCTTTGGGAAACAGTCGTGACTAGCTAGTTGATTTCTTCAACGATGCATCTTACTATGATAGTGAAGCATCGAGTTTCGTCGTTGTAACGCACCCCTGCATAGTTTATAACCTGTGTTCACGCCATATCGTATTTACTGTAATTACAAGATGACGACCCGGGATGTTAACGTCTTCAGACTCTGAATTATGCGCTTTAATGACAACACTATTATAATGTATCACTGTATGATTTGAATAATAAAGAGACAAAATCACAATACAACAAGTATGCACATGCCTTATCACTACATTAAACTGTATTGTATGTCTTTAATTTTTATTCAGATTTTTCTTGCATTAAGACATTACAATAGTCAATCAGATATAAGTTCTTAACTATATTTCACTTCTCAAGGCGCTGACATTTTGAGTGTTTCTTGCAGCGGTCAAGTCAAAGCTCTTTTAGAAAATTCCCGAATTCTCACGTAATTCCGACATGGCGTGAACACACCCTTAAGCTCAAATCTTAATTAAATACAACTGAACCAGCTAAATCAACGTCTTCATGATTACTAGCAGAAGCTTCCAGAGCAGCTGGAGCAGGTTGGAGCTGAACTCTGCAGGACATTGGCCCCCCAGGAACAGTGTATTATTTAGTTGGCAAAGCCTATTTTTATTTGTCACATGCTGAGTGTACACTTTGTAGCCCTGCATGAGAAATTGGAGCAAATGTGTTGAGTTTGATACCTCAAGCTTCAAGGAAGAACTTTTGTCCTCCAGCAAAGTTACTGTTGGTCTGGATTTGTCGGTACGCATTCACTGTGATGAAACTCTGGGTTACTTGAAGTGTATTTAGTAAGACAGGGCTGTTCGCTTTGGGAAGCAAAACAAGGCTTCAAGTGTTCTGCTGTTAGCTTGAATTCACATGGTGGACATTCTCTGAGCTTCTCCCACTTCCACTGAGTTTGCACATAAAAGAGAACACGATAGATCTCAAATGTAAAGCTTTTCTGCATTTCCTCATCGTTTTTTAAGAGGCATAAATCTGCTAATTAGGTTGGCCTTAATTACGCTAACAGCACCATGTCAAGGGCTCCTGTCTCCGATTCCCTTTGATAGCCAGTCACTTAATACAGTGGCACCTAACTGACTTTGGAAGCACTTAAATGCCCTGTTGTAAGGATGCACTAGAGTAGATTGCATTTCAATCACAGAGAAGACATGTTAAGTTATTCATCAGCATTACAGCGAATCGCTCCGCACAAAGTAGGCTGCAATTGTTTCAAAGTACTGTGACTGATTCCAAAAGGGTTCATTCAGCTGAGGTCAATTACATAAAGACTGAATCATTGTTCGGAGGCGAAAACCTTTATGTGGTGGCTGGGCTCTAATGTGCATGAATAAATATGTATGCTCATGATTAGATGCTTTCATTTACATGATTGCAGCCAGTGCCTGCATCTAATACTGTACGTGCCAGATATAACACAAATGTGTTTCTGAGACACACTGTAACGTTCACTGTACATTAGTGTACGAAATAATTGTATGCAATTGTGATATCATGAATGTATTTTATTTTAATCCTTTTTTTTTTAGGATTTAAAAAGGTTTTTTTTTTTTTTTAAATGGCTATGTTTGCTTGTTTTCGCCCCAGAATAAAAAATGTAAAAGATAATTGCGACTTTTTATCTCACTATTCTGACATTTTATCTCAGAATTGCGTGATATGAAGTCGCGATTGCGAGTTATAAAGTCAGAATTGCGTGATATAAACTTGCAATTGTGAGAAATAAACCAGCAATTCTGACTTTTTCTCAGAATTGCGTGTTTACATCTCGCAATCCTGACTTTATAACTCGCAATTGTGTTATAAAGTCAGAATTGCGTGATATAAAGTCGCAATTGTGTTATAAACTCAGAATTGCGTGATATAAAGTCGCAATTGTGTTATAAAAATCAGAATGGCATTGTATAAACTCGCAAGATCACAAAAAGTCACAATTATCTTTTAAAATGTTTTATTCTGTGGCGGAAACAAGCTTCCATAAATGACTGCATATTAAAATGGAATATAGGAAAAAAATGACACTTCATCATTAATTGCAAAAAGAACGATTACGAATACAATGAAGGTTTGTAGAAGAATACCACGTTTATTATCTAACATCGTCTCAAATACTGCATTGCAAAACCATTTCCTCAGAACAGAGAGAGGCAATGAAGACATCCTCTGTCGTAAATGCCAAAACAATAGGAGAGCGGCAGAGAGAAGAGAAACAGACTTCAGAAGCAATGATGCAGAAGTCTTTGAAAGACAAACAGTGGCCTCTGTAAATCACCCCAGAGAAACAGTCTGCTTGACCCCGACATCAATCCACCACTTGTGAATGGCAAATGACCACCTCAGTAACACAAGCAGGTCTAGGAAAGATAACACTGGTCTGGAGACCCAAACAAAAACAAAAGGGTTATGTTATCGCCCTCTCATATCACGACAGCTTTGTGTGACTTACTGAGGGTGTCCCTAATTTATTCAGCAGTTGCCATCCATGAGAGACGAGCAGCCAGAAAAACATGAAGAGAGACCGAAATTTGCACATTTCCCTTATTTGAACCCTCAACCATCTGAGAGAGACATTGTTGTTGTTTTGGTGGCATACTTGACAGTATAACGCTCATTTTATTTAGAAAAAATGGCAATACCAATACTGATGTACTTTATTGTGTAAAATATTGATCTGTATAAATAATTGATAAAATATTCCAATTGAATAAGGTGGAACACCAGTAAAATAAAAATAGTGCAAAATACAAAGAACAAACAAACAAGCATTGTCATTATGGCTGTATGGCTGAATGATTGCATGCAGACATCACCGCAAGTCACAGAATCTTTATCTTCAGCAATATGACTTCTTTAGAGTAACAATAAGGTCAGATTGAATTTCTGGCTTCTCTCTGAACAGAAAGCTGGTCCACAGCAGCATGTAAACAGCCTTTCTTTCGATCTGTGGTTGACCCTGAGGTCAAACAGTAGTGACCCGACGGACTGTCTTCTTTGCTCCATTGCAGTCCAAGTTAGAAACATCTTCCTCGTTCTGACTTCGAGAGCTGAACATGACAATATCAGGAACCTGTTGAGAAACAATATTAGGAGAATGAACCTTTTTTTACTGACTAATGCAAAATACATTTTTTTAATAAAACTTGAAATTTACTTTGAAATGCTTGTTTTACACTGGAATATCAGCTCATTCATAAGTTCCCATTCATAAGAAGTTTTTATGTTAACACTTCATTGTGATGACATTCTGTTGACTTTGAGTAACTTTGCAACTACATGTCAACTAACTCTCATTAGAGTATCTCAGGAGACTCACTGTCTGCTTAATATCTGCCAACTCTTTATTGTGATGCTCCTTCAACAGACACTCTAATGACTCTAAGTAACTTTGCAACTGCATGTCAACTTATTCTACTAACCCTACCTGTCTCTACTACAGTCTACTAATACCCTAATTAATGAGAGTTAGTTGACATGTACAGTAGATGCAACGGTACTTATAATCAACAGAATGTGTTAAAGTGACCATCAAAATAAAAGTGAAACCGTTTTTATAAATCTAATTCTACCAAAATGTTGCATTTATTGAAATGTATCATTCCGAGATTGTGGCCCTCCAATGTCTATTATTGTCATGGCTTTGGTAGTTTCAGCCTGAGGTGAGAAAATATGATTTCTTTAAAGTTCAAAAGTAACCATTTAAAAAAAAAAATGCTTAAAAATTAAAAGGTTGTTTCTTGAAAATGACCCAGCATCCAACTAGCGTTAATCAGAAATATTTGCATTATGAATTAGGCCTATTTAAAGTCCCCGCTGTCAAACATTTTATCTCTCATCACTGATCACCAAAATGCGACATTTAGACATTTTTCCTTGAAATAAGTGTATGGCTACAAATACAAATACGTTTAGCTAACTACTGTAGGTGGTTAAAGTCCTCCTGTAGTCAATAATTTTATTCCTTAAAACTCATCTTTAATCACCAAAATTACATATTTAAATGTTTTTTCCTTGAAAATAAAATTCTTCATGCCTAAAATATCTTGAATGTAACTGTACACCATTGCCTCATTTAGTATACGCGGTTCTATGAATATGCAAATGAGCCCCGCCTCCACTCACTCACAGCGGCTCAGAGATCCACTTGTTGGCGATCACACTTTGATCTGATTGGTTACAAGGTAGTTTGTGACGTCAGAAACACCAGCGATTTCAAACCGTGTTTTTGAGACTGTCTTTGGTTCACTGCAGTTTTAAAGGTTGTATCAGTGATTTCAGGCCCAAAAAAGGCCCAAACATAAATGATCACATTCATCTAATCTTTCCTAACGATCCGCTAGCTGCCCGCCCCATAAGCAGGCCTTCAAAAAATGCGTCTCTGTAGGCAGCCTAGGCTCTGAGATTTGCACACAAAAACAATTGGGTTCACCAACCACTCAAAACCAAAATAAATAGTGTTCCAACCAATCACTGACAGGGGGCGGGTGTTGTGAGGTTTTGCGCTCGTGCACGGCTGAACGCGAAGTCGGAGCTGCTCCACGGTACGATAACAGAAAGCAAAAGTTATTTTCAAAAATAAAAAAGTATTATATAAAGCATTTACACAGTATTTAAATGTTTGTCTGAATATTCCTTCACGCAGTAATAGAGAGAGCAGCGTTTTCCCCAGGTGTGAGGCAGAAGACTTTACACCGAGGTGTCAGAAAACCCACTCGTTTTGAATAATGCAGAGGCTGTAATTCCCTCTCCTCTTACCCGTGACGGGCTGATGATGTTTATCGGGCTGTCAGCTCTATTCCTGGGGTCACTGTGTCCTGAACCTGCGGGGTGAAGACCAGTTGTGTGTGGGACTTTACTGCATAAAATCTCACAGACACAACTTACACTGCTCAATGTGCTCTTACTGCTGGACAGAAATACATATTAAACATGCTTGTTTTGTTATCCAGTAAAATAACTAAAGCAGTGTATATTTACATTTTAAGATAGTAAGACTTGTTCGATGATCTTTATAAGAAATCTTTGAACAAAAAGATATCTCTTTAAGAAAATGTAAAAATGAAGTGTATTTTTTCCCCTGGTAGATTGTTTTACATTTGTTTTAAGTTTGCTGTGAGGGATAGACATGCATCTCTTCAGTGGGTTGTACTGTTATTTAATGTGTTTTTGGATTGTTCTGCTGACGAAACACTGCAAAAATATCTTTCCGAGAAATTTCAGTAGACAAAAACCCCAGACAATATGAGCTGTGGAAAATGATAAGAGATCTAGGAGCTTTATACAGCTCTTTACAGAGGATGCCATTGAAAGGACGGTCTATTCCTCACAGCCTCGCTTTCATACCTGTCATGGCGCTGCTCTGAATAAGATCTATTATACTATTTTAAAGGTTCCTAATTTTCTCTCATCCAAGGTCACTTTCATTTTCCCATTTCAAAATATATTGCAGCATCACCTCTTTTCTCACAGTGTCTGAAATGGTTTGAACAAGGATTCGGTCTCTCTAAAAATCCTCCTTTCTGAGAGCCTACTCTGCTCTGATTGGTCTGATGGCCCAGTCTGTTGTGATTGGTCTACTCTGCTCTGATTGGTCAGATGGCCCAGTCTGTTGTGATTGGTCTACTCTGCTCTGATTGGTCAGATGGCCCAGTCTGTTGTGATTGGTCTACTCTGCTCTGATTGGTCAGATGGCCCAGTTTGTTGTGTTTGGTCTACTCTGCTCTGATTTGTCAGATGGCCCACTCTGTTGTGATTGGTCTGATGGCCCAGTCTGTTGTGATTGGTCTACTCTGCTCTGATTGGTCAGATGGCCCACTCTGTTGTGATTGGTCTACTCTGCTCTGATTGGTCAGATGGCCCACTCTGTTGTGATTGGTCTACTCTGCTCTGATTGGTCAGATGGCCCAGTCTGTTGTGATTGGTCTGGCATCAGTTTTACCCTATCAATTCGAGCCCGATTACTCATCCTTTGGAAGTGTGTGCAAAGTGGAAACCTGTGTCTTCTAATAACTCCATTTATCGCACACTTTGATCGTTGAAACTTTGAAGAAACTTTTACTCCCACAAACAGCTATTTAACCCTCTGGGGTCTGAGGTGTTTTTGGGGCCATTTGGATGTTCTGTGATGCCCTTACATTTGTGCTTTTTTCAGTTATTTATAAACATGTTAATGGCAAAGGTGTAAATTCACTCTATATAGCACAAACAGGGCTACCATAATCTGTGAGCAACTTGTATGTACATTGTTTGTATTTTTAAGAGAATATTGTTTATGCGTGGTTATTGAAAAAAATTAAAATGAAAGCTGCTGAAATAAGACCACAAAACAAATACTAAATATGTGTCCACAAGACTTTTGACAAATGGATGTTGACGCTTCGAGTTCTGGCTTCAAAATGATCTGAAAATCATCCTTCCTAATCATTCACATAAACCAATAGATTGTTTTAAATTGTGAAAAACATTTTTTTGTTTGCCAAGGCAATATGCAGATGGGCGGAACGGCCCAACCCCTATCATGAATATTAAGTGGTTCTCAGACAGTGACCCTACATAATAATGAGCCTTTCATTCAGGGGTGTCACACAAGAAATAATGCAAGGACAATATATATATATATATATATATATTGTCATTGCATTCTTTCTTGTATATATATAGCCTAAATATATATATATATATATATATATATATACACACACACACACACACATATATATATATATATATATATATATATATATATATATATATATATATATACAAACAATCAAAATATAAATGAAAGCCAAAAGCACATTTTTAGTCATACCTGGAAACAAATTCTAGTCAAATGCTATATGGGCCATTCTACAGAATCTTGAAAAGAAAATAGTCTTTTTCCATAAATGTCTTATAAAGTATTATTTTTTAAAGTAGACCAATACAATAAAAATAAACCAGTCGCATTTCAAAGTCGTTCGCGAAATGACCGCCAGGTGGCGCAAAGGGACATTTATCAAAACGTAAGTGGGGCTAATGTCAATTAACAGTAAGGATGAAATTCTACAAGTTATGGTAATTTGCAAATAAGCCTACAACAAACATTTATTTTTAAACAAATATTTTTAAATATGCAACATGCACGTTTAAACAACAAACAATACAATCTGAACCAGCGCTTCTGCTCCTGTATTGAGACATGCAGCGCGTTGCAGTTACGATCCGGGTTCCAGTGGCCTTAATACATTCACGGCTTTTTAAAATGTCACAAAGCGTTTTGAGATGGTTTTGAATGAAATATTGAAGTTTATAATTAGGGTATTTTGGCACACCACGCCGAGTGGCTATGCATTATTCTAAAATCTGGCTTTATTCTGGCATGTTGAATTAGAGTTTGACAAACGCGGCGGCGCGTTCATTTGAATTTATTTTTCTCATAACAGCTAAAAGAACTTACTGCGTAATTGTTGGTCATACAGATAAGATATCATCTTTTAAAACTGTAAAAGGTCTACTTTTATTCATGTAGGCTAAAGTAGGCCTACACTCACAGGCTAACGACAAAACGTTTTCTCGCTCATGACAAACAAACGTTTGGGCATTTCTCAGTGAGAAAATTCATAGCCGAGTGGTAGAACTTACGGTTCGATCATCAAGATGACACGGGTTCAAATCCCGAACAAACATGGTCTATTGTAAATTTTATATTTATTAATGCAGAGAGATTTGTGTAGCTCTAAAACTCTGGTACACCATACAGTTTTTTGCTTATATTTATAAAATAAAATTACCATGCATTTCCATTTTACACTAAGGAACAATAGTATCCAACAGAACGACTTTGCATCTGTACCAATCGTATGAGGCCAATCGTAATTTCAAAAGCAGTTCTGTAAAAAAAGTAATTTTATATATATAGCCAATATATATATATATATATTTTATTAGGCCTATTATTATTATTTTTTTGATTCCCTACAACCTAGAGTTTTTAAAAACATGGTTTTAAGTAAAGTGTGATTTGCCAGGGGGACGGGGATTTCCTTCTGGTCTAAACATCCCTGCTTCTGCTGAATTATTTGAATCCCCACACCCCTCCCTCCACAGTAATCAATGCTATAGGCTACTTCACCAATAGACCATATCAAATATAAAATAGAGATATGCAACAGAACAAGCACGTTTAAACAACGATAAACAATAAAATCAAAACCAGCGTTTCAGTTGTCCATAGTTCAAGTGGCCTTAATGCATGCACGGCTTTTCAAAATTTCACAAAGCGTTTTGAGATTATTTTGAATGAAATATTGAAGTTTATAATTAAGTGTTTTGGCAGACCACGCCGAGTGGCCCTATGCATTTTTCTAAAATCGGGTTTTATTCGAACTTTTGCTAACGACAAAAGTTTATCTGTCGTCTCTGTCTCCGGGAACTGCGCGTCACAAAAATGAACCGAAAGCCACTTCAGCTCAGTCACTATAAGAAATCGGCTCTGTCTAATGCCTTTAAATGTCTAAATATTCAGGCTAATAAATGTTATCTGATTATGTAATCCATATGAAAACGAGAGGTACAGAGGATCTACTCAAACATGTAGCCTATGTAAGCGCTTCCCAATGAGAAAATGACAAGGGTGAAAATCTCGCTCTAATGAAATGTAGCAGGCTAAATCGCCCTGAATTAAAATGTAAAAACAGATCAAATAATGTATTTGTCGAAATGTTGCGATATTGTTTCATTTAAGTTCATAATTATTCTATAGGCCTACATGTTATTTAATTTAGCAGCATTACCACGAAGCACCGTGGTTCGATATTTATTTGAATAATAAAAAAAATAATAAAAACTTAATTCACAAATTGCATGCCTGGTTGAAAGGATCCAAAGATCCCTGTAGAATTTAATATTAAGTTGAACATTTTGTTCATGACAACAAATGAACATGCGTTTTTTCAGATTATATTTAGTTTTGCTTGGAAAAAGCTGGCCCAAACCAGTTTTATTTCATCAATTATTGAAATAATGAAATATTTAGTAATAAACTTTTATGACAGAAAATTCACTAGGCTACATGTAACTTAAATCATTTAATTCCTTCATTATCAACACTGTCTAGAATAGCGATTTAAGTGTGAATTACGACTTCTCTTTGTGTTAAATCAGCCTCAGACTCCGATAGCCTGTGGGGGGTTGGGGGACAGTTCAGTGCTGTGCGCGCAGGACAATAGGCCTAGGTGTTAATGTTCCTCTTTCATATGGAGAGCGAGGGAGACTAAATAAACTTGTTAAAAAGAGATTCAGCGCGAGAGAGGCAAAGAAAAACGCATGTTTTAATTTAATTATGTTGCTTTGGACAATTTTCGTTTTGTAGGCCTACTGTTTTAATTGTTTAATGTCATTTATTTGGCAATACAAATTTAAAATGTCGCAAGAATAATATTAGCCTAGTGTTTCTTATTTTGCATCGCAAAAGAAATAAACTCTAAACCCGATGCAACCCTGTTTTAAATAAAAAAAAACACTTTATTTAAACCTTGAAATGTTCGAACTTGGTTTCAAACTTAAGTAATTTTAGTGTTCTTTTACATTACACAATAATTTAGCAGACTAAAGACGAGCTTCTTCATTTTCATTTTCTGATGCAATCGGCTGACAATCTTCCTTCATCAGTTTGTGTCCTTTGTGCAGCGGCTGCGGTTCTACTGGAATGTAGCAAATTTATGTTGTAATGATAATTAAACAAAACTCTTGACTTTAAATAAGTAAACAGTTATAAACAGTTAGCTATTTAAGCATCAAGAAGGTAAAATATAAACGCTGTTGGCCAACATCGGTTAACAACATGTATGCCACATTGAGATTCGATCTCGGGTCGATTGAAGCTCCCTGAAGCTCGTGTTGATGCGTTGATCACTGAGCCACCGTTTGTACGCTGTTAGAGTTAAAGTCTTATGCTTTTGTAAAGCTTCATTGATGTAGCCTAAATGTTTTTATTGCAATGTTTTATGTTTTCATTATTTATTCAATTTCATTTCAGTATTTCAGCCTAATTTCAGTATTGTGGTAATGAATTATTTTAACTACGTTTCACTTGTTGAATTCATCTGCTACCAGCTTTCAATCGCTCTGAATGAGCAGCAGATTACGCATTAGAGAGAATAAACGAACACTTTTCAGAGTCTATGATTGTAGCGCCTCTTAGCGGTAAAAGGTAGCAAATACACCCCACATTTTACCGCCGCGGTGGAACGGCTGATGTGGGCGTTGTCATGGCTTTCCTCTACATTTGCGTTTGAATAGCGCGCGTTCTCCGTGGGCGTGTCAGATTAACGCGTAATGAAGTGTAATGAGCTGGGGAAAAAAATTCTGACAGCACTCTCTTTTCATACAGATTACATAAACTGAGAATATTTGTTTTTTATATAAATTACTTCATTGAAAAGAAGAGAATTCAAGCTTCATAAAGAAAAATCTCTCGTGCCTGTGTGACAAGTATTTGCAGAGTTAGAGTTAATTTTTCGGACGCGTTTCAGAATGGACTGCACTGACAGAGAGAAGGCAAAACTCGCATCATGTTTATTTTTCTTCATTTGACAAAAAGCACAACACTTTGTTTTTATTGTGAGTATACAGAAAAATAATATACACTAAACAGGATCGACTGATGTATAACACTTACATGTAAGATTAAAATCAACAGAGTATTTTGAGTCTCTTTTGCACTGATAAGAAAAAAAGTCTGCCTATCGCGCCGGCGCGATAGCCGACCCCAGGGGGTTAACACACCACATAAAAAGGTAATATCCGAAAAAGAGTAAGAGGGGCACTTAAACTATAATAAGCCTGAATCACTAGAACCATTTTACCTATTCCTACAAAACAGATATATTTACACAGTAAGCAAAATTGCACAAAATATTGGTAATGTTTTAACACTAAGTGCAAAAAGCCATTATTGAAACAAAGGCCTTTTTCACTTTTTTTGTTAGTGTATATTTGATATCCTATAAATTGTGTTTCTTTTTAGTTTAATTCAGTGAAAATATATTAAATAAAGCAGGAATTACACCCCATATAATTTTGTTTAACACATCAGGGTATTCTGTTGATTCTGTATTTTGGTGCTATTACTTGTTACGTCTTCAGCGTTGTATCCTGGGTTCACTTTTCCTCTGGTTTCATCAGCAACGGACCTCCTCTCACTGCTTAAATTGACAGTCCATGAAGAGGAGCTGGAAAGAAAAATGCAATACAATAAACAGTTGTTCTTACATACAACACAAGAGTCAGTGGCTATGTTCAGAATGAAACGCCAGAGTAGAGGTCTTCAGGGAACTAGAACCAGAAGAACTGATGAGAACTGACCTGAGCTGAACTCACTTCATATTTGATGATCTTTAAATTGAACTGAATTGAATCAACACTGAACTGACCTCAGCTGAACAATGGCTCTACTTCGCGGTTATTCGTGTTTATCACCGGAAAGCTGTTTGTATCTGTATTGTATAAAGCACTGTATAAATGAAGGTGATGACTTGATATGACAAGAAATATGTATGCAATAGTATGCAATACTGAGCAAAATCAGTTTCTCTCTGCATAGCAGTGTCTGGAATTTATGGAAAACGCTGTATTTCTCTTCAATATTTCGATTTGTTTCAAGGCTGTTGTTTTAATGGCTTTAAAATGTGTAATAGTGCTGCTGTGATAAGTCAATCACATGTTTTTTTTCACGTATGTGTGTGCAATGAATGTCAAAAATGAGCATCAAGCTATCTCTACAGCATATATAGTGATATGATCATGAAACATTACTGTTTTAGTGTTAGCATTTTAAAACTGGGAAAAGTATATGTTCAAAAAGATTAAGACTTCCGTCACTTATTGATAATTTTCCTTCTTATGTACAGTATGTTATGTGTACAGCATTGGTGCAGAAGAGAAAATACTCAAAATGTAATGTACAAAAACAACTCTTACCTCTCTTACAAGTCTTACCTGAATTTATTTTCAGAGCTCAATTCTGTAAAATAAGAAAAAGAAAACTGGTCACACTTTAACTCCTAATTATGCTTATTAATAGTTAGTAAGGTAGTTGTTAAGTTTAGGTATTGGGAAGGATTAAGGGATGTAGAATATGGTCACGCAAAATAAGGAATATGTGCTTTTTAAGTACTAATAAAAAGCCAAAATCCTAGTAATATGCATGCTAATAAGCAACTAGCTATTAGTGAGAGTTGGACCCTGAACTAAAGTGTTAGCAGAATAACATATTTCTGGTTCTAGCCTCGGGCAGTCCTGGTAGCAAGCCTGAATAGCATGACATCTTAATAGTTGCATGGTGCAACAAGAGGATAAGAGACTGTAACAAATTTGAGATCCACTGTCCACCGTATACTACAATAACAAATATATAAAACAAAAATGTATGGCAACAAGTAAAAAATAAATGGGATTTTACAGGTCAAAATATGGTTTAGACTTAAACTCATCTGAAATATCATGCTATATAGTCTTAGGGGCTGTTTACACGACACCGTTTTCAACTAAAAACATAATGTTTTTTTATGTGTTTTTGCTGTTTATTTACACGACAACGGCGTTTTTGGGGCCTGGAAACGCAAACTTTTGAAAACAGGTTTTAAAGTGCGAGTTTTTGAAACCTGCACAGTTATTGGCTCCGTGTAAATCACAAACACATGAATTTGTGAAAATGGTGACGTCATGCACATGTGTGTCACGTGTTAAGTCTTTAGCAGCGTAACGTTAGTGTTTCTTTACAAAGTAACATCGCCAACTACTGGCCTGGCAGCAGAATACAGCATTTTTTATAATTTTCGCAGATCCTATGACAGGGATTGTTTTGACAACGTTGTCGTCTGTACTTTTCTGTATTTAGTACATTGTTGCCGTGTAAATGTGCCCTTAGAAATGTTATATAACACCCTACAAAATATAGCCTACTCAAAACATTGTTTTTAATATTGTATTAAATATTTTCATATTGAGTGTTTTAGTAGTGAAACATGCTCATTCCCATTTAGAAATCTGTCAGTATTCTTAATGAATATGTAATACCTTATGTACAGTTGGTACAGATAAAAAAATTGAACTATAAAAAGTTTGAAAGACATTTTAAAGTACAGAGAGCGTGCTGTAACTTATTTTCAATTCACAGGTCTTAGTAGAATATCTCTCTAAATTAACCACTGATAATGTGTGCTTTGACAAATAATGAGCAAAGAAAGATAAAAAGAAAGAACATTTCGAACAATGACATTGTTAATAGGTTTTCCATCTTAAACGGTTTATCCATTTTCCTAAATGATGTGTAAGCACTTTGTATGGCAGGTGAGTGGTGCAGTAAAACCTTTAAACTGCCCTTTACTGCTGACAGCTCAATCTACTACAATGTGTCCTTGCCTTTGCTCCGATTTACGGCGAGCACTGCTAACTTCTCTCTTCATTGGTTTAATAACTTGCAGGAGAGATTTAAAGGGAACTTTTAGGAGAAATGTAAAATGGATTTGCTTACTTGTCCGTTTTCTTCTATAGCACAAGATGAGGATGAGCGCTGCCAGCAGAATGATCGTACACACCGACACGATCACGGCGATCACAACTGTGTGGTCCTGTGTAGTTTGCGGTGGCACTGCAAAAACACATTTGTACGTTTATGGCCACTTCATTTATATGCACAAACTGACCCAATGCATTTATTCAGTATTTTATAGCTATAAGGAGAAGACGTTATATGCAGCCGATACCCACTGTCACTTATATCATATAAACTGTCACTTATATCATATAACGGTCAACGTGATTTTGTCAAGTAAGACATTTTCCTGGGTCAACATATTTTATTGATCCTGGTACAACAATCCAAAAACATATAGGGCCCTATCTTGCACTCGGCGCAAATGACTTTGTACACTGACGCATGTATCATTCCTATTTTGCACCCGCCCAAAGCGGACTTTTCCCTCCACAGACACACGTCGGTTAACTAAGAAATACACTTGCGCTCTCCGGGGCGGTTCAGCGCAAAGAGGAGGCGTGTTCCGGCGCAAACTTTCCCTCATGCTATTTTGCTGTTCTATAAAACAATTGCGCCATTGACCAGAAAAAACCTAGTCTAAAGTCAGTGGCGCGTTGCGCGTTGTTCATTATGCTATTTTAAGCGCGCATGCTTGGCCATAATCAATGTAGCGTGTGCACAACGCGCATACACTTTGATTCTCTCATCTAAGCAGCAGTTTTCATTTTTGCAAATCATACATTATTACGATAGATAGATAGATAGATAGATAGATAGATAGATAGATAGATAGATAGATAGATAGATAGATAGATAGATAGATAGATAGATAGATAGATAGATAGATAGATAGATAGACAATTTATTATAAAAGCATACATGTAGCTTACACATTTACCCAAATTATCATACGCCTGTTTAACAGAAGTTAATTTGGGTGGGTTTCTCCATCCCCAAAGTCACTTCTCTGTGTTTTACGGCCCTGACGAGAACGTTGCTCTCCTCGGCTGTGAACCGCTCCTGGCGCGCGCCTGGCAAATCCGCCGTTATAATAGGAATCCGCTTTAGAACAAGCGCGCCTGCTCTTAAAGGGAATGTGAGATGACGCTCTGATTGGTTTATTTCACGTTAGGCCCAAACCACACCTATGAATAATGAAGCTACTTCAGACCAACCCCTTTTAGATTTGCGCCTGGCGCAAGAGGCATTTATCCCGCCGGGAAAATAGCAACAGCGCCGGGATCCGCCCACAAAGTTACTTGCGCTTTGCGCTTTGACACTTGCGTTTCAGATCGTTAAAATAGGGCCCATATAGTCCTAACCTTATCCCTAGCCCTAAACCTAACCCTACCCATAAGTTATCCCTGAAATTAGAGGGAAATGATAGTGAATAACACTGATGTAGAAGCACATAGCGCCTAAACTTGACATAAACTGTAAACTTGTCCCTCAAATCTGATTGGTTGAATGGGATGTTGATCCAGAAACATGTTCACCATCATATAACACATGCAGTATATCTACAATAAGATTAAATTAAATCAAGTGAAAAAAAATCTAAACAAAAGAAACTTTTTCAAAACTTTTTATTATTTTCATATTGATATATCATCCACCTGTCCTACTTTATATTGTCTGTAACTACTATGTACTAACATTTAAATTAACAATTTGATACAATGCATTTATTGTGTAGCCTACATACATGTTTTACACTGTACTTAGCCTATATTTAAAAATACCTGCTTATAGTTACAGCTGTAATTAATTTCCGCAGTTACTTCAATAATTACGCTGTTGACCCTTCCCTCACACCTTAACCCACCCTCTTAACCCACCCATACCACCACACCTGTGCCGAACCTCACCCGTATCCCGCCTCAACAGCAGCACGAGGGTTTTGCAATACAACATGCAAGAGACAATAAGTGCATTGTACCTAAACAAAGTGATGGATATGAATGCGCATTGGTTTGTTTGCAGGAGGAGCTCATTGATGTCCGATCACTCGTACCTACAGTCAGCTGGACGCTGCTGGTTTGCTGGGCTAAAGCTGCAGACACAGACGCCACACACTCCACTGCGCCGCTCGCCTCTGCTCTCATCTCCAGCACACTGGTGGAGGTGAACAAGCCGCTGGGGTCCTGAAGACTGCTGGTGTTGTAGTCGCCTCTGTCCACAGCCGTGGCGTTGACCACCCAGGACACCGAAGGCTTCGGGTACCAGCCGAGCGCTTGGCAATGGAAGGTGACAAGCATTCCTTCTTGAACTGACAGGTCACCCTCCAAAATCCTGACAGTTCCTTTTTCTAGATTTAAAACGAGACGTTTTGAGTTAAGCGTCCTCAAAAAGTTGAGATGTCTCGAAAAGTATTATCTCATCACAATTGTTAATAACATATATTCATTTCATTGCATTAATTGACAAAACATACACACGCACATCAGCAAAAGTCTGTAAAAATAGGGTCCACTGTTTATATGAAGGTATTTTCTGTATTGATTTCACATCGATTTTTTTTTCAGTTTTACACGTATTTTGAATTAAGCTGTGCTTTGTGTTTTTAGGTTAAAGGAAGATTTATTTTACAGTATACATGTTACATGTAGTTACTATAGTAATAACTATAAATTACGCATAATTACATGCAACTGACCCTAAACCAAACCCTAACCCTAATAAGTACATTTCATGTAGTTACTTAATATTACTCAGTACTTAAATTTATAATTACAGTGTAACAAAGACACCTTAAAATAAACACTAAAACCTGTTTTATCATTTAACCCTTTCAGGTGGCGGCCATATTGGATTTAGGGAATTTGGGGGGTCTTGATATACCCAATCAGAAATGTAAGTATTCCTATGGGTTTCCCTTGGTCAAAAAAGGTAAAATAGACATCAAGTTTGTATCTCATCTGGCTCAAAAGCTATAGCCGAATCCCTTTCAGGCGGCGGCCATATTGGATTTGGCCGCCATCTTGGTCTCAGGGACCATCGCCATGGCTAAATCATTTCAGTATGCCCTCAGCTACATCTGTGCCAAATTTGGTGCTTGTAGATGAATTTGCGCAAACAATGGGGTGTAAGGCCCCATACTACAGCCCAAAATGCTTTTTTGGACAGCGGCCATATTGGAATTGGAGGATCAAGGGGTCCAGATATACTGGGTCATAAATATAGACATTCCTATGTGTTTCCCGTGATCAATTAAGCTGAAAAACATATCAAGTTTGTATTTGTAACTCCTGTGGTTCAAAAGTTATAACCGGAACCCTTTTCAGACAGCGGCCATATTGGATTTGGCCGCCATCTTGGCCCCGAGGGTCCTGTCTCCGGCGCCCTAGCTAAATCATTTCAGTATGATGTGAGCTACATCTGTGCCAAATTTGGCGCTTTTAGATGAATTTGGGCGAAAATGTGCTTAAGGCCCCCAACTATAAGGATTTCAAGGCAAAAAAGACATGTGAACCAAGACCTGAAGTGGATGATTTTATTACCGTAAAACTTCAAATAGTAGCCCGGGCTTTTATTTTCCCAAATCGTCGAACTGCACCGGCTTGTATTTGAGACAGGCGTCTATATGAGACAGGCCTTTATAATTTAGTGTTGAGATGTTGTTCATTGAGTGTATAGGCCTGTCTCTAATCTCTAAAAATCTCCAAATGCTCCACGTGAAACTGCGGTCTTCCGACCTTTTACTATCGCGTCAATTGATTTTGATTAATATGCGCGAGGGAGATAGAGCAAGACAGCGCTCGTGTTGTTTGAAGACGTGAGAGTGTGTGCGCGCGCGCGGCCGGGGCGCTCTCTCTCTCTCTCGTAACGCGCCCTGTCAAGCGCAGCAGTCATTCTATTTTACATCACTCACCGATCAAAAAAGGCTTTGGAGGGACAAAAATTTACTTTGGCGGCCGCCAAAAAGCGGCCAATCTGACGGTTTTAGAGGATTGAATACAACCCGAAACTAAAAAACAGACCCGGCCTCTATTTGAGACCGGCCTTTATTTACCCAAACCTGCAGCCACACCAGGCGTGTAAAAGAGACAGGCGTCTATTTGGGACTGGGCTATTATTTGAAGTTTTACGGTATACTAAAAGGCTGTAGCTAACAAGTATAAACTACCAATCAGACGACAGAAGGCATAGTAGATTGTGTCTAACAGGTTTTTTTAGCAAAGTTTTGATCATGTTGATAATTTAGATGCCTTAGAAATTTGCATGTCCAATATTATATAGTCTAAAACGGTTCAAACCTAACAAAATACGTTTTGTGAAATGTTTTGCTTGAAAAGAATGCATGTGCTTTTTCTTTTAAATGAATGTCACTCGGTTTTCTATTTGATCAAATATTGCGAAGACGTTTATACATTTTAAGTGTGACTTAGGAGTTTAAATACCTTTCGAGGCCACTTTATATGTGTTTCTCTTCCACTTTCCACAATTTTTAAATGATTGATGGTTCATAATTGAGTTGATGTGACTGGTAAATGTGTGACAGCTAAATTGTCTCTTTTAAAAGAACACATTATGGGCTTTTTATTCCTCCTGCAAAAGAGAAACAAAAGGTAAAGCAGTGAATTGTTATAGACAGCTGGGTAATTAGTTAAAACTTTCTCTTTCTCTTAGTGAACTGCATGGCCACAGCAATTCATTTGTAAAGGTTTCACTGAGTAAGGCTAGTGATTGTCTTATACTGTACCTAATAATAATTCATGTCATGGACCTTAGAGACTTTGTTAATATATATGTATATGTATATATATATATATATATATATATGGCCCTTTAACTAACACACAATGTGATTATGGTTAAAAAGTGATTGCTGTTATAATGAAAAAACATAGTTTTAAAATTAGATTCAAACACAAGATTTTTACATGTTTGAATGATACAAAAGCAAACTCATTACTAGGATGTTTTGGCTGGTTGACAGGGCATTTCTAAGGTTCTTGTGGGGTATTTGCCACATCGCTAGGGCGTTGCTAGGGTGTTCTGGGCAATTGCTAGGTGGTCCTATAACCAAAAGAGCTCACCACCAACCAGGCAACAAAGTATGATCATAATAGCAATAAGTTATGTGATTTGAGGTATCAGTACTTTAAAACTACACGTTCAAATCTTAAAAAGAATCAAATGTCTGTAATCGTTTAACAATTATGTAATATTTATTTTGTTTGCCATAAGACACAGCAGTTTTCTGAATGTAAGAATATAAAAAGCACCATAAAATGATCATAAACACAATCAATTTTAATATTGCGCTGTACTTCAAATGTTCAGAATCCGTGTGAGGAACAGAGCCATTCAGAACTGAAAAGTCAACATCAGTAACCGGTGGCCGGTAACATTTTTATGAATTCTAACAATATAATGTGTGAGAACATGAATGTGAACAAACGTGAATGACGTTTGGAACAGTTGACATGCCAGCGCTGCATCATCACGAAAGTTTAAGCCTTGCCAACTTAAATATTCAAGTTCAAGACATGAAAGGGAACTAAATTCATTACTCGCACGCTGTGAGGGAAGTTTAAACAGAGAGCCCGCAAATACTAAATTGAGTTCTCTTTCACATCTTCTTGCGCTTGAACGGACAAATTCACAAAAAAAATGTGTACAAAAAATGCCCATGTCTGCGAGTATCCTAGTAAACATAGTCAGTTACGTCTTAAATGAACGTAAACAGTTGAGAAAGAAAACACATGTGTACAGAATGCATCAGTATATTGGATCAGTCTTAAAGTGACAGCAGCCTAATATAAACAGCTGCTGTCTGCATTTTTAATGTTAACAAATACTCACTGCTCTTGACTGAATAACTTTTGAAACTTTAATATGGATTCATCTTTGTTGAATTATACATTTGATTAGCCTACTTTATTAAATTTCTGTTCCTGAATTGTGAATTTTCACTGGTATCTAAAATGTTGGTGTCATAACTGCCTGTTCCCTTTCAAACGTGAATCTCAACGCTGCGCTTGATTTAAGCGCTATGGGAAAACGTCTTCTGATGACATCATCTTCAGAGGTTATTTAAGCCAAATTCGGCCATTTTTGCCACACATGTTCACAACTGGTCAAACGAATATGTTTTTAAATCAAGCGCAGCATCTCGTTCCCGCTTTTTCGGGGAACAGGGCTACAGGCAAGTAACCCAAGTCGTCTTTGCGTCTTTATGGCCAGTAAAAAAAACTATTTATGGCCGGTAAACTTTCTTAAGTCAAAAAGTTCGTTTTAGGCCCAAACAGTGACACCAGGCTGATCAGACAGTCACATCCATAGCACAAAAAAACAGTGTGTGAGTTATGTGTCAGTAAGTTATACTGAAATGAAATCATTATCAAGTTCAAATTACAGACTGAATATTTTAATAATGTATTTTTTTGCTGATAACAATAAGAGTTACATAAATATCTAGCGCTGAGTCTGTGTCTTGACTTGACTGTGTAATTTGAAAGCAGAGCCATTCATCCCGTGTCAACTGGGTGATTTTTTTTTTCCAGCAGGAGGGCCAGGCAGGGAAAATTACTGTCTATGAGACAGCGTTTAATCTGGAAGAAGTATGGCTGGCCATGCCTCTAATGAAAAGCTTTGTGAGCAATCCTGAGTCCGAAAGCCTGACACACGTTTAGCCCTTCCTGATTTACGTCCTAAGCCTGATTCTCTTGCCAAGCTAATCTGTAGAGGAAAGTCATAACGAAAGTGAATATGAATAAGAGATGGGCTACGTCCCATTTCACATACAATCCATCCTAAATAGTATTCAGGATTAGAATTAATGTGTCCCAGTATTATGTCCTAGGACTCATAGGACTTGTGTGAATGATAAAAACGCCAAAAAATATCCCATACTTAGCTACATTGAAGGAGAACCCAAACTAGGGACGAGAATATCATAGAGACTTGAGGGAGGGCTCTTTTGATTTGGACAACCGACAACTCCCTGAGCCCTCTAGCAACATGCTAAAAAACCCACAGAACACCTTAGCAACACTCTGGCAACCACCCACAATGCCTGCAACATACGCAAAAAATGGCTTATATTTTTTTAATAATTAAAATATAAAAAAATATCATGCCTGTGGACTAATTTCTTTAAATTGAATATATGCTGCTTCTTGCACTTATCGCAACACTTTCAAAGTGAATTGATTGGCGCTAAAAGCACATTCAGTTTTATCTGAAACAGATAAACGTGAATATGAAAACATAGGTTGTTGTATCATGGCGGTAAAAGGTTGATGCTTTATCGTGTTATGAATAACGTACAGCTGAACATTAGTGTTAATGTTTCTTTTTATCATGACTCATACCTACAGTATAAGATTAGTATGTCAGAAAAGCCATACAAATGGAGCTGGTTACGTGATGCAAACACAAAAATGTATTAACACACTATGGTAAAATCGTTTTGAGGTCATAACAGGTTACAACTCAAAAAAAAAAAAAAAAAAAAAAAAAGTTTTTTTACTAAGAAATTTACAGTGAAATTAATGCATGCTGGGTCATTTTCTTACGAATTACTGTTAATCAACAGCAAAATGATGCTGACATCACATTAATTTACTGCTCTTGTTTTACTGTGAATTAACATGATAAAATTGTCTTTAACCATGATCCCACTTTAAGAAATTATATTGTTTAGTACTGTAATTGTCACCATAATGACGATCAGTGTTCCATTGGCTTGGGATCTTGAACATTGTATATTCATATTTACATTTCTGATCTAGCCAAGTCAGAAATGTGACAAATGAAAACATTTGTTAAAACAATGACAAGCTAGAATATAAAACAAGCGAATTGGCTGATTTTAAGGTAGTCCAAGTGAACTATTATTAACGTTATTTCAGCATAAAGATTTACCAATATCTTAATTCAAATTCATAAGGGATATTTATCAATATTAAAGCAGCTGCTGAGATTTAGCTTTGAAGGGTGTGACATCATCTTGCAACCCAATTTGTTTTTCTTCCATCTCCTAATGATGCACAGACATCAATACTCAACATTCAAAACACAACAATGGTGACACTAACAAATAATAATATTAAAAAGACAAATTCTGAACGTTACAAAATAAACAAACAACACAAACTGCTAAATGTGAACCAAAGATACGTTCAGCAGCACAGATAAAACCAACAAGAATCAAGAAACTCCACAACATAATCTATTCAGTATGTTGTAGATTTTACAAGCAATTTCCAAGAGTGCCGTTAGATACAAGAGAAGTCCTACTGTGGAATTACTGTGAAAGTAATGCAATTATTAACCTGGAATATACAATCATTTCAAGATACTGAATACAAACTTAACTATTTTACAAGGTGGCGATTTCAGAAAACATTCATAAGTAAAATTCCCATAATGTTTGCAAAATTATAAAATTGAAGGTTAGCAAATCGTTCGTTGAACAAAGCAGGGAAGGTATACTTCAAAAGTTACCACATAAAAACATAGTATACTATGTTCACAAATGGTACTTTTTGGCCTTTTTTCACTTGGCGTCCCCATCAGTATAAAAGTCAATACAGTAATTGAAGGCAAAAACAATGACGATTGTGAATCTCTGCAAACATGCCCAATCACACGTGGGCCGGTCTGTTTGTCTTGATGAGAAACCGCTATTGCGTTTAGTCCAGCACATGCAAATGAATGGGAGCCTTTTGTAATAAAAGAAGTGAAGAGGATTTGTGGTTCCCTGAAGATTTGTGGGCGCCCTTCAACTGTACGTCTGACCCAGTGTATCACAAATCACTGCGAGAGATGCTGACTGCTAACTGAAAATGAATGCCAAGATGCCCAATTAATTCCAAAGCACTGTTAGTCACAGACTTGCCCCACATCCACATGGAACGGCTCTATTAAACACACACGACTGTTAATAGGGACATATACCAAGCCAAATTTGTGATCTTAGTGATGAATGGGATTACTCCATAATGGGTCTCAGGTCATTTCTTTGGCTTTTAGCTGAGCTGTGGTTTAGTTGCAGTCACAGAATAGATTAATTATTGAGGAATAAATCCAGTTAGGTCTTAAAAAGTGATTGATTTGGTGATGTATCTGTAGATTGAGGTGTTTTATGTATGGAATACTGAGGAACATAGGACTTTTAGCTGTCTAAAAGAGATCTGATAGGCCAGTTCATTACAGACAGGCTTATGAAAATAAATCCTGGAGTTCTACAGGATCTTAATTCTTCCTACCTGATGAAAGCACATGTGAAATCATATGTGATACCTGTGTAATATTCCTGCAGGGGTCTTGTAGAGGTTTTGTAAAGGTGATTTCCGGTGTACTGGTACTTGAAATGCTAGCTAAACTGCAAAAAGTTTAGATCTTACACACTTTCAGAGCAGGACAACAAATACACCTGCACCTTCTGAATAAGAACTGACAAAAAAAATTAGGGAGAGGGACAAGTAATGTCCCAATAAGGCTGCATCCATTTATGATTTTAAAGTCCCCCTGTAGTCAATAATTTTATACTTTAAAACTCCTCTTTGATCACCCAAATTATATATTTAAACGTTTTTTCCTTGAAAAAATAACACTTTTATGCCTTAAAATAGCTTGATTGTAACTCAACACCTCATTCAGTATACGCGGTTCTAGATGCAAATGAGCCCCGCCTCCACTCACTCACAGCAGCTCAGAGATCCACTGGTTGACGATCACACGTTGATCTGATTGGTTACAAGGTAGTTTGTGATGTCAGAAACACCAGCGATTTCAAACCGTGTTTTTGAACCGTCTTTTGTTTCACTGCAGTTTTAAGGAGAAAATACTCAGCAATGGTGTTGGCATGATTGTGGTGTTGACCATGGTGTTGACCATGACATGACACATGGTTTTTCTTTAAGCACATTAAAAACACCACATAAATATGACATATATATATAGGCCTACATTAAAAGCTTGATTTTCACCAAAGGGGGACTCATAAATATCATATACACAGAATATTTTGTTTTATAACATACTACAATACACTTAAAGGCTGTTTACACAACACCCTTTTCAACTTTAAAGGACCCCAAATATCTTAAATGTTTATATTTTTAGCGATAGATGATATTTACACTAAGCCAAAAATGCAGCAAAGGGTATTTTCTTTCCACTAAGTGTAAACAGTTGTTAGATACTATTCAAATCAAAAATATACTATTAAAAATATAAACATTTAAGATATTTGGGGTCCTAGCAACAAAAAGCCTGCCAAATATCATCTGCCAGATACAATGCCAGATATTTTTGCAAATATCTTCCAAATTGACTAATTGGCCTGACTAATTGATTGTGTGTGTGTGTATATATATATATAAGGAAGTTTATATAATGAAGGGCCAAACTGATTATATGAAGTCTGAATATATAGTTATAATTCTGAATAATATCAATGTAAATCCTGAATATATAGATATAAGTCATTATTTTGATTTTTTTAGAGTAGATGTTAAAACTTCATGCTGATTTGTACTCGGCTTTCGCCAAGATAAGCAACACTAAGAAGTAGCTTTACAGTAAACTATGCTTCACCCATTTACGCTACCGAGTAGGGGACATCTCTAGGGTCTTCAAGTGGGCACCTTCCGTCCTCAGTGTTTCGTCGACTAGCCCACGACACCTCAAGAGGGCTCGACAGTGACTCTGGCGTCCCAGAGTCACCCCCCTCCGTCCCCCACTCAACTCAGCCCAGCTTACTGACCTCTACATCCCTCCTGCTGCTGAGACCTAACCACAATCTCACAATCTCTGCGCAACCCAACCATACGCGCCAACCCGTTGACTAAGGCTGTCGAGCCCCACTGGTGCGTTAATAGGCAGTTTCAGTGGACAACGGTTCCGTATGGCATACCATCTACCGCAAAACACAATATCTGCCCAACCACCCTTCATTCACGCAATACACACAGGAACGTAATGACTGTAAAAACTATACAACCTATCCAAATAAACCAACAGACTCTTCAAGTTTTCAAGAATTCTACGAAACCGTAGCGTGGCGGCCTGTACACAGCCAGCTAGAATCTTTCCGTCTCAACCACAGCCAGTTGCTGCTCCTTTCTGCTGCTTCAGATAAGTTCTTTACTGTGCGACGCAACTCTTGGCCACTGAACCCGACGTCTTTGAGGAACCGGGTTGTAGAGTGTGCCACAAAACCTCGACAACCCACTTCCACTGGATAAACCTGGACTCTCCATCCTCGCTGTTCTGCTTCAGTGGCCAGATGAGCATACCGCAGTTTCTTCCTCTCATATGCCTCATCTACCGCATCCTCCCATGGCACTGTTAACTCTATCAGTTGAACAATGCGTGCTGATCGGGACCACAAAACAATGTCTGGTCGTAGGTTAGTGGTGGCAATCTTAGGTGGAAAAATAAGCCGTTGATCAAGATCAGCCAGCATCTTCCAGTCCCCAGCAGCTTCCAGTTGTCCTGGGTGAAAATTGGTGTATACATATTTAAAAATCCTGAATGTATGAATGCATATATTGTCTACTTAGAGCCTGAATTTTAGCACAGGATTGTGGGTATTCCACAAAACTTTACTCATTCCCACAAGTTTCATGCTTATAATGTGCTTTATCCTCTAGAAAACAAAACAAGATGCACAGAACAACCACCAAAGTAAGGAGGAGACATGACATAGAAAGGCTGAAAATGAAGGCTATGTATTAACAGAGAAAGACGACGGACTAATTATTAACTAGACACAGGTGTGACACATGAGAAACCACGGTAACCAATGAACAAGGACAAAGGAATCTGAACAGGAAAGAGTGCCAATCAAACAAGAACACAACTCAAGCAAAACTCAAACCCAGAACAGACGTGACACATCAACACATCAATAAAATGAGAAACTAGCTGAAATTAGTTAACATTTGTTTTGTTTTACAAACTACAGCTTAAATAAAACTTTTTCTAGTGTATTCATAATATAATATCATATAATAATTTATTTTTATTAAAGACCTTATAAGAACTGAGAATATTAGTCAGTTTCTGCAGCAGTAAGAAGCAATATGACTGTCATTTGTGGTTCCCATTAGAATGACAATTCAGGGTGAGAAATGTGTGGACCAGATGGGCTCTGATGGCTCCTGAATCTAAGATTAGAGTCGAGCAGTGCTTTCTGTCTCTGTTTACCGCCTGGTAGAGTGGATTTGCAGAAGGTATTTTTAATGGTCCCCAATCGATTCCCATCCCAAGAGCCTTTGCTGGCATCGACAATGTCATATGCTCCGTCAAATCTGCCAGAGCAGCAGTCTTCACTTCAGCCAGCAGCGAATGAATTCCCCTGCATGAAAAACACCTTAGTCGATGCTCACTCCTAAATCAGCCATCTCGTATAAAAACTGACAGCTTCTCTGCATTCAGAAGGATCTAGCCTTTATATCAACTCATAGCCAATGTGTGAACAAGAATATCTTCATTTCATAATCATTATGGAGCAAAAGAGTTGCTGGAGATTTGTACATATTTTTAGCGATAGGTATTTTCATTCTTGTTGATACACAAGTAATTTTCAGGTAATGGTGTCATTATCCACATGACTACCCACATAGCAGCATTGTGTCTTCCCAGATCCGGCCCACATCTGGCACATGTGGAAAGATGATCTGGCCCACGTGCAGCGTGGAATGACGGTCCTTGGGTGGCTCACTCCTGTTTGCCAGATCTGGGCCACAAGCAGGCCATAGCAATGCCACATGTCAGCCAAGAGCAAAGAAATAAACCAGAACTGGACCTTATCTGAGCCAGATAATCTGTGTATATTAAATATGGAGTAATCTCAGCCTTAATAAGCCTGTTAACAAGCAGAATCACTGAAGGAAAGAAGAGAACAGAAAAAGAGACGAGCAGAAACACAAGAACTACAACTGACTTCAGCCACAGCCTTAGATGAAATCAACTGAAGAGAAAAGAGGACATTAAATCTCTCAAGATCTCAGCAGAGGAAGAATAAACAACTCCACAAACAGCATTACCAGCTTGACTTATTACGGTATAACTCTATTTTAGAAAAATAACCTTGTAGATGGACGGATGTTTGGATTGATGGATGGATGGATGGATGGATGGATGGATTAATGGTTGGCTGGTTGGTTGGTTGGTTGGTTGGTTGGATGGATGGATGCTTGTATGGATGGATGGATGGATGTTTGTATGGATGGATGGATGGATGAATGTTTGTATGGATGGAAGGATGGATGTTTTGTATGGATGGATGTTTGTATGGATGGATGGATGGATGGATGTTTGTATGGATGGATGGATGGATGTTTGTATGGATGGATGAATGGTTGGATGAATGGATGGATGTTTTGTATGGATGGATGGATGGATGTTTTGTATGGATGGATGTTTGTATGGATGGATGGATGTTTTGTATGGATGGATGTTTTGTATGGATGGATGTTTTGTATGGATGGATGGATGGATGGATGTTTGTATGGATGGATGGATGGATATTTGTATGGATGGATGAATGGTTGGTTGGATGGATGGACGGACGAACGGATGGACGGATAGACAGACTTGCTTATTTTTAAGTGCTCAACAAAAGATGACATACCTTGTACAAACAGGTCCGCTGTTGATCTGCTGAGTTTGGTGGGCAGAAGTTCACATGTGAGCTCCTGTACAGTGGGGCTGAAAGAGGCGTTCATCAGCACTAACTCCCACACTGAGACAGCCGACAGCGAGTGATTCACTGTCCACACACTGTCATCTCTGCCCAGGAGACCATGGACCTCAGAGATGCTGAGGATCGTCCTTCCACCCAACAGCCACGTCATGACATCCCAGGATTCATCAGTGCTGCAGTTAAAGTGGACCTCACTGCCTCGCAGTACAGTGGCAGTCTTCGGTTCTAGATGGAGAAAAGAGGCTACAGCTGTGAAGAGCAGAGACACAGGTTATTACATCACATGATACACATTCTTGGTGTTGTATAACTTTATTCTAAAAAAAATTCTGTTCAGTTTTATGTTTTAGAAAAATAACCTTGTTGATGGATGGATGTTTGTTTGTTTGGATGGATGGATGTTTGTTTGGATGAATGGTTGGATGGATGGATCGATGGATGTTTGGATGAATGGTTGGATGGATGGATGGATGGATGGATGGATGGATGGATGGATGGATGGATGGATGGATGGATGGATGGATGGATGGATGGAAAGTTGAATGGATGGATGGATGTTTGTTTGGATGGATGGATGGATGGATGGATGGATGGATGGTTGGATGGATGGATAGTTGGATGGATGGATGGATGTTTGTTTGGATGGATGGATGGATGAATGGATAGGTGGATGGATGTTTGTTTGGATGGATGGATGGATGGATGGATGGATGGTTGGATGGTTGGATGAATGGATGGATGGAAAGTTGAATGGATGGATGGATGTTTGTTTGGATGGATGGATGGAAAGTTGAATGGATGGATGGATGTTTGTTTGGATGGATGGATGGATGGATGGTTGGATGGATGGATAGTTGGATGGATGGTTGGATGTTTGTTTGGATGGATGGATGGATGAATGGATGGATGGATGGATGTTTGTTTGGATGGATGGATGGTTGGATGGAGGGATGGATGGTTGGATGAATGGAAAGTTGAATGGATGGATGGATGGATGTTTGGATGGATGGATGGAAAGTTGAATGGATGGATGGATGGATGTTTGTTTGGATGGACGGTTGGATGAATAGTTGGATGAATGGATGGATGGATAGTTGGATGGATGGATGGATGGATGAATGGATAGGTGGATGGATGTTTGTTTGGATGGATGGATAGGTGGATGGATGTTTGTTTGGATGGATGGATAGATAGATGAATGGGTGGGTGGATGGATGGTTATATGGATGGATAGATGTTTGTTTGTTTGTTTGTTTGTATGGATGTTTGTTTGGATGGATGAATAGATGGATGGATGGATGGATGAATGGTTGGATGGATCTATCTATCTATCTATCTATCTATCTATCTATCTATCTATCTATCTATCTATCTATCTATCTATCTATCTATCTATCTATCCTCAGTTCATGCAGTAGAGTCCCTGTAATGTGGTTCAATCCTTCAGATAACGTAAGTCTCTAATATTCTGTATTGATGTACATGCCACTTTAATCCTAAAGCTAATTTTCTTGGAAGCAAAGTCGTGTAGTCGGATAAACACAAACCTGTACTCAGCAGATGACACACTCACCTTGGATTACACACAGCTGGAGGATGTGGCCATGCATATTGCCAGAGAAACAGTCAGGCCATTGTTCTGCACAGCAAGGACATGGTGGAGAACATATTTGCAATTGCTACAAAATATAAAATTGTTGTAACTTTTTACCTTATTTACAACATGGGCCACACACTGATAATGTTGCAGTAACACTTAAATAAAGTACCGTACAATAAAGTGTTGTGAAATGTGTTCAACATATGGGTGCTTTTCTCAGACTATTTAAATACATCAAATTCATTTAATTGAATTATATATTCTTATGGAAATATACATTTATATATTTAATCATTTTTCAGTACATATGTTTAATATATATTTTAAAATATTTTATATTAGGTCTTAAAAAGTGCTAAGGTGATATATGGAACGTGTCTGTATATTATTATTATTATTCACACATGTAAAATATAATAGGGCCTAAATATAGGCTACACTTTCCCTTCAAAATCCATATAAAGGTATATATTGACATTTTATAAAAAAAAGAAAGAAAGAATTTCAACTTTTACTTTACGGTAACAAGACATGTAGGGAAAATGTGTGTAATTGTGATGAAAATAATATAATAAAATAATAAAAACAAAATTAGTCTGATTTCTCAGTGCAAAATATAAATTCTTATTTTTTTCTTTTGGGTTAAATTACGGTCATGTTCTTAACTGGTTTTGTAAGATTCACCCGAATACAATTTATATGTTCATTGCTGTAAAAAAACAACAACAAAAAAACAAGAATAAAAACAAACTAAACATGAGATGTTGAACATGTTTCCCACATTATAGTGCATGAGTCTGCCAACACGGTGACTCTAAATCATGACAACACATGAACAAGATATTGTTTGACCTTAAAATATTGCAATGAGCCACCGTTTACACCTGTGACCCACATTTGTCCAACTTATCAAAAGATTTATTGAATTACTGAATAACAAATCCTGCTGCTGCATTCTTACCTTGTGTTTCCCAGGATGGGCCATACAGTATTCCAGAGAGCTTGTTACACACAGAGATCACGTTTCCCACAGTCAATACAGTAGCAGATTGTGTGGAACTGTGGGATGTGGCTAAAACCAGCAAGTTAAATATTATTGAAAGCAAAACAGCTTTTTTAGCCTTGAACTGACCACTGCAAATCTGCAGTGACTCACAGGCCGCTGTACATATTAGTGACGGCCTAAAATAACGTCTGAAATTTGCTGCTATTGTTAAGTCAGATGTGAGCATGAGAAAACCTCCTTGTCTTCCATTCACTATCTCTAGGGAATTTCTTTACGGTCACATCCTGTTTGTTGAATTGCCACCACCCTGGTCGAACATTTCTGCTCTTTAAATACACACAATGTGTCAAGAATAGAACATAATGAAGCAGACAGCGCCTTTAAAACTCACGCTTTAATGGTGAATAAGGGTATTTCCAACCATCCACTTCTGTCTGCGTACAAAGTGCATTAGAACTGCCCAAACGACTACAGAGAATGGCTTCCCGCAGGGACTGACGTCACATATTCAGACTGAAATCAGACACAATAGACTGAAAAAGGAGGGAATTATGACTTATGGCCTTTGTACAGTGTCATTGTCTAATTTTAACTTCAACTGTGGTTGTAACCAACTTTGAAGCATTTTGTGTAGTCTAATTTTGCCCCAATGATGTATGTATACATGTACATTTAACTACAGACAGTACAAGTTTTGGACACACCTACTCGGTCTTTGTTACTACTTATATTTTCCATATTTCAGGATGATAACAGAAAAAGAAGCATGCCAATTTTGTATTGACCGAAAATATTAAACAAATCAAAACTATTATATTTTAACCCAATGGTTTATAAACAGTTTTATTTTTTTGCCTGAGGGGCCAACTTTTAAATTGCAATTTAAAATATCAGTAAATATTCTTAGCCCTAATTTCATATTGAATTTTGGGCAATTTCCAATCAAACTGTAAGTTGATCAAACATTTATTTTACCATGAGCTGTACAGACCCAACAATATGCAAAATTATTGACTTATGGTGAAAAATAATATTGACAATATTTGATTTCTAAATTGAATTATCATTAATGCTATTAGGAAAACAAACTATAGTCATATTCATGAACCATATTTATTGTCTTTTGGGTCAGTTTTCCTTTGCCTTGCGCAGTTTTTGGGGATAATGGGATATCAAGTACCTGCAAATGTTAGCATCTACAAAATGTTATCTTACGACTACGTTGGCTAAGTGCAAATATTAGCATCTACAAAATGTTATCTTACGGCTAGTTTGGCTAAGCGCAAATGTTAGCATCTACAAAATGTTATCTTACGGCTAGCTTGGCTAAGCCAAATGTTAGCATCTACAAAATGTTATCTTACGGCTAGCTTGGCTAAGCCAAATGGTAGCATCTACAAAATGTTATCTCACGGCTAGCTTGGCTAAGCGACTGATGAATTTAATCAAACGCACAGCCTTTGACGACACTTCATACAAGTTTTCTCATACCGTCTAGAAGTTGATAAAGCCTATGAATTTGCTACGGGTTGATTTTATAATTAGCATTTAGCAGTGTAGCAAAGTGTGTCCAAAGTTTGACTGGTAGTGTACTTCACAACACAGAGAGCTATTGCAAGTATTGGTTTGGCACATTTAAATGGTTCAGCACAACTATTTGGGATTCTATAGAACAAAGTCACAACATGTTAGTTTAAAGGTTATAGAAATAGCTATCTTCTATATGTACAGTAAGAAAAAAAAAGACATCCCTTTAAAATACACTTGAAACTTGCCAGTTAAGCAATAAAAGCATACAAAGGCATTTTGCAGCCTCATCAGTAATGGGATAAGGCACAGTTATCATGGGGAGCTTGAAGTCGGAGTCCTGAGAGCATGTTCTCCAGTGCAGTGGTGTCACATTTGGCTCGAGTAACGCTTCGGTGAAGGTGTTTGTGGGGGATTTTGGACGGCTCAAGGGAACTTCAAGCTGGAAGGTAAAGCACATAGTAAGGGTTGTGCGTTCATAAATGTGAAGCATCAAAGGTTGCTCGTCAACATCATGATGCCCCTCCCACTTATTTGTCACGCTGTTGATTTCCACAAAGAAAATGAAAAATAACAAAAAACTAAATGGAAAATGTGTTTCTAGTAGTATGCTTAATAGTAATTAGGCTTGTCACAACACAAAATTGTTGTAAATTGAACAACACCTTACAGGTTTTATAATTCTCAATATCACCACATGACCATAACACCACATAATTAGCAACTTAATTATACTACAAAAAGTATATTCAACCTGGATATATATACAGTGCACTCACGTTAGGCAGTATGTACTATACAGCAGATCCAAACTGCTTGATAGTTATATCACTGAAAAATGTAAACTATATTAACGGCCAGAGATATTTTTTAAGTTGGTGTGGTAAGCAGGGCGGGGCGAGTGTTTGCGAGTGGTGCGAGTGTTTATGAGCGTCACACCGGTCTCGAGTCCCACGGAAAGGAAGAGTGACTAAAGGAGAGGGCCAGGCCTGGATTTAATGTGGTTGTTTAATGTTTATACGCTTTACTTTTTGTTTTGTTGTTTGATTATTTTGTCTTTAAAATTACGTTTAACGTTCACCGGTTCCCGTCTTCTTCTTCCCTAAACACAAACTTAGTTACAGTTGGATAAATAGGACATCCTATACTATATTAAATAGGAAATTTCGGATATGTGATTGTTTAGTAATTGTTTTATCGCCGCAAAGCTCTCTATATAAAGTTCAACATATACCCAGAGGTGGGCAGAGTACACAGCTTTGTTACTTGAGTAAAAGTACAGATGCCCCTTGCTAAATTTTACTCAAGTACAAGTAAAAGTACTACAGTCAGATGTCTACTTAAGTTAAAGTACTGAAGTACTTGTTTTTAAAAGTACTTGAGTATCAAGAGTACAAGAGTAAATTTTCTAAATATTGCATTACTACTGCCACAGTGTCAAGTCATCTTCATTTATATAGCGCTTTTAACTATGTAGATTGTTTCAAAGCGGCTTTACAGAGATACACATAATTTACGGTAACAGAGATTGTTTTGGCTTTATAGCGATTCTTGAATAATGTTATTTCCAGCTAAAGTTAGTTTTGATTGATTCACTTCCGGCAAAATGATCATTTGTTATTAAATTAGGGGCCGCTAAGACGACACCGTTCTCTCTACACAGACTTTAAACTGAACCTGTGATTAACGCTGATGGCGTTCACATGCACATTAAGAATTGATTCTATAGTTATGTGCGTTTGAATATATGTGTGCAGGTTTGTAATTCCCTACAAACCATGCCTAAACAAAATACTTGCCTTTGCCTATAAATTTGATACAGAATTTTATTTTATCACTTCGGGGTACACGAACCGTGCCTACATTTATGTACAGCAACGTCCTACATGGAGTTATGAAAAATGTTAATACCTTTGAAAATCTAAAAGGAATTGAAAGTTAATTCAAGTCATTTTCATCTTTTTACCATGTTGCTTTATTTAACATTTCTCACTTGCCCACAAGGCAATGCACAATGGCAACGCTCTGACAAACCTCTGCTAGAGTTTTAATGGATTTTTTGCACCCACATTTGAACCTGTTTCGTCCATGGTTTCGTCTCTTATCTAAATCTGACCATGGAGTTTACTTTGGCGTCAGTTCAGAGCTGAAGGTTATTTGCTGATAGGCTGTCCCAATCAGTGGCGCCTGCACAATCCAATCACGCTTGAGAGGGAAACAACAAATTGAGGGTTTCCGAGATTTCTCTTTTTTCCTTTTTTTTAAATTTTTCTTTTTTAGAGGTAACGGGTACTCACGGTTATGGATAGAAATGTAGTGCAGTAAAGAGTACAATATTTGCCTCTCACATGTACTTGAGTAAAGTCATGAGTAATCCCCAAAAATGATACTCGAGTAAAGTACAGATCCCTCAAAATTGTACTCAAGTAAATGTACTCCGTTACTGTCCGGCTCTGCATATACCGTATATACTTTATCCACAGCAGTCACATAAAGTGATACCGTACGGTAAACTCAACTTTGAATTTGTTTTATTTCATCGCTAATGTAATTATATCACCTATATTATCACCTTTATTACAACTTTATTTGCATACATACAGTACATTAATGTAGAAAGATTTTATACAGCATATTTCAACTGCTTGATTGCTTATATAGTTTACGATATTAAGATATTATAAACATTAAAATCATGATTTTCTGTAAAGCTGCTTTGAAGCACTGTGTATTATGAAAAGTGCTATGCAAATAATTGAACTTGAATTGATGCTTAAAATAAGAGAGAGTTTAAAGCACAGGCGTTATTTGGGGACCAAGAAATGGACCCACAACTTTTTTGCCACGGCCAATTTTGTCCCCTCCTCTTTATGAAATAGCTTGCGGCAGGGTGCATCTTCTAATAATTAGGAAACATCTCCAATTTTAGTTTTCATTTCATTAGTGTGCGTCATTTTGTATGTTTTGCTGAGTGTGTCCGAGAGTGACAGCAGCAATATCCTCTCCCGCACAGCTCTCAGATGTATCTACTGTATCTGTACCTATGAGACCACAAAACAATATGCACACAAATGTGCCGGCGCTCTTAAGCCGATGTGCTTTTCATTTACTAAAATAAGGTTATTTTATTGCAGGTTAGAACCACCCTGGACCCTCAATGCAACAAGATTAATTCCAGACCAACAATATTCTGATATTCTGAATGATACCAATCCACAATCTGGAATCATAATCACACCATGTTGGTTCATTTCTTTTCTCACCATTCCTGTCAGCTGATGGAGTTTGGGTTCTTTGCCACTGTAGCCTTTGGCTTTCTTAGTTGGGGACACTTAATATTCAACAATATTATTGATTTGACTGCACTGACACTATTGGGTGAGAACTGAACTGAGCTGCTTTATAGATTAAATGAGCTCATTTCATAATTAATGAACTTTACACAGTTATTAAACCAAACTGAATCAACACTGAACTGACTTCAGCTGAATAATGGCTGTTTACTATTGTCTTTTTGGATTTGCTTTACAGCAGAATTTAACTGTTTGTATCACTGAATCATAATTTTCCTGTTATCACTGTAAAGCTGAAACAATCTGTATTGAATAAAGTGCCATATAAATAAAGATGAATTGACTTGACCATGCTTAACATTCAAATGCTGATCCATGCATTTATTCACTGACCTATTAAATAATATATAATGACCAATACAATACTGGAGTGAACAGTGGCATCAAATTAAATATTTCACAAGTTTATGTGAGCAATTAAATTGATCAGCAAGTATTAATGCTGTCTCAAATCACAGTGTATCCCAATGTGACGTCGAAACTGTTGTTTACAAGATTTTTTAGTTTTCTACTTGTCATATTGCATCTTATTAATTTTCATCACATTTGTGCAAAAGTATTTAATATGTCATTCTTGACTTTATGATACCATATGAATGGTTCATCTCACTTTTGCCTGCTATAGGTATTCATTATAAGGGCATTACTGTAAATGTATTTTTGGTCATTTGTATTTTGTACAATCTTTTTATTTTGTAAAAATGTATATAATAATAAATAATATAATTTATATTGAATAAATAAATAGTATTTTATCACAATTCAATGAGTGATAATTATAATGAGAAAATAATGAATTAATTGTTAAGTATCAGATTTAATTTGGATTAAAACGTATTTGACAAAAGTTCATTTCTCCCATAACTGTGTTTGACCATCTGACAGCAATGCCACTCCGTGGTCTCTTTCTTTTCATACTGGAAGTTACATTTGGTGCCACCTTGCGACTCAAGACAGTAAGACCTTAACTCAAATAAATATTACTGATACAGTTGTAATATTACATATTAATAAGTGGGATGATGTACAACTAGCCGGTAATGCATAATCACAAAATAAATCCCTTTGCTTTGTGTCAGATCACCCTGTTGTGCTTTATTTTTAGACAATGACTGGCTACATGTAAATTATCCCTATATTGGTAAATAACTGTATATTACTATTTATGGGGTCCTTTTGTAACATTAGTAAAGGTTTTTTTTTTTTTAAGTTTTTCTCTTTTAGATTTCACCTTCTACTTAGAATTAAGAAACTCTTTCCATGTGAAATGAACAGCAGTACTTTGATTAACTTTGACGGGTCTTTTGTCAATAGAATTTCTGGGTGTTATACACCAGAAGAAACACAATCCCCTATCCTGCTGATGTTAGTCACTGTGACAGGGAGAGCCAAGTTTCTGAACACTGAATTGTATGAGTTAATCCCCCCTTTTCACAGACGAGGCTTAAAATAGTCCCAGACTAAAATACATGTTTGAGCTGGTTTAACTGAAAGCAACTTGAAAGCAATATTACTACACCAGTAATGTTTTACTCCAAGACACGTTTATAAAAGCTACTTAAATGTCCTAAATGAACTAAGGCTTAATCCTGGCTTAGTCTAACCCTGTCTGTGAAACCAGGCATGCTTAGTATTTAACCTATGAAAGTCACAGTATCTTTTCATAGTACAATGAACTCTTTTATCCTAAAAGATAAAGGATACAAATTCCCTCATGACTTTAAAACTGTGAGGTAATTAAATATCAACGATATATTTTAAACATGCTTATAAACAAATGCAACAAACACAGCAAGTCTATTTAAGCCAATATGATTTAAGATAAAATAAACATGTGTGTCATTTCTGGCAGGATCTTTCTTTTAAGAAATCAACTGTCTTTGGTTCACCAGGCACACACATATCTTTAGTCCTGGACACTTGTGTTGTTTTTAACTGAAGCAAATGGTATCCTACAGCGCCACCAAGTGGCAGAGAAGACAAAAGAAACACATGTATTACCTGTGTGGGAAAATCCAGGTCCAAAATCCTCAGTTTCAGAACACTAGTCTTCCTGTGGATGACAGCAATCACACAGTTAACAACATATTGTTCCTAGATGTGCTATAAATGCCTCCTGTATAATGTGTTTGCTCGTAATCCTGTTCTATTTTTCATATTTAATCATTATTATTCTGTTTTATTGATCAGTTTTGTACAGCCTGGCTCTTATTAGAATAGAAATCTAAGAAGCAAGGCATTCCAGCGTTTAAAAGCAGAAGGGTCTTGGATGTTGTTGACTGAGCCTAAGTTGTTCTAAACTTGTAATATTCCCTTCAGACTTGCATTGTGTGGCCTATAGGCTGCCGTTCAACTTCAAAGCCTTTTTAACATTCTCTCTAACTCAGGAGTTATGACATTGTAAATACACTCAGACCCAATGCTGAGATAACAGAACATTTTTCACAGCATTTTGTACTCCACACCAAAACACCATTCACTGCATTTTGTTCCCATCTGAATGTCAACCACAGGTGATGGATGATGCAAGTGCCATTAGCAAAACAATTGGCATGATTATATAAAGGCTTTAGACAATTGTCACACCTGGAGGGTGTTCCCATAGCATTAAAACAAACTAAATTAATAAATTACAAAGATCTGATGAGAAAATTAACAAAGATCTGATAACTAATTATATGTTACAATACTGTAACAAATAAAGGTGACAAAACAAGGTTCATAGATATGTTAGTTAGTACGTCTAATAAAAAACAAAGTCTGATTAAACAAAACACCTAGAATAAATTATTTTTGTCTTTATTAAACACACTGACCCAACAATTGCAAACATGTTAAACTGTTAAAGTGTTCAATAAAAATATAAAACTTGTTTGATCAAGATGAAGCTGGTATAAGCGATGTTGGCCAAGTTCACTTTTGAATTCCTAATTTTCTGAAATTTCTGAGCCACGTTTTATATTTTAAAGAAATGTGAGAACACTCCTGAGCTATAAAAGAGTGACATATGAGCAGAACAAACAAGAAACAAACTATTTAGGGCACTGTGGAGTGAAGCAGCGGGGCTGAGAGCTGTGGGAGCAGAGGCCTCGTCACTGGCCTTGCTCCGCACCCACGGCTCTCGGCCCCGCCCTGCCGCACACCACTGGTACACTGACTCCTGTCAAATAACAGGGACATTGCAAACAGGGACACATGAGTGTGATACTCCAAAAGGGAATCGCTTGCAGCAGCTTTAAACTCTGCAACAGTAAGAAAATAATCAAGCAATTCAATGACACAAATGTAAAGGCAAAACTTTTTCAGATGCAAGTGTCTAGACCAGTAGTTCTCACCCTTTCTGACTCAAAGACAATATTTGAAGATCCCCACTCCCGGCAGTCCATGGCGTCACACACGGACCGCCAGTGATTATAAAAGAACACCTGAATTACACGTCATCAACTTTTTTGTCTTCAGGAGCCATTTGTTCGTAGCGCGTTGTAACAAAGATGAAACTATGTAGAAAAAAGCAGCAAATTCATAAATTTAGAAAGTGTGTGCCTCCCTGTCCTTGTTTTATGACACCTGAAGACACCCATGATCCCCATGATAAGACTTATTCATGTTTCTTTTTTAGTAATTTTTATCGATTGCAAAAAATTACATTTACATTTTGCTGACGCTTTTATCCAAAGCGACTTACAATTGCTATATATGTCAGAGGTCGCACGCCTCTGGAGCAACTAGGGGTTAAGTGTCTTGCTCAGGAACACATTGGTGTCTCACAGTGGATTCGAACCCAGGTCTCTCACACCAAAGGCATGTGTCTTATCCACTGCGCCATCACCACCACAATTAACTAGATTAATTACACATTTTATTCTGTGATTAATCACAGTGAATCACCATTTAAAAAACCTAATCTTTTTTATATATATTTTATAGTAATAATTTCACAGTTGAACGAGTTCCAAACGAACGTAAAACAACATAAAGACAGTATATTTTAAACATTTGTCTAAAAGGTAGGAAATATACAGAAATTGAATAAAGTTATCAAACAGTTTGCACTGCTTACATTTTTAATTATATATAAATTAATCCAGTTACAAAAGTTCTTTAGTCAAGAGCAGTGAGTGTTTTTCTCTGGTCCCTTTGTTCTTTGATAAACTTTACTGACGGAAAGCTTTATTGGCTGCTGTCCCTTTAAAACCAGCCGCTGCTGACAGAGAAGACTTTAACTAATTTAAGACTGATCAGTCTGCTCTTATGAGGATACTCGACAAAACGGACATTTTGGCATAATTGCGTGTGTTAGTGTTCGGTCAACTTCAAGCCAAAAGAGAACTCGATTCTGGCGCTTAATTTGTCTTGGCTTGAATGGTTTAAAAGCATTTGCATGAATAAGAGAGCATCATATAATGTAACGCCAGCCAAAGGATGACAGAAAAAACGGATGCTGCGTTAATTGCGTTAAATATTTGCCACTGAGTCTTCTCCTCCCATTTCTACCAGTGACGCTTATTCAACTTCCCACAGATATCGACAGCGCAACTGGGTTGTAGGTTGCCAGGTTGAACTTACAAATGCGTTGAAATTTGTATGATGTGTTGATTGCGCAAGTAGGATGGTTTCATACAAGATCTGTATGAAACTGGAGAACCTTGGAATAATACACTCACCTAAACAGTGTTGTTTTTGGCAGCCCTTTTAGTTTTAGTCTTAGTCTTTTAGACGAAAATGCTTTTAAGTTTTAGTCACATTTTAGTCACTTATAAACTTAATAGTTTTAGTCAAGTTTTAGTCGACGAAAACACAAAAAAATTTTAGTAAAAAAAAAAAGAAAAGAAAAGAAAAAAAAGTAGTCTTTAACAAATCAAATTCATTTAGGTTAAAAAGTATTGGAAATGGGCTTAGGTTTGACAGGTTGTAGCAAGTGTTGCAATTCATAAAACAACAGCTAACCTTAAAACCTTTGCATAATAAACTAGACTTTCTCATTGATGGAGATGCAGTGCTGCCATTGCCAAAGCTGTACTTCATTGTCACTTTGGGCAGAAACCTTTTATCCCCATATTGCAAGTTATAGTTTTTCCATGAATATAAAATGCTATCTTCACCAGTAATCACAGTAATAAAGGAATGGTTTAAAGTTTAAACAGCAAAAAAAAATTGAGCTATACAACATTACACACAGATAAAGTGGTAACAGTGGAATCACTGTTTTACTCCACAAAAGCCAGGAATAAAAACATTCTTACTTTGGCAATTGTGGCTTTATTTGAGAAATTGCTAAAGTGCAATGAACAACGTGCCCAAAATATATGCTATTGAGGAACAAATACTTATGATCTACAACTTGCACTTCAACTCATCGAGTGGTCAGGGATGTTCACTGATATGCTCACACAACAATCGCTGCAAAAGATGCTTTCCAACAGGTTTTATCGTAGTTTTTGTCCGACTCCATTGACTTGACTAACGATAAAACCTGTGTTGCTGTTGTGTTGAATCTGGTGCGCGCGCGGCGGCCGGGTGCTGCGCGTAACGTTACCCAAAACAAGGATAGGAAACGGCAGCATTGCTGATACTTTTTTTTTTTTAGCTCAATAGACAGATTGCACGCAAAACAGGCAGAAATGACATGCATTGTGAACGTCAGACTTATTATCATTTTCGTTCCGTCTCGTCTCGTCAACGAAAACTCGAAAACGTCTCGTCATGTTTTAGTCACCTTAGAGCCATTTTTAGCTAGTCATCGTCGCGTTATCGTTATAAAAAAAAGTGCGTCAACGAAATAATTTCGTTATCGTCATCATTGACGAAAACATCATTGCACCTAAAGGATTATTAGCAACACCATACTAATACTGTATTTGACCCCCTTTCGCCTTCAGAACTGCCTTAATTCTACGTGGCATTGATTCAACAAGGTGCTGAAAGCATTCTTTAGAAATGTTGGCCCATATTGATAGGATAGCATCTTGCAGTTGATGGAGATTTGTGGGATGCACATCCAGGGCACGAAGCTCCCGTTCCACCACATCCCAAAGATGCTCTATTGGGTTGAGATCTGGTGACTGTGGGGGCCATTTTAGTACAGTGAACTCATTGTCATGTTCAAGAAACCAATTTGAAATGATTCGAGCTTTGTGACATGGTGCATTACCCTGCTGGAAGTAGCCATCAGAGGGTACATGGTGGCCATAAAGGGATGGACATGGTCAGAAACAATGCTCAGGTAGGCTGTGGCATTTAAACAATGCCCAATTGGCACTAAGGGGCCTAAAGTGTGCCAAGAAAACACCCCCCACACCATTACACCACCACCACCAGCCTGCACAGTGGTAACAAGGCATGATGGATCCATGTTCTCATTCTGTTTACGCCAAATTCTGACTCTACCATCTGAATGTCTCAACAGAAATCGAGACTCATCAGACCAGCCAACATTTTTTCAGTCTTCAACTGTCCGATTTTGGTGAGCTCTTGCAAATTGTAGCCTCTTTTTCCAATTTGTAGTGGAGATGAGTGGTACCCGGTGGGGTCTTCTGCTGTTGTAGCCCATCCGCCTCAAGGTTGTGCGTGTTGTGGCTTCACAAATGCTTTGCTGCATACCTCGGTTGTAACGAGTGGTTATTTCAGTCAAAGTTGCTCTTCTATCAGTCGGCCCATTCTCCTCTGACCTCTAGCATCAACAAGGCATTTTCGCCCACAGGACTGCTGCATACTGGATGCTTTTCCCTTTTCACACCATTCTGTGTAAACCCTAGAAATGGTTGTGCGTGAAAATCCCACTAACTGAGCAGATTGTGAAATACTCAGAATTGCTTAAATCACCTTTCTTTCCCATTCTGACATTCAGTTTGGAGTTCAGGAGATTGTCTTGACCAGGACCACACCCCTAAATGGATTGAAGCAACTGTCATGTGATTGGTTGATTAGATAATCGCATTAATGAGAAATTGAACAGGTGTTCCTAATAATCCTTTAGGTGAGTGTATATTGATGTGATTATTCATATAACGACGTTTGGGCCATACAAATTACGTTAGTTTCACGGGAGAAATAACAAAACGGGAGGGGGGGGGGGGGGGATGCTTGTGAAATACGGGAGTGTTGACAGGTATGATCTGCACCCTGTGCTTTGGGTTTTGCTGCTGCCACCGGTGAAATGGAGACTCAGATCATGGGGCTTTACAGGTCGAGCTAGCTGAGGAATTTGAGAAGGGATTTTGTTTTTTCAATCCTTGTGCTAGCTGGGGCGATCTGCTGGATCAGGAAGCCGAATCTTTGGCTTCTCCCGTCAACCCCACAAACAAGGAACTGTTGGATGTAATGGCCCGCACCATGACCAGGTTGAACCTGACTTGGTCACGCAAGAGACAGTAGACTCAATGAGCGATTTCTGGTGAGTTTTGTTCGTCCCTCCTCCAAGAGAATGCTGTTTCTTCCGGATCTTCACAATGAAGTGGAGAGGTCATGGAAGAAGCTGAATTCAACACACATCATTCCTTTTCCACATTTAAATTACACAAATGTTGAGGGATTGAACGAGCATGGATACATGAAGATACCCCCTGTAGAAGAGACGCTGGCTAGCAGAGTGAGGCATCTTCGCTGAAGGCTGCAGTCTTGCCCTCTAAACCATTACAGACCACTTTGCAGTTCATTGGCAAAGCGTTGTTTCTCTCCTGCTGAGAGACCAGAGGCAGGGATTGTCTCCTGAAGACAGACTTGGCCCTCTGTGCCACCAAACAAACAGCCACTTTTGGAAAAAAACTTCCTTCTTGACGCTCCGGTTTCACCCTCTGAACCCTTAGGCACCTCTGTCGAGGCGGTGTTGGGAAAGTTCAGAGAGATGAAGGCGCAGTCGGCCTGTAAGTGGCATGTGTCGCAACAAAATATGGCCCATCATCTGATAGGTCTAGTGCAATGCTTGATGTGCTGAGGGTAACGGTTTACAAAGGATGGATGCGGTGAGGTGATGCAACCTCCTCTTGTGGAAAGAAAGACATTACCATTTCTCATCAGTTTTCCTCCAGCGTATTGCTGTGAGGTTATGATGCGAGTGGGCCCTTTGATGAAATGTGGAATTCCACATTATACGGAACTTGCATCATCATTCATGGCCCCTCTCGTGAGATCATCACACCCCCTCTTTAGCTTGTGGTGGTTATAGCAACCGTGCCGAATTTACACAGGGATTATGTAGGTTTTTTTTTTTTTTTTTTTTACGAAATCCAAAACTGCTCTCTCTGTCATGCTAAGTGCAGTGTTTGATTATGTTATGCATGTTGGCGCGTACATACATTTGATGAGTTGTTAGAGTGTGATCGTATGTCCGAGGGTTGATGCAGGGTCAAACTAAATTATGTTGGCAGTCGGCAAGCTTCCATCTACATCATTTATCTCCCTGCCCAACTATTGTTGGATCTTGAAGTAGGGATTTATGCTCCCCTTTGAATGGGTCCTTCTAAAGGTCTCTTGTATGATCTGTGTTCAAGAATGCTGAGGTATATTGCCTGTGGGGCATCCCTCCTTATTAATCGGTCGCATACTTTGGTGTAGCACTGGGGTAAAGCGACAGCTATAGCGTGTCTTTAGAGAGTGCCTTAACTCAAGTCAGGGTATGAGTTTTTTAAAGTAGAGTTATGGGCAGGCTGTACAGCGTCCCATTCTTTTATCCGCTTCTCTCCCAATTAAATTGAAGTCTTTAAGTAGGGCCTAAGCTCTGCTGTGACTTCTTTGTGTAATAAAGCCTGGTTAATGAGAGTTATCGTGCAAATTGCAATATATCCTTTCTTTTGTTTACCTCCCTTTTCTGATATAGTGGTAGGGGCATATACTGCCCCTTGGATGGATGGCAATACATAAGGTTGTAGCTTGGGCAGTATGCAGATAGACTACATCTTAGAAAAACAAGTAGTTGTCCACTCCTGGTCGGTTTTAGCAACTTGCTGCTTTTGTAGGCTGCTCCCTAAGAGCCTTCTCCTGCAATATTGCTGAGGTGCAATACCTGGACTGGCCTGGAGTTCCTTTGTAAATATTTTATGGAGCTTGGGAGTTTTACCCTAGCGCCTGTGGATATTGGCTTTAAGGAGTAGCGCAACTATATAGCATTTTGCAAGTCACATAGGGTTGACGCACTCTTGACTCCAGAGTCGCACTCTCGACTCTGGCTGAGTTCCAGAGTCGTTTAGTGCTATGCCCACTTTGTTTGTGAATATACACAGCTTAGTGAGGCAGGCATTCCTTCAGCATGATAAAGTGTGTATTGGTTACCCATAGCATCATCAATGCATTACATGTAACACGAGTTACGTAATCAGATTACTTTTTTCAAGTAACAAGTAAAGTAATGCATTACTTGGAGTGAGGTGCAGCTAAACCGCTTATGGCCCTAGCGAACGGTCCACTCGTGTACTGCTCACGTGAAAAAACATTTGCTCAAATACCGCTCCGACATCATATAACTTTGTACCATACATCTTTCTGTTTATAATGAATTTCTTAAAAAACTCAATTACAGTAGGCCTATAGATAACAGTAATGATATTTGTGGCTTTAAAGCAATATTGTATAAAGTGGTATAAATAAACGTGACGAGACTTGGCGTTTGCAGAGCTCGTGCAAACAATCCACGTCAACATCTACATGATCAGATGCTTTCTTTTCTGCTGTTTTCTCACCGCTGTCATTTTTGTTGATATTCATCTAAACGCCGCTCTCGGCTCTCTTTCTTTTTACCACTAAGCAAAGAACAAAAAAGACAACTTCGCTGTGAGTATATCACAAAATGAATCTTTGCTAACTGAATAATGAATGTTACACCAATGAATAGCCTATTATACCCATGCGGATGACGTTCCCCATAGCGTCAACACCAAGACGCAGCGCCTTGTTCCCCTTCTTAGGGAATCTGAGATGATTTACATGGTTTTTTTATTTTTACTCACTTGTGATGCCTTTTGAAATGTGCTGAGGACCCCTAGTGGGCCCTGGACCCCTGGTTGAGAACCACTGATCTAGTCAATCTGAAAGATTTCAAACAAAACTGGTGACATGCACCGGTGCCCCTGGCCTTCCCCGACCACAACATGCTTAAAACAAGCTAAAATGTTCTAGAGTACCTCTGAGGCATGTTCCTCTTCCTCCTGCAATAAAGGAATTTGGTATTAAAACAGAAGAATGCATCAAGGTATTTGAGTGAAAGAATCAACTACTGAGGGAGCTGAAGGTTATGCTACACCCAGAGAGTTCTCTGTGCTAATATCAGAGGATGAGCAGTGGAAGTGAGTTTGAGTGGATATATATGTGTGTGTTTCAACAATAAAGAAAGAATATAGAAGTGACGGCCAGTGGGAAAAAAAACTCTCCTGTAACATAAGTGAGGGATGGAATGACTGGAAAAGAAAAGAGAAGAAAAGACAACTGAGAGAGATGAGGAGAGCTTGATGCAGCAGGTCTGGAGAAAAGGGAGAGCAAGTGAGGATCATGGAGAGGAGTTTACTGCAACTGAATGTGGAAAATAAAATTGGTGTGTGTACACTCTTATGTCACAAAAATTAAAATATCACCAGTGTCGTGGCCGTGTGGTAAGTGCACATGTTTTAGCACACTGAGTAGTGCTTATGTGGAGGATGTGGGTTTCAATTTGACCCTCAATACTGATCATGGTATATAATTTTCTTGCATCGTTTACAACATGATAATAATAGTATTCAAATGTGCAGTCTGGGGTATTTGTCTTAGTAGCATTTATTTTTTTAGAAGCTGTTAATTTATTGATAATGTATGTTTCAATGTCTAAACAAATGTAGTAAAAAAAATAAAAAAACATGCATATTATATACCTTTAACAAAAAATAACAGAGAAGTAAAATGTTTAGTGACCTTCTAATGTAATTTGTTGTATTGTTGTAATATATATATACACTCACCTAAAGGATTATTAGGAACACCTGTTCAATTTCTCATTAATGCAATTATCTAATCAACCAATCACATGGCAGTTGCTTCAATGCATTTAGGGGTGTGGTCCTGGTCAAGACAATCTCCTGAACTCCAAACTGAATGTCAGAATGGGAAAGAAAGGTGATTTAAGCAATTTTGAGCGTGGCATGGTTGTTGGTGCCAGACGGGCTGGTCTGAGTATTTCACAATCTGCTCAGTTACTGGGATTTTCACGCACAACCATTTCTAGGGTTTACAAATAATGGTGTGAAAAGGGAAAAACATCCAGTATGCGGCAGTCCTGTGGGCGAAAATGCCTTGTTGATGCTAGAGGTCAGAGGAGAATGGGCCGACTGATTCAAGCTGATAGAAGAGCAACTTTGACTGAAATAACCACTCGTTACAACCGAGGTATGCAGCAAAGCATTTGTGAAGCCACAACACGCACAACCTTGAGGCGGATGGGCTACAACAGCAGAAGACCCCACCGGGTACCACTCATCTCCACTACAAATAGGAAAAAGAGGCTACACTTTGCAAGAGCTTACCAAAATTGGACAGTTGAAGACTGGAAAAATGTTGCCTGGTCTGATGAGTCTCGATTTCTGTTGAGACATTCAGATGGTAGAGTCAGAATTTGGCGTAAACAGAATGAGAACATGGATCCATCATGCCTTGGTACCACTGTGCAGGCTGGTGGTGGTGGTGTAATGGTGTGGGGGATGTTTTCTTGGCACACTTTAGGCCCCTTAGTGCCAATTGGGCATCGTTTAAATGCCACGGCCTACCTGAGCATTGTTTCTGACCATGTCCATCCCTTTATGGCCACCATGTACCCATCCTCTGATGGCTACTTCCAGCAGGATAATGCACCATGTCACGAAGCTCGAATCATTTCAAATTGGTTTCTTGAACATGACAATGAGTTCACTGTACTAAAATGGCCCCCACAGTCACCAGATCTCAACCCAATAGAGCATCTTTGGGATGTGGTGGAACGGGAGCTTCGTGCCCTGATGTGCATCCCACAAATCTCCATCAACTGCAAGATGCTATCCTATCAATATGGGCCAACATTTCTAAAGAATGCTTTCAGCACCTTGTTGAATCAATGCCACGTAGAATTAAGGCAGTTCTGAAGGCGAAAGGGGGTCAAACACAGTATTAGTATGGTTTTCCTAACAATCCTTTAGGTGAGTGTATATATATATATATTTTTCAACTGTAACTTTTGAGGTAGTGTTTCAATTTGGGTCTGTATTTCTCTTTATGTAAATAAAAATAAAAAAAATTACAGAAAAATGAAAAACCTAAAATGTTGTCAAACTCAGGTTATGACTTGATGAATAATTACAATAAATCCTAACTTATGGAAACCAAGGCTGTATTTATTTGATCAAAAAATACAATGAACACAGTTATAAAGAATTAATTAAAAGGAAGCAATATCTTTATTTAAAAAATAGTTTAAAGGGGTGGTTCAGGATTTTGGACATCGGGCCTCATTTCCAAGTTAGCCTGGGTGTTATTTATCAGTGGAGACAGTTTAAAAAAAATTTCAGCCAGTCATTCCAGTTGCATAGTTCGCCGGTGCTAGGCTAGCACGAGTCAACGGTAACTGCTAGCCTGCCATTAAAAACAGTTTTACCCACTCCACAGTACACCAAAAGCAAATAAATTACGCCAGACTATCGATGTAAATGTCTGTTAAGAGAATAATGTTAAAAATCAAACTACTCTTGCATCTCAATGATCGCAATACATTTACAGGAACTAGTTTCTCAGCAGCGGCGGAATTTTACTTTGCTCCGGTTAGTAGCGCTGCGCCGAAAAGTAAACAGAACCGAAGCGCACTACAGTCGGGACTACCTGCACTAGCTCTCTCTACCTCTCTCTCTTTCTCTCACTGCCTCTCTCGGTTGCCTAGGTAACTTAATATCACTCCGCCGCTGCTGTAGACTGCTAATACAGGGAACAAAGTACAACTATTGCAATGCGATGAAAGGGTAGTTTGATTTCTAACATTATTCTCTCAACAGTCATTTACATTGATAGTCTGGCGTTATAATTTATTTGCTTTTGGTGTCCTATGGAGTGGGTAAAACTGTTTTAATGGCAGGCTAGTAGTTACCATTGACTCGCGCTAGCCTAGCACCGGCGAACTATGCAACTGGAACGACTGGATGAAAATTTTTGAAAACTGTCTCCACTGATAAATAACTAAACACTAAGGCTAACTTGGAAATGAGGCCCGATGTCCAAAATCCTGAACCACCCCTTTAACCATTTATACAGAATAAGAATAAGAATTAATTCTTACATTTCATTATTAATACATTAAATTGTCATTCTAAGGTCAATGCGTTGTGATGCACTGATGCCTTTTAGACACTAACTTCCAAACTAAATAAGCTAAATGTATGTCATGTGGTATATAATATTCATTGAGGGACTTCAGTGAATCACTTATGTATCTGGTATGGAAGTATTGTATGTTAAATTTGGTCCAAGTGCTAGAGAACAGATATCAAGTGCAGTTAGAAGAAAGAAAAGAGAGGAAAGAAAAAGAGAAAGAGAAGGAAAATAGAGACAAAAAGTGGGGGAAAAAACATGTATCAATCTACCTCAAGCTCTCGCAGTTCTTCTTCCTCCTAGAGGGGAGAACAGACTGAATCAGATGAGAGGAATGTGAGAGCTTAAGCTGACGAGACGCATGCAGAAACAGATGGAGAGAGGAGGAAGAGACTGACAGGAGGCAGCTAGAACAGGGAAGTGAAACAGGAGGTTAAAAGGAAGAATGAAGGAGGAAAATCACTTGCGAAATGAGGGGGGAAAAACGCAAGTTACAAGTACAGAGATATACCGCCCATCAAACCCAAGTTACCTCAGACACCAAATCATCTTCTGCCTGAAAAGAAACAGGAGGGAGAGAGAAGAAGGGATGTGTGCAATATGCTTTAGACAGTCAGTGAACAACAGATCTGCCATCTGATTTCTTTCAATACTTATATTGATTAAAAAAAAGTCTTTTTTACCAAATATTTGTGTTCACTGTGTATTTAATGCTTATTAAAGCAGGAATTTTTTAATCTAATATTTAATTTTATTTCAGAAATTACGATAAACGAGAAAAAAGTGTGCATTGTTATTTCAATGACATATTTGTACTTGATCCAACCCATAAAAAATGACTTGATTTGTTGTAATTTGTCAGGTTGATATAGTCAGATTAAGAGACCTCTAAGCATTAAATTGTTCAATGAAATATGTATTTTAAATTCAAACCATATTTGACGCTTCAGATGCTTTATTCCTCATGTGGTGAAAAGTGCATATAATTTAGTATAAGTTATGATGGTTAGGATAATGTAGTTGTTATGGGCGAAACCATATGGAAAATATCATTTTTAATTCAGTTAATCTTAATTTATTTCTTAATTCGGTTAACAAAATCGTATTATATATGGAATAATTTTTCATTTTTGGGAAGAAATGTGTTATATTGGTGGAGAACTTAAAGAAAATGCATCCATGACACCTGTAAGAAAAAGGGGGAAGAAAAAATGACAGGCAAAACCCCGAGCAAACGAGTCGCCTTCCAAGTGAGTAAATGACTGAGGAGCAGATGAGAGTCACACAAAAACACATGGATGCAAAAATGAACTAAAAATAATAATGGAAATGTTGTCAGCGAGTTAGGAAGAAATGAATGGGAGAGAATAGAGTTGCAGATCTAGAATCTGTTGGTTCTAGAATAAGAATCACCTCTGAGACCAGATGGTTGTCCTCTACCTGGAACAGCGAATAGCGAACGTTAGCTTTCTTAAATTATCTTTTTGACAAGCGTTTTTATATTTTCTGTATTTTTGTGAATAAATAAACGAGCAGGTATTAATCAACCTGTTCACCTGTTTTTTATGAGAAATAATGGGGGGGAAACAGGGTTCCCACACTTTCCCAAATCGTTCATAATTTATTAATCATTTAATAATTTAAGAAAAATCATATTATACATGCACAAATGTCTGTAATAAGACAGATGTTTCACACTCTACACAAACTCTCACAATGAGAAATATCTAGTCATTGAAATATTTGAGGAAACATGCTAGAGTCAAATTTAAACCAGAATAGATGTCAGTCTTACCTTGTCCTCTTCTCCTTCTTCCTGTGGGTCATAGAAGAAGAAAATAGATTCATTCAGAATAGGAATAAATAATTATTAAACAATAAAGTTTAAACATTGTTTGGTTTTTGTACCATTACAATTACTTTTAATAGTAATTCTTAAAATTTAAAAGAATCTATCTATCTATCTATCTATCTATCTATCTATCTATCTATCTATCTATCTATCTATCTATCTATCTATCTGTCTGTCTGTCTGTCTGTCTGTCTGTCTATCTATATATGTCTGTCTGTCTATTTATCTGTCTGTCTGTCTATCTATCTATCTATCTATCTATCTATCTATCTATCTATCTATCTATCTATCTATCTATCTATCTATCTATCTATCTGTCTGTCTATCTGTCTATCTATCTATCTATCTATCTATCTGTCTGTCTGTCTGTCTGTCTGTCTGTCTATCTATCTATCTGTCTGTCTGTCTGTCTGTCTGTCTGTCTGTCTGTCTATCTATCTATCTATCTATCTATCTATCTGTCTGTCTGTCTGTCTGTCTGTCTGTCTATCTATCTATCTATCTGTCTGTCTGTCTGTCTGTCTGTCTGTCTGTCTGTCTGTCTGTCTATCTATCTATCTATCTATCTATCTGTCTGTCTATCTGTCTATCTATCTATCTGTCTATCTATCTATCTATCTATCTGTCTATCTATCTGTCTATCTATCTTTCTATCTATCTATCTGTCTGTCTATCTGTCTATCTATCTATCTATCTATCTATCTATCTGTCTGTCTGTCTGTCTGTCTGTCTGTCTATCTATCTATCTGTCTGTCTGTCTGTCTGTCTGTCTGTCTGTCTGTCTGTCTATCTATATATGTCTGTCTGTCTATTTATCTGTCTGTCTGTCTGTCTGTCTATCTATCTATCTATCTATCTATCTATCTATCTATCTATCTATCTATCTATCTATCTATCTATCTATCTATCTATCTATCTATCTATCTGTCTGTCTGTCTATCTGTCTATCTATCTATCTATCTATCTATCTGTCTGTCTGTCTGTCTGTCTGTCTGTCTATCTATCTATCTGTCTGTCTGTCTGTCTGTCTGTCTGCCTATCTATCTATCTATCTATCTATCTATCTATCTATCTGTCTGTCTATCTATCTATAGGTCTGTCTGTCTGTCTATTTATCTGTCTGTCTGTCTGTCTATTTATCTGTCTGTCTGTCTGTCTGTCTATCTATCTATCTATCTATCTATCTATCTATAGGTCTGTCTGTCTGTCTGTCTGTCTGTCTATCTATCTATCTGTCTGTCTGCCTATCTATCTATCTATCTATCTATCTATCTATCTATCTATCTATCTGTCTGTCTGCCTATCTATCTATCTATCTATCTATCTATCCATCTATATGTCTGTCTGTCTGTCTATTTATCTGTCTGTCTGTCTATCTATCTATCTATCTATCTATCTATCTATCTATCTATCTATCTATCTATCTATCTATCTATCTATCTATCTATCTATCTATCTATCCATCTATCTGTCTGTCTTTCTGTTTGTCTGCCTGCCTATCTATCTATCTATCTATCTATCTATAGGTCTGTCTGTCTATCTATCTATCTATATGTCTGTCTGCCTATCTATCTATATATCGGTCTATCTATCTATCAATCTATCTATCTATCTATCTATCTATCTATCTATCTATCTATCTGTCTATCTATCTGTCTGCCTGCCTATCTATCCATCTATATGTCTGTCTGTCTGTCTGTCTATCTATCTATCTATCTATCTATCTATCTATCTATCTATCTGTCTGTCTGTCTGTCTGTCTGTCTGCCTATCTATCTATCTATCTGTCTGTCTGTCTATCTATCTGTCTGTCTGTCTGTCTGTCTGTCTATCTATCTATCTATCTGTCTGTCTGTCTGTCTGTCTGTCTGTCTGCCTATCTATCTATCTATCTATCTATCTATCTATCTATCTATCTATCTATCTATCTGTCTGTCTATCTATCTATAGGTCTGTCTGTCTGTCTATTTATCTGTCTGTCTGTCTGTCTATCTATCTATAGGTCTGTCTGTCTGTCTGTCTATCTCTCTATCTATCTATAGGTCTGTCTGTCTGTCTGTCTATCTATCTATCTGTCTGTCTGCCTATCTATCTATCTATCTATCTATCTATCTATCTATCTATCTATCTATCTATCTATCTATCTGTCTGTCTGCCTATCTATCTATCCATCTATATGTCTGTCTGTCTGTCTATTTATCTGTCTGTCTGTCTATCTATCTATCTATCTATAGGTCTGTCTGTCTGTCTATCTATCTATCTATCTATCTATCTATCTATCTATCTATCTATCTGTCTGTCTGTCTGTCTGCCTATCTATCTATCAATCTATCAATCTATCTATCTATCTATCTATCTATCTATCTATCTATCTATCTATCTATCTATCTATCTATCTATCTATCTGTCTGCCTGCCTATCTATCCATCTATATGTCTGTCTGTCTATCTATCTATCTATCTATCTATCTATCTATCTATCTATCTATCTATCTATCTATCTGTCTGTCTGTCTGTCTGCCTATCTATCTATCTATCTGTCTGTCTATCTATCTGTCTGTCTGTCTGTCTGTCTATCTATCTGTCTGTCTATCTATCTATCTGTCTGTCTGTCTGTCTGCCTATCTATCTATCTATCTATCTATCTATCTGTCTGTCTATCTATCTATAGGTCTGTCTGTCTGTCTATTTATCTGTCTGTCTGTCTATTTATCTGTCTGTCTGTCTGTCTATCTATCTATAGGTCTGTCTGTCTATCTATCTATCTATAGGTCTGTCTGTCTGTCTGTCTATCTATCTATCTGTCTGTCTGCCTATCTATCTATCTATCTATCTATCTATCTGTCTGTCTGCCTATCTATCTATCCATCTATATGTCTGTCTGTCTGTCTATTTATTTGTCTGTCTGTCTATCTATCTATCTATCTATAGGTCTGTCTGTCTATCTATCTATCTATATGTCTGTCTGCCTATCTATCTATACATCGGTCTATCTATCTATCAATCTATCTATCTATCTATCTATCTATCTATCTATCTATCTATCTATCTATCTATCTATCTATCTATCTATCTATCTATCTATCTATCTATCTATCTGTCTGCCTGCCTATCTATCCATCTATATGTCTGTCTATCTATCTATCTATCTATCTATCTATCTATCTATCTATCTATCTATCTATCTATCTATCTGTCTGTCTGCCTATCTATCTATACATCGGTCTATCTATCTATCTATCTATCTATCTATCTATCTATCTATCTATCTATCTATCTATCTATCTATCTATCTATCTATCTATCTATCTATCTATCTATATGTCTGTCTGTCTATCATCTAACTGTCCGTCTACAATGATTAAGCCATGCAGAATTGTTTAAGAGCTTTTTTCTTACCTGCTCTTCCTCCTCAGCTGCCTTTCTCTAAAAACAAAGTCAACAAATACAAAAAATGAGCAAATAACATGAGGCAGAAAAACATATTTACTACACAATAGTCACGTTGTCAACAAGAAAAGCCCTAGTAAGGAATCAAACTAGAAGAGAGGAGATGGTGAAGCAGGACATTAGATGTTTATTTCAGTTGCATAGGAGAGATTACAGAACCTGCATGAAAAAACAAAACCTTGAGGTTAATAGATGAAGGCATTATGGATTATTTGAAAGAAGAATGAGCAGCCATGGGAGAGCAGAAGATGTTTGAGGAGGAATGAGGGTTAATTAGGAGTTTTTATCAGTCAGTTACACTCTCTTCATCTTCTTCTGCGGGTTCCTCCTCTTCCTCATCCTCTTGTTGAGCGTCCGTCTCTACATTCTCGCCCGGGTCCTCCAGCTCTGCTGTGTGTGCGTCTCCGTTCTGCTCAGCCTCCTTGATTTCCTTCTTCTAGAAGAACAAACAAAGCATCCCAGGAAAGGGGAAATTAAAACTGTTATGACACTGAAGGACTGACAAAGGCACTGACAAAAGGCACCACGGGATCATGGGTAGTTTTACAACAGGTCCCTCAGGGTGAAAACAGGCATGAGTAAATGAACTGGGTTTTCGGAAGAACAATCGCCAATGGGATTTGAGAAACAGTACTAAGAAAGAAAAGAGGATTTGTTTGTTAGACAATGTTGCCAAACAAAATGAACATAAAAGTTTGAAATGTTGAAAAATCCTCAAAAGCACATCTATATTTTTCCAAGACAACTGTCATGATTCTGCCCTCGTGTCCTTGATTTTCTCTAGTCTTGAGGCAGGATCATGACAGAATCATGTTTTGTGTGCAAGCACATGGTCTTGTGTTTTGAGCCATGTGCTTGTGTTGTCTCGTTACGTCACCCCGCCCCCTTGTTATCCTTGTCTCGTCATTATTGTCTAGTCAAGTTTCACCTGTCCTTGTCTAGTCAGTTTCACCTGTCCTTGTCTAGTCAGTTTCACCTGTCCTTGTCTAGTCAGTTTCACCTGTCCTTGTCTAGTCAGCTTCACCTGTCTTTGTCATTAGTGTCTCCCTATTTAATCCCCTTGTGTTTGCTGTCCTGTGTCGGTACATTGTCAAACATTGCGTGTTAATCTCTGTGAGTGTTTCATCTGTATCCAGTTTAATGAGAATTGTGAGCTTGTTTTGTTGTTTGTTTCCTGTCAAGTCAGAGTCTTAATTTGTCATCTTGTCTTAGTCAAGGTATACTATTTCCAGTCCTGTTTTGCCCCCTCGTGGGTTTTGTTTTCTATTTTGTGTCGTAATAAACCTTGAGTGTCTGCATATCGTCTGCGTTTGGGTTCTCTCCTTCAACTTCATGACAACAACGTTGGAAAAAAAACATTTTCCTCAAACAAACACATAGAGTACATAGAGTTGTAATTACATAGTTTGTAAGTACTTGTAATTACATAGGGTTGTAATTGCATAGTCATATCTATGTAACTTTGAAATTATTGTCAATCAGAAATAAACAAACAAAAATTCTGCATTAAGTAATTAAAATTGCAGTTCTTTTGACTGAAGTATTCGAAAAAGTGAGAAAGCATGCCTGATTAAATGTGATGAATAACTCTACAAAAATGCAATGGATTAAGAGGAACAGCATGCGGAAATGTGTAAATGTTTATATGTGACTATGTTTGGAATGGCATACTATCACTGTACAATGATCTCTTACATGTCAAAAGATCAATGTGATTTCTCAGTTCATGACCCCTTTCATATTTTCAATGTAAACAAATTGAATACACATTTATAACGCTATACTTTGTGTTATATAACCTTTACACTAAATGACAAAATATGAATTAACACTGCTGCGAGGGTGAGGGAGTGACGGCTAATTTACAGTTTTTCTCTGTCGCTTTGGTGCATTTCTCACATCACTATTTACATTTGCACAACAGTTAATGCAGTTCTCAAAACAATTAGTACAAACTGCAAAACCTAGTTGATAACCTGCAAAAGGCAAGCGTGTCACTTGCTCAAAATGGATAGCTCATTCCTCAAAAGCAAGTATGCATGTCAATGAAAATGTCAGTGTCATCAAGATGAAAAGTGCTGACACCACTGTTTATGAACAAGATAGTCAAATGGCTTTGTCATGTTTTCATTATGACAGTTTACTCTGTAAATGTTTTCCAATGCAAAAAAGTCAGATCTTGGTGACACTACCTGAAAATGCTCAATGCTCAAGACAGCACTATATACTATTTGCACAGCCATTTGAAAACTACAGTAAAGTTACACATTATTTAGTGAGGTAACTGAGTACAAGACACCAAATATGTATGTTTCACATTTTTACTGCATATGCTCTTTGCAATTCTAATTTGTTCACAGCATTGTGCAAAAGAAAAAATACACCCTTATTTACAACAAACAAACTCCCTTTGGGTAGAGCTGTGCACAACTGTAAACAATATTGCAGTACATATAGGAACTGAACATACACCATACATAGTACTGTAAATCATGCATGCACATCACTTCTCATCAGTGAAAGCTGAGGTTCACCTGAGAGAAATTGTTCGATTTAGGATAAACAAATATATTAAAAAAAAAAGATTTAAAAAAAATGTCACATTTGCTTGACAGATTTTGACAACTAGTTCAAAATTTTTGTATGTGATGACTCAAGCAATGAAATGAGGACTATTCATTTTATATGGAATGACTATTCAGCATTCACAAGTATAGTTAATTTTGACTGACATGACATAAGCAAATGATAACGTTATAAAACAGCAGAGAGTTGTATGAAAGCAATTGATGCATGTCCAAAAGCATTTGCAATTTGTTGGAAGGAAGGAGAAACTGCTACTATGATGTGCACAAATGACTAAATGTTGTGGAGGTTAAACTAACTGTTGTGCAAATGTAAATAGTGATGTGAGAAATGCACCAAAGCGACTGAAAAAAACTGTAACACCTTTCTCTCTTCTCACCAATGTAATCAATCTCTCTATATTTTTTCCCTCTTTTGTAAAGTCGTAGAATCGCTATCACAGAATCTTTATTTTGCCTTTAGAGCAGATGCAAATACAAAAAATATATTAGCTGTCATCTCCCGTTCAACACTATAAACATTTACACAACTGTGAATTCTGCCGCTTCTAAGAACCCCGGAAATGTGAAAAGGGTCCATACAAATGTTAGCCATGCAGGAACTTCTTGCAAATGTACCCTGAACAGTCTACATACTGCTGAAGTAGTATGAGTAGTATACTTATCCGAACATGGTGTTAAGTTACACTCTCAGAAAAAAAATAAATAGTACAAACGTTGTCACTGGGATGGTACCCTTTCAAAAGGTTCTTATATATACCATCTAGGCACCAATATGTACATTTTAGGTACTAATATGTACCTTTAAGGTACTAATATGCACCCTTTAGGGGTAAATAAAGTACAAAGTGTCCCTTTTTTCTGAGAGTGTCGGTTGTGATAGACTGGTGAACAAAAACTTAGCAGAATCATAAAGCAGACGAAGGGCATACAATAAAGACGTGTGTCTGGAAGTGCACTGGAAGTGAATTTCGGTTAAATATATATAAACCAAAGACTGAAAGAAATTCAATTGGGTATTACTGTTGTGTCATCACCAAGATGTTCCTCTGTGCCAGATCCATTATGAAGCTTTTGTGAATGTTCAGCTTGTTGTGCCTCCTGCACCAAGAGAGATTTTTATTAAAGAACTGGAGAATCAATTCAATCACTGTCAGCAAGGGAACATTCACCAAAGTTGCTAAAAAAAGAGAGGAAGAAGACAGAATTCTACAGTGATATGTGATTCTACATGATTAAATGTAATTCTACAGATGTATATCCATCCACCACCATAGACTTGTCTGGTAATTGTTGTGCTTGATTCATAGGATGCCAAGGAGCCTGGGATATCTTTACTGGCTGTTGCATTTCAAGAGATTTGATTAGATTTTAATGAGAATTTCTATGTATTAAGCTAGATGTTTTATGTGACATTAAGGTGGACAAAGGAAAAACATTCGATTTGGGTGTACTATTTCTGGGCGAATACTGTCTCAAATATCTTTCTCTTTTGTCTCTACTTCTGTATTCTGCTTTACTAAAACTTTTAATAAAGTCATTCATTCAAATATCTGAAGATAGTTGAAACCTAAAACGGTACCAAAGCGATGTTTGGGTAGTTGGCAGATAGTGTACATGACTGGGAACAAGTGAAAAAAGATTTGGTTGTTATTTGGCCAAGTTGTTAAAGGGATAGTTCACCCAAAAATGATGTCATTATTTAGTCATCCTCATGTCGTTCCAAACCCGTAAGACTTTCCTTCATCTTCGGAACACAAACGAAGATCTTTTCTATTAAATCTTAGAGCTTTCTGTCCCTCCATAGACAGCTACGCAACTACAACTTTGACGCTTCAAAAAGTTCAGCTTGAGGTTCTTGCGTAAAACCTCCTAACACACGAGATTGATCCTCATTAGTTCTTGCAGAAGCTCAAACTTGCTGCGTAACACACGAGAATGATCCTTTAAAGATTATATGTATTTTTAGTCATCTTTACTCAGATGCATTTACATTGTCACTGTGCCTCAGATGCAATCAACTCTATCTGTGTCTGTAAAGGTGTGAACCAAATGGCCCATACAGACGTATGGCCCATAGAAACTGATGGGTGTGAATGACAAAGAAGCAACATTGCTCAGAGTAGATTGCAGTGTAGATCATTCTCCTGTGGGAGGTCCTAACAGTTTTCTATTGTATGTAGCCCTTTTGTCTTCATGTATAAAGTTCTGCCACACAGACATAACTTTGTGTTAAGATTTTCTGAAGGCCGCCACGCTGACATCGCTGCTGAAGAATCGTGCTACACTACTACCTTCAATAAATTCTCATTAGTTCTTGCAGAAGCTCAAATGCGCTGCGTAACACGAGACTGAACCCCATTGTTTCTTGCAAAAGCTCAAACGTGCTGCGTAACACGAGAATGAACCTCATTGGTTCTTGCAGAAGCTCAAACGTGCTGCGTAACACAAGAATGGACCTCATTGGTTCTTGCAGAAGCTCAAACGTGCTGCGTAACACGAGAATGAACCTCATTGGTTCTTGCAGAAGCTCAAACGTGCTGCGTAACACGAGAATGAACCTCATTGTTTCTTGCAGAAGCTCAAACGTGCTGCGTAACACGAGAATGAACCTCATTGTTTCTTGCAGAAGCTCAAACGTGCTGCGTAACACGAGAATGAACCTCATTGGTTCTTGCAGAAGCTCAAACGTGCTGCGTAACAAGAGACTGAACCCCATTGGTTCTTGCAGACGCTCAAACGTGCTGCGTAACACAAGAATGGACCTCATTGGTTCTTGCAGAAGCTCAAACGTGCTGCGTAACACAAGACTGAACCTCATTGGTTCTTGCAGAAGCTCAAACGTGCTGCGTAACACAAGAATGAACCTCATTGGTTCTTGCAGGAGCTCAAACGTGCTGCGTAACACGAGACTGAACCCCATTGGTTCTTGCAGAAGCTCAAACGTGCTGCGTAACACAAGAATGGACCTCATTGGTTCTTGCAGAAGCTCAAACGTGCTGCGTAACACGAGAATGAACCCCATTGGTTCTTGCAGAAGCTCAAACGTGCTGCGTAACACAAGAATGGACCTCATTGGTTCTTGCAGAAGCTCAAACGTGCTGCGTAACACGAGAATGAACCCCATTGGTTCTTGCAGAAGCTTAAACGTGCTGCGTAACACGAGACTGAACCCCATTGGTTCTTGCAGAAGCTCAAATGTGCTGGATAACACGAGAATGAACCTCATTGGTTCTTGCAGAAGCTCAAATGTGCTGCGTAACACGAGACTGAACCCCATTGGTTCTTGCAGAAGCTCAAACGTGCTGCGTAACACAAGAATGGACCTCATTGGTTCTTGCAGGAGCTCAAACGTGCTGCGTAACACGAGACTGAACCCCATTGGTTCTTGCAGAAGCTCAAATGTGCTGCGTAACACAAGAATGGACCTCATTGGTTCTTGCAGGAGCTCAAACGTGCTGCGTAACACGTGAATGAACCTCATTGGTTCTTGCAGAAGCTCAAACGTGCTGCGTAACACGTGAATGAACCTCATTGGTTCTTGCAGAAGCTCAAACGTGCTGCGTAACACGAGACTGAACCCCATTGGTTCTTGCAAAGGCTCAAACGTGCTGCGTAACACAAGAATGGACCTCATTGGTTCTTGCAGGAGCTCAAACGTGCTGCGTAACACGACACTGAACCCCATTGGTTCTTGCAGAAGCTTAAATGTGCTGCATAACACGAGAATGAACCTCATTGGTTCTTGCAGAAGCTCAAATGTGCTGCATAACACGAGAATGAACCTCACTGGTTCTTGCAGAAGCTCAAACGTGCTGCGTAACACGAGACTGAACCCCATTGGTTCTTGCAAAGGCTCAAACGTGCTGCGTAACACAAGAATGGACCTCATTGGTTCTTGCAGGAGCTCAAACGTGCTGCGTAACACGAGACTGAACCCCATTGGTTCTTGCAAAGGCTCAAATGTGCTGCGTAACACGAGAATGAACCTCACTGGTTCTTGCAGAAGCTCAAACGTGCTGCGTAACACGAGACTGAACCCCATTGGTTCTTGCAGAAGCTCAAACGTGCTGCGTAACATGAGACTGAACCCCATTGGTTCTTGCAGAAGCTCAAATGTGCTGCATAACACGAGAATGAACCTCACTGGTTCTTGCAGAAGCTCAAACGTGCTGCGTAACACGAGACTGAACCCCATTGGTTCTTGCAGAAGCTCAAACGTGCTGCGTAACACGAGACTGAACCCCATTGGTTCTTGCAGAAGCTCAAATGTGCTGCGTAACACGTGAATGAACCTCATTGGTTCTTGCAGAAGCTCAAACGTGCTGCGTAACACGAGACTGAACCCCATTGGTTCTTGCAGAAGCTCAAACGTGCTGCGTAACACGAGTATAAACCTCATTGGTTCTTGCAGAAGCTCAAACGTGCTGCGTAACACGAGACTGAACCCCATTGGTTCTTGCAGAAGCTCAAACGTGCTGCGTAACACGAGTATAAACCTCATTGGTTCTTGCAGAAGCTCAAACGTGCTGCGTAACACAAGAATGAACCTCATTGGTTCTTGCAGGAGCTCAAACGTGCTGCGTAACACGAGAATGAACCTCATTGGTTCTTGCAGAAGCTCAAACGTGCTGCGTAACACGAGTATAAACCTCATTGGTTCTTGCAGAAGCTCAAACGTGCTGCGTAACACGAGACTGAACCCCATTGGTTCTTGCAGAAGCTCAAACGTGCTGCGTAACACGAGTATAAACCTCATTGGTTCTTGCAGAAGCTCAAACGTGCTGCGTAACACGAGACTGAACCCCATTGGTTCTTGCAGAAGCTCAAACGTGCTGCGTAACACGAGACTGAACCCCATTGGTTCTTGCAGAAGCTCAAACGTGCTGCGTAACACGAGTATAAACCTCATTGGTTCTTGCAGAAGATCAAACGTGCTGCGTAACACAAGAATGAACCTCATTGGTTCTTGCAGGAGCTCAAACGTGCTGCATACTCATTGGTTCTTGCAAAAGCTCAAACGTGCTGCGTAACACGAGACTGAACCCCATTGGTTCTTGCAGAAGCTCAAACGTGCTGCGTAACACGAGTATAAACCTCATTGGTTCTTGCAGAAGATCAAACGTGCTGCGTAACACGAGAATGAACCTCATTGGTTCTTGCAGAAGCTCAAACGTGCTGCATACTCATAGGTTCTTGCAAAAGCTCAAACGTGCTGCGTAACACGAGACTGAACCCCATTGGTTCTTGCAGAAGCTCAAACGTGCTGCGTAACACGAGTATAAACCTCATTGGTTCTTGCAGAAGCTCAAACGTGCTGCGTAACACGAGACTGAACCCCATTGGTTCTTGCAGAAGCTCAAACGTGATGCGTAACACGAGTATAAACCTCATTGGTTCTTGCAGAAGCTCAAACGTGCTGCGTAACACGAGACTGAACCCCATTGGTTCTTGCAGAAGCTCAAACGTGCTGCGTAACACAAGAATGAACCTCATTGGTTCTTGCAGGAGCTCAAACGTGCTGCGTAACACGAGAATGAACCTCATTGGTTCTTGCAGAAGCTCAAACGTGCTGCGTAACACAAGAATGAACCTCATTGGTTCTTGCAGAAGCTCAAACGTGCTGCGTAACACAAGAATGAACCTCATTGGTTCTTGCAGGAGCTCAAACGTGCTGCGTAACACGAGACTGAACCCCATTGGTTCTTGCAGAAGCTCAAACGTGCTGCGTAACACGAGACTAAACCCCATTGGTTCTTGCAGAAGCTCAAACGTGCTGCGTAACACGAGTATAAACCTCATTGGTTCTTGCTGAAGCTTAAACGTGCTGCGTAACACGAGAATGAACCTCATTGGTTCTTGCAGAAGCTCAAACGTGCTGCGTAACACGAGACTGAACCTCATTGGTTCTTGCAGAAGCTCAAACGTGCTGCGTAACACAAGACTGAACCCCATTGGTTCTTGCAGAAGCTCAAACGTGCTGCGTAACACGAGAATGAACCTCACTGGTTCTTGCAGAAGCTCAAACGTGCTGCGTAACACGAGAATGAACCCCATTGGTTCTTGCAGAAGCTCAAACGTGCTGCGTAACACGAGTATAAACCTCATTGGTTCTTGCAGAAGCTCAAACGTGCTGCGTAACACGAGACTGAACCCCATTGGTTCTTGCAGAAGCTCAAACGTGATGCGTAACACGAGTATAAACCTCATTGGTTCTTGCAGAAGCTCAAACGTGCTGCGTAACACGAGACTGAACCCCATTGGTTCTTGCAGAAGCTCAAACGTGCTGCGTAACACAAGAATGAACCTCATTGGTTCTTGCAGGAGCTCAAACGTGCTGCGTAACACGAGAATGAACCTCATTGGTTCTTGCAGAAGCTCAAACGTGCTGCGTAACACAAGAATGAACCTCATTGGTTCTTGCAGAAGCTCAAACGTGCTGCGTAACACAAGAATGAACCTCATTGGTTCTTGCAGGAGCTCAAACGTGCTGCGTAACACGAGTATAAACCTCATTGGTTCTTGCAGAAGCTCAAACGTGCTGCGTAACACGAGACTGAACCCCATTGGTTCTTGCAGAAGCTCAAACGTGCTGCGTAACACAAGAATGAACCTCATTGGTTCTTGCAGGAGCTCAAACGTGCTGCGTAACACGAGAATGAACCTCATTGGTTCTTGCAGAAGCTCAAACGTGCTGCGTAACACGAGACTAAACCCCATTGGTTCTTGCAGAAGCTCAAACGTGCTGCGTAACACGAGTATAAACCTCATTGGTTCTTGCTGAAGCTTAAACGTGCTGCGTAACACGAGAATGAACCTCATTGGTTCTTGCAGAAGCTCAAACGTGCTGCGTAACACGAGACTGAACCTCATTGGTTCTTGCAGAAGCTCAAACGTGCTGCGTAACACAAGACTGAACCCCATTGGTTCTTGCAGAAGCTCAAACGTGCTGCGTAACACGAGAATGAACCTCACTGGTTCTTGCAGAAGCTCAAACGTGCTGCGTAACACGAGAATGAACCTCATTGGTTCTTGCAGGAGCTCAAACGTGCTGCATAACACGAGAATGAACCTCATTGGTTCTTACAGAAGCTCAAACGTGCTGCATAACACGAGAATGGACCTCATTGGTTCTTGCAGGAGCTCAAATGTGCTGCGTAACACGAGAATGAACCTCACTGGTTCTTGCAGAAACTCAAATGTGCTGCATAACACGAGAATGAACCTCATTGGTTCTTGCAGAAGCTCAAATGTGCTGCATAACACGAGAATGGACCTCACTGGTTCTTGCAGAAGCTCAAATGTGCTGCATAACACGAGAATGAACCTCATTGGTTCTTGCAGAAGCTCAAATGTGCTGCATAACACGAGAATGGACCTCACTGGTTCTTGCAGAAGCTCTAACGTGCTGCGTTACACGAGAATGGACCTCATTGGTTCTTGCAGAAGCTCAAACGTGCTGCGTAACACGAGAATGGACCTCATTGGTTCTTGCAGAAGCTCAAACGTGCTGCGTAACACGAGAATGAACCTCACTGGTTCTTGCAGAAGCTCAAACGTGCTGCGTAACACGAGAATGGACCTCATTGGTTCTTGCAGGAGCTCAAACGTGCTGCGTAACACGAGAATGAACCTCACTGGTTCTTGCAGAAGCTCAAACGTGCTGCGTAACACGAGAATGGACCTCATTGGTTCTTGCAGGAGCTGAAACGTGCTGCGTAACACGAGAATGGACCTCATTGGTTCTTGCAGAAGCTCAAATGTGCTGCATAACACGAGAATGAACTTCATTGGTTCTTGTAGAAGCTCAAATGTGCTGCATAACACGAGAATGAACTCACTGGTTCTTGCAGAAGCTCAAATGTGCTGTGTAACACGAGACTGAACCCCATTGGTTCTTGCAGAAGCTCAAACGTGCTGCGTAACACGAGAATGAACCTCACTGGTTCTTGCAGAAGCTCAAATGTGCTGCGTAACACGAGAATGGACCTCACTGGTTCTTGCAGAAGCTCAAATGTGCTGTGTAACACGAGACTGAACCCCATTGGTTCTTGCAGAAGCTCAAACGTGCTGCGTAACACGAGAATGAACCTCACTGGTTCTTGCAGAAGCTCAAATGTGCTGCGTAACACGAGAATGAACCCCATTGGTTCTTGCAGAAGCTCAAACGTGCTGCGTAACACAAGAATGGACCTCATTGGTTCTTGCAGAAGCTCAAACGTGCTGCGTAACACGAGAATGAACCCCATTGGTTCTTGCAGAAGCTTAAACGTGCTGCGTAACACGAGACTGAACCCCATTGGTTCTTGCAGAAGCTCAAATGTGCTGCATAACACGAGAATGAACCTCATTGGTTCTTGCAGAAGCTCAAATGTGCTGCGTAACACGAGACTGAACCCCATTGGTTCTTGCAGAAGCTCAAACGTGCTGCGTAACACAAGAATGGACCTCATTGGTTCTTGCAGGAGCTCAAACGTGCTGCGTAACACGAGACTGAACCCCATTGGTTCTTGCAGAAGCTCAAATGTGCTGCGTAACACAAGAATGGACCTCATTGGTTCTTGCAGGAGCTCAAACGTGCTGCGTAACACGTGAATGAACCTCATTGGTTCTTGCAGAAGCTCAAACGTGCTGCGTAACACGTGAATGAACCTCATTGGTTCTTGCAGAAGCTCAAACGTGCTGCGTAACACGAGACTGAACCCCATTGGTTCTTGCAAAGGCTCAAACGTGCTGCGTAACACAAGAATGGACCTCATTGGTTCTTGCAGGAGCTCAAACGTGCTGCGTAACACGACACTGAACCCCATTGGTTCTTGCAGAAGCTTAAATGTGCTGCATAACACGAGAATGAACCTCATTGGTTCTTGCAGAAGCTCAAATGTGCTGCATAACACGAGAATGAACCTCACTGGTTCTTGCAGAAGCTCAAACGTGCTGCGTAACACGAGACTGAACCCCATTGGTTCTTGCAGAAGCTCAAACGTGCTGCGTAACACAAGAATGAACCCCATTGGTTCTTGCAAAGGCTCAAATGTGCTGCATAACATGAGAATGAACCTCACTGGTTCTTGCAGAAGCTCAAACGTGCTGCGTAACACGAGACTGAACCCCATTGGTTCTTGCAAAGGCTCAAACGTGCTGCGTAACACAAGAATGGACCTCATTGGTTCTTGCAGGAGCTCAAACGTGCTGCGTAACACGAGACTGAACCCCATTGGTTCTTGCAAAGGCTCAAATGTGCTGCGTAACACGAGAATGAACCTCACTGGTTCTTGCAGAAGCTCAAACGTGCTGCGTAACACGAGACTGAACCCCATTGGTTCTTGCAGAAGCTCAAACGTGCTGCGTAACATGAGACTGAACCCCATTGGTTCTTGCAGAAGCTCAAATGTGCTGCATAACACGAGAATGAACCTCACTGGTTCTTGCAGAAGCTCAAACGTGCTGCGTAACACGAGACTGAACCCCATTGATTCTTGCAGAAGCTCAAACGTGCTGCGTAACACGAGACTGAACCCCATTGGTTCTTGCAGAAGCTCAAATGTGCTGCGTAACACGTGAATGAACCTCATTGGTTCTTGCAGAAGCTCAAACGTGCTGCGTAACACGAGACTGAACCCCATTGGTTCTTGCAGAAGCTCAAACGTGCTGCGTAACACGAGTATAAACCTTATTGGTTCTTGCAGAAGCTCAAACGTGCTGCGTAACACGAGACTGAACCCCATTGGTTCTTGCAGAAGCTCAAACGTGCTGCGTAACACAAGAATGAACCTCATTGGTTCTTGCAGAAGCTCAAACATGCTGCGTAACACAAGAATGAACCTCATTGGTTCTTGCAGGAGCTCAAACGTGCTGCGTAACACGAGTATAAACCTCATTGGTTCTTGCAGAAGCTCAAACGTGCTGCGTAACACGAGACTGAACCCCATTGGTTCTTGCAGAAGCTCAAACGTGCTGCGTAACACAAGAATGAACCTCATTGGTTCTTGCAGGAGCTCAAACGTGCTGCGTAACACGAGAATGAACCTCATTGGTTCTTGCAGAAGCTCAAACGTGCTGCGTAACACGAGACTAAACCCCATTGGTTCTTGCAGAAGCTCAAACGTGCTGCGTAACACGAGTATAAACCTCATTGGTTCTTGCTGAAGCTTAAACGTGCTGCGTAACACGAGAATGAACCTCATTGGTTCTTGCAGAAGCTCAAACGTGCTGCGTAACACGAGACTGAACCTCATTGGTTCTTGCAGAAGCTCAAACGTGCTGCGTAACACAAGACTGAACCCCATTGGTTCTTGCAGAAGCTCAAACGTGCTGCGTAACACGAGAATGAACCTCACTGGTTCTTGCAGAAGCTCAAACGTGCTGCGTAACACGAGAATGAACCCCATTGGTTCTTGCAGAAGCTCAAACGTGCTGCGTAACACGAGTATAAACCTCATTGGTTCTTGCAGAAGCTCAAACGTGCTGCGTAACACGAGACTGAACCCCATTGGTTCTTGCAGAAGCTCAAACGTGATGCGTAACACGAGTATAAACCTCATTGGTTCTTGCAGAAGCTCAAACGTGCTGCGTAACACGAGACTGAACCCCATTGGTTCTTGCAGAAGCTCAAACGTGCTGCGTAACACAAGAATGAACCTCATTGGTTCTTGCAGGAGCTCAAACGTGCTGCGTAACACGAGAATGAACCTCATTGGTTCTTGCAGAAGCTCAAACGTGCTGCGTAACACAAGAATGAACCTCATTGGTTCTTGCAGAAGCTCAAACGTGCTGCGTAACACAAGAATGAACCTCATTGGTTCTTGCAGAAGCTCAAACGTGCTGCGTAACACGAGTATAAACCTCATTGGTTCTTGCAGAAGCTCAAACGTGCTGCGTAACACGAGACTGAACCCCATTGGTTCTTGCAGAAGCTCAAACGTGCTGCGTAACACAAGAATGAACCTCATTGGTTCTTGCAGGAGCTCAAACGTGCTGCGTAACACGAGACTGAACCTCATTGGTTCTTGCAGAAGCTCAAACGTGCTGCGTAACACAAGACTGAACCCCATTGGTTCTTGCAGAAGCTCAAACGTGCTGCGTAACACGAGAATGAACCTCACTGGTTCTTGCAGAAGCTCAAACGTGCTGCGTAACACGAGAATGAACCTCATTGGTTCTTGCAGAAGCTCAAACGTGCTGCGTAACACGAGAATGGACCTCACTGGTTCTTGCAGAAGCTCAAATGTGCTGCGTAACACGAGAATGAACCTCATTGGTTCTTGCAGAAGCTCAAATGTGCTGCATAACACGAGAATGAACCTCATTGGTTCTTGCAGAAGCTCAAATGTGCTGCATAACACGAGAATGGACCTCACTGGTTCTTGCAGAAGCTCAAATGTGCTGCATAACACGAGAATGAACCACATTGGTTCTTGCAGAAGCTCAAATGTGCTGCATAACACGAGAATGGACCTCACTGGTTCTTGCAGAAGCTCTAACGTGCTGCGTTACACGAGAATGGACCTCATTGGTTCTTGCAGAAGCTCAAACGTGCTGCGTAACACGAGAATGGACCTCATTGGTTCTTGCAGAAGCTCAAACGTGCTGCGTAACACGAGAATGAACCTCACTGGTTCTTGCAGAAGCTCAAACGTGCTGCGTAACACGAGAATGGACCTCATTGGTTCTTGCAGGAGCTCAAACGTGCTGCGTAACACGAGAATGAACCTCACTGGTTCTTGCAGAAGCTCAAACGTGCTGCGTAACACGAGAATGGACCTCATTGGTTCTTGCAGGAGCTCAAACGTGCTGCGTAACACGAGAATGGACCTCATTGGTTCTTGCAGAAGCTCAAATATGCTGCATAACACGAGAATGAACTTCATTGGTTCTTGTAGAAGCTCAAATGTGCTGCATAACACGAGAATGAACTCACTGGTTCTTGCAGAAGCTCAAATGTGCTGTGTAACACGAGACTGAACCCCATTGGTTCTTGCAGAAGCTCAAACGTGCTGCGTAACACGAGAATGAACCTCACTGGTTCTTGCAGAAGCTCAAATGTGCTGCGTAACACGAGAATGGACCTCACTGGTTCTTGCAGAAGCTCAAATGTGCTGTGTAACACGAGACTGAACCCCATTGGTTCTTGCAGAAGCTCAAACGTGCTGCGTAACACGAGAATGAACCTCACTGGTTCTTGCAGAAGCTCAAATGTGCTGCGTAACACGAGAATGGACCTCACTGGTTCTTGCAGAAGCTCAAACGTGCTGCGTAACACGAGAATTAACTCACTGGTTCTTGCAGAAGCTCAAATGTGCTGTGTAACACGAGACTGAACCCCATTGGTTCTTGCAGAAGCTCAAACGTGCTGCGTAACACGAGAATGAACCTCACTGGTTCTTGCAGAAGCTCAAATGTGCTGCGTAACACGAGAATGGACCTCACTGGTTCTTGCAGAAGCTCAAATGTGCTGTGTAACACGAGACTGAACCCCATTGGTTCTTGCAGAAGCTCAAACGTGCTGCGTAACACGAGAATGAACCTCACTGGTTCTTGCAGAAGCTCAAATGTGCTGCGTAACACGAGAATGGACCTCACTGGTTCTTGCAGAAGCTCAAACGTGCTGCGTAACACGAGAATGGACCTCATTGGTTCTTGCAGGAGCTCAAACGTACTGCGTAACACGAGAATGAACCTTACTGGTTCTTGCAGAAGCTCAAACGTGCTGCGTAACACAAGAATGGATCTCATTGGTTCTTGCAGGAGCTCAAACGTGCTGCGTAACACAAGAATGAACCTCATTGGTTCTTGCAGAAGCTCAAACGTGCTGCGTAACACGAGAATGAACCTCACTGGTTCTTGCAGAAGCTCAAACGTGCTGCGTAACACGAGAATGAACCTCATTGGTTCTTGCAGAAGCTCAAACGTGCTGCGTAACACAAGAATGAACCTCACTGGTTCTTGCAGGAGCTCAAACGTGCTGCGTAACACAAGAATGAACCTCATTGGTTCTTGCAGAAGCTCAAACGTGCTGCGTAACACAAGAATGAACCTCATTGGTTCTTGCAGGAGCTCAAACGTGCTGCGTAACACAAGAATGAACCTCATTGGTTCTTGCAGAAGCTCAAACGTGCTGCATAACACAAGAATGAACCTCATTGGTTCTTGCAGAAGCTCAATCGTGCTGCGTAACACGAGAATGAACCTCACTGGTTCTTGCAGAAGCTCAAACGTGCTGCGTAACACAAGAATGGACCTCATTGGTTCTTGCAGAAGCTCAAACGTGCTGCGTAACACGAGAATGAACCTCACTGGTTCTTGCAGAAGCTCAAACGTGCTGCGTAACACAAGAATGAACCTCATTGGTTCTTGCAGAAGCTCAAACGTGCTGCGTAACACAAGAATGAACCTCATTGGTTCTTGCAGAAGCTCAAACGTGCTGCGTAACACGAGACTGAACCTCATTGGTTCTTGCAGAAGCTCAAACGTGCTGCGTAACACAAGAATGAACCTCATTGGTTCTTGCAGAAGCTCAAACGTGCTGCGTAACACGAGAATGAACCTCATTGGTTCTTGCAGAAGCTCAAACGTGCTGCGTAACACAAGAATGAACCTCATTGGTTCTTGCAGAAGCTCAAACGTGCTGCGTAACACGAGAATGAACCTCATTGGTTCTTGCTGAAGCTCAAACGTGCTGCGTAACACGAGAATGAACCCCATTGGTTCTTGCTGAAGCTCAAACGTGCTGCATAACACGAGAATGAACCTCACTGGTTCTTGCAGAAGCTCAAACGTGCTGCGTAACACAAGAATGAACCTCATTGGTTCTTGCAGAAGCTCAAACGTGCTGCGTAACACGAGCATGAACCTCATTGGTTCTTGCTGAAGCTCAAACGTGCTGCATAACACGAGAATGAACCTCACTGGTTCTTGCAGAAGCTCAAACGTGCTGCGTAACACAAGAATGAACCTCATTGGTTCTTGCAGAAGCTCAAACGTGCTGCGTAACACGAGAATGAACCTCACTGGTTCTTGCAGAAGCTCAAATGTTCTGCGTAACACGAGAATGAACCTCATTGGTTCTTGCAGAAGCTCAAATGTGCTGCGTAACACGAGAATGGACCTCATTGGTTCTTGCAGAAGCTCAAACGTGCTGCGTAACACGAGAATGGACCTCATTGGTTCTTGCTGAAGCTCAAACGTGCTGCGTAACACGAGAATGAACCTCACTGGTTCTTGCAGGAGCTCAAACGTGCTGCGTAACACTAGAATGGACCTCATTGGTTCTTGCAGAAGCTCAAACGTGCTGCGTAACACGAGAATGAACCTCACTGGTTCTTGCAGGAGCTCAAACGTGCTGCGTAACACGAGAATGGACCTCATTGGTTCTTGCAGAAGCTCAAATGTGCTGCGTAACACGAGAATAGACCTCATTGGTTCTTGCAGAAGCTCAAACGTGCTGCGTAACACGAGAATGAACCTCACTGGTTCTTGCAGGAGCTCAAATGTGCTGCGTAACACGAGAATGGACCTCATTGGTTCTTGCAGAAGCTCAAACGTGCTGCGTAACACGAGAATGGACCTCATTGGTTCTTGCAGAAGCTCAAATGTGCTGCATAACACGAGAATGAACCTCACTGGTTCTTGCAGAAGCTCAAACGTGCTGCGTAACACAAGAATGAACCTCATTGGTTCTTGCAGAAGCTCAAACGTGCTGCGTAACACGAGAATGGACCTCATTGGTTCTTGCAGGAGCTCAAACGTACTGCGTAACACGAGAATGAACCTCACTGGTTCTTGCAGAAGCTCAAACGTGCTGCGTAACACAAGAATGGACCTCATTGGTTCTTGCAGGAGCTCAAACGTGCTGCGTAACACGAGAATGAACCTCATTGGTTCTTGCAGAAGCTCAAACGTGCTGCGTAACACAAGAATGAACCTCATTGGTTCTTGCAGAAGCTCAAACGTGCTGCGTAACACGAGAATGAACCTCATTGGTTCTTGCAGAAGCTCAAACGTGCTGCGTAACACGAGAATGAACCTCATTGGTTCTTGCTGAAGCTCAAACGTGCTGCGTAACACGAGAATGAACCTCATTGGTTCTTGCTGAAGCTCAAACGTGCTGCGTAACACAAGAATGAACCTCATTGGTTCTTGCAGAAGCTCAAACGTGCTGCGTAGCACGAGAATGAACCTCACTGGTTCTTGCAGAAGCTCAAACGTGCTGCGTAACACAAGAATGAACCTCATTGGTTCTTGCAGAAGCTCAAACGTGCTGCGTAACACGAGAATGAACCTCATTGGTTCTTGCAGGAGCTCAAACGTGCTGCGTAACACGAGAATGAACCTCATTGGTTCTTGCAGAAGCTCAAACGTGCTGCATAACACGAGAATGAACCTCACTGGTTCTTGCAGAAGCTCAAACGTGCTGCGTAACACGAGAATGAACCTCATTGGTTTTTGCAGAAGCTCAAACGTGCTGCGTAACACGAGAATGAACCTCATTGGTTCTTGCTGAAGCTCAAACGTGCTGCATAACACGAGAATGAACCTCATTGGTTCTTGCAGAAGCTCAAACGTGCTGCGTAACACGAGAATGAACCTCATTGGTTCTTGCAGAAGCTCAAACGTGCTGCGTAACACAAGAATGAACCTCATTGGTTCTTGCAGAAGCTCAAACGTGCTGCGTAACACGAGAATGAACCTCATTGGTTCTTGCTGAAGCTCAAACGTGCTGCGTAACACGAGAATGAACCTCATTGGTTCTTGCTGAAGCTCAAACGTGCTGCGTAACACGAGAATGAACCCCATTGGTTCTTGCAGACGCTCAAACGTGCTGCGTAACACGAGTATAAACCTCATTGGTTCTTGCAGAAGCTCAAACGTGCTGCATATCACGAGAATGAACCCCATTGGTTCTTGCTGAAGCTCAAACGTGCTGCATAACACGAGAATGAACCTCATTGGTTCTTGCAGAAGCTCAAACGTGCTGCGTAACACACGAGAATGATCCTTTAAAGATTATGTGTATTTTTAGTCATCTTTACTCAGATGCACTTACATTGTCACTGTGCCTCAGATGCAATCAACTCTATCTGTGTCTGTAAAGGTGTGAACCAAATGGCCCATACAGACGTATGGCCCATAGAAACTGATGGGTGTGAATGACAAAGAAGCAACATTGCTCAGAGTAGATTGCAGTGTAGATCATTCTCCTGTGGGAGGTCCTAACAGTTTTCTATTGTATGTAGCCCTTTTGTCTCCATGTATAAAGTTCTGCCACACAGACATAACTTTGTGTTAAGATTTTTTGAAGGCCGACACGCTGACATCGCTGCTGAAGAACCGTGCTACACTACTACCTTCAATAAATTCTCATTAGTTCTTGCAGAAGCTCAAATGCGCTGCGTAACACGAGACTGAACCTCATTGGTTCTCACACGTCAATGCTTGAGCTTCCGTTTACCACAACTGATGTGTGAGTTGATGAATGTTTATATAATAATAATAATAATAATAATAATACATTTATTTATAGAGCGCTTTCAATCAAAGTGCTTTACAAACAGAATATAGGTAAAATACACACAATACAATAAAAATGTTAAAATCGGGACATCCATCCCACCTAGCGCATCGGGGGCTACAGCCAATCCCCAAAAAAAAATATATATATATATGATGAAAAGCCTAAATTCAATTTGTTCATGTCTCTTCAGAAAATTTGGAATAAAACGCTCAATTTATTGGATAAGTTTTACGATCTCTTTATGATATTTTTTAAGGGTCAAAGTGGTAATTGTGTAGCTTTCAACGGAGGGACAGAAGGCTCTCAGATTTCATCAAAAATATCTTCATTTGTGTTATGAAGATGAACGCAAGTCTTACGGGTTTGGAACAACATGAGGGTGAGTAATGATGACAGACTTTTCATTTTTGTGTGATCTATACCTTTTTACTGGTATCACTTTAAGATATTGCAGTCTAAAGGCCAATTCACACTGCACCGACAGATGCAGACCAACGCCGACAGTCACCAGTTTACAGTCATTTCTCAGTCATTTCAAGACGGACAAACGGCAATTCAACATGTTCAATCGGCAACAATGAGAGCCAACAAACAGATTCAACAAAACCTGAACAAAGTGTCTGATGCTGTCTGTCGGTGCTGTAAAAATTGGCCTTAAGATGGTTTTCTATCAATCAAGAAAAGGAAGCACACAGAAAGAAACAAAAAAAACAACAACCTTAGATCCTGGTGGAGGTGTCAGACCCAAAAATTCATAGACTGTGTTGTCCTCTTTGGCATCAAAGAATGTGTCGTAGTCCTGCAATTTAGGATAGGAAACCATCATTAGCATTTTAAAGCAAATAATCGAGCAATTAATGTGTCATTTCTGATGGAATTCAAAATAATGTTTTATTTTTTTCTATAAAACATTAGTGGATGGGGACCACATCTGCTAAACGTACCATAAAAGTACCATAAAATGAATGTAGTCGAAGTAAGTTGTCCATGTGACTTGATTTAAAATATCATGAAGCCGTACAATAACTTTTAGAGGAGAACTTTTAGTCATTATTCCAACTTTTACTTTAACTTTTAGTCATTATTCCAACTCAATCTCACTGCGATTCATAACTATATTACATTTTGGTAAACTGGTGGGTAATTCATATGAATTCATGAAGTTCCTCAAAGAAAAAAAAAATGTGTTCCCTAAAACTGCAAACAATCACAGCAAAAAAAACCTAAAAAAACCCAGCAAACACAACGGAATTAAAATCTGAGTTTAATTTATAATGTAATTTATAATACTGTTAACCACAGACATTATTTTCCTCAAAAAAGCTTTAACCATTTTACAGCCCCTTAGGAAATTCCCAATGGAAACCATGGTTTGTATATGGTACATTTATTCCAAGTTTAGGACTGGTTCTTTTGAATACGTTTTTGGTGGGTTTCTGCTGCCTGTCTTATAAAGTGGATTTTACATCTCTTAACCTGGATAAACGACTTGTGAAAACGTTTACTCATTAGGTCTTTTAGAAGGGCAGTTTTATAGGAGCCTCTGTTGTAGCAGGTTCTTACCCCACAATACATCTCCTCATTGAAAATCTGTGGAGGAAGAGGAATTCCAGTGGTGGGCTTCTTTTCTCCAGGGACGTTTTCTCTCATCCACAGCCGGTTGTCCTCATTTGAAGCAATGTCAAGCTGTGCGTAATCGATTTTAAGTGCCTCAAGGAACCCGACAACATCTTGTTGTTTCTTTTTGATCTGTGGTATTAGTAATAACAGATTATTGACGTGAATCCCAAGACACTTAGAAAAAAACAAAACATTCAAATTCTTCCAAATTCAAAACACATACATCACACATTCCAGATAGCAGTTAATTGTAAACTGCAGTAGATAATGCATTTGACATGTAAATTTTTTTTTTAAACACAGAAAAGTTTTCAGAATTAAGGATTATAATTTGTAGGCTATAGGCTGGTTTGCCAAAATAGGCTTTATGCCGAATGTCACATGAAAACAGGAAAACTGGTCTCATTGCATCCGCTTGTTAGAGAAAGTGTTAATAAAGTGTTATGAGAGAACGAACTGATGTGTCTATGTGGTGTTTTTAATGTGCTTTAAGACAAACCATGTGCAAATTCATAAGTCGACAGCATTGCTGAGTATTTTCTCCTTAAAACTGCAGTGAACCAAAGACAGTCTCAAAATTTTGACAGTCTCAAAAACACGGTTTGAAATCGCTGGTGTTTCTGATGTCACAAACTACCTTGTAACCAATCAGATCAACATGTGATCGTCAACCAGTGGATCTCTGAGCTCCTGTGAGTGAGTGGAGGCGGGGCTCATTTGCATATTCATAGAACCGCGTACACTAAATGAGTGGCGTCTCTGTCAAGTCGAAGTTTGTCGCGGACATGGAGCTCTCGGCATCTCGAAACGCCACGCCGATATTGATCCTCGTTTTATTTCTCCTTTCGTCCCAAAGTCTGCTTGCCATGGTCCATAATGTTTGAACGAAACAACAACAGTGTGCCGCTAGACGTAACGCACTACGCAGTTCTCCACAGTACAAGCGGAAACCAGGGATAACGCGGATATTACGTCATTGACAGGCGACAAGTAACATGGACGGGCACTATTTAAAATTGTGAATTTCTCTGAATTTACAAATTCTTGGAAACATTTAGGATAATGTAAGTACACAATTGAAAGAAATATAACACTGTGCAAGTGGTTTTTGGATATTTTGATACAAAATTCTTACATATTGTACCTTTAAAGGTGCAGTATGTAAGATTGACAGCTAGTGGTTGAAATGAGTACTGCAGTCCAAATTCCAAATATTGGAGAGAGTTGTTTCGCCCCCTCCTCATCAGACTCGACACTCACGCTTGTTGCCAATTTGAGGACACTCAACAGGAACAAGCACAATTGACAATGAAAGCCGAGGAGACTCAACATTAAGTTAATGAGTTGATTTATTGATTTATGATGAGTTGATATCGCGTTTTAATATTCTCCCGTCCATAGATATTTTTAGATGGGTGCGGAGGCTTTTTAGGTCGGGTAGAATCTGCCATCTCTGACCCAGTTTGTTCGCTGGCTTCCATGGCCGCAATACGCTGTGTTTTCCGCCAACTGGCAACCTGTGGTGGCGAAAGACTATTGGGTAAATTGGTAACCTGCACAGACCAAAACAAAAACATATATTTCGACACGAAACGCACATTTAAAAGTTAAAAAAAAAACTGGCTGTAGCATTGTTTTTCAGAGAAACGAGTATGTGAATAACATATTTCCTAAATATCTGCAAACATATTATGGTATATTTATGCTTTAGTACAGTCACAAAATTACAAACAGCACCTTAAAAGGTATTTATCAGTGATATTGTCAGGCTTGTCATTTTACAGCAAAGTAAGCTAGTTGCCTACACAATATAAATAGCAATTATAAAGTAACGAAAGTGCAGTTCATAAATTAATAAAAAACATAAAAGCAAAACACACCTGATGCACATTTTCTTCATTTTCTAGAAGTAGAGTTTAAAAAACTTGCAGGATTTTTGTGTATTTTAATGAAGAGAAAGTACACCGCCATCTTATACTGTTCCGAAGAAAGTGAGACACCTGCCGTCATAAACACGACTTCCCACCTCGTAAATACCGACTTCCCAGGAGGACTTGAACATTAGGCTAGGTTGTAACAACACTCCCTCATTAGACATGGACGCTAATTTACACGGTGGGTAGCTAAACCCTAACAAGTGAAAACATGACTACATTTTTTGTTAGTGATAAAGTTAAGAGATTAGATCATTAGTACTGTTAAGCTATGTCTTTAAAAACACTGAAATCAATAAATAAACACGTCCTGCTGAGTAACTCAAATCAGTTCTGGAAGTTTCATGTTTAAAGGAATAGCATGCTGATTTCTGGAATGTGATCTCAGAGATATTTAAGGAAACTGGCGGAGCTGCATCGGTAGGTCACTCGGGATTATTTAAACATGCTTGAGTCAAAACATTTTTTAGGCTTTAAAATACATACGCTAAATTATTGCAAATACGCTTTTGGACTATCGCTTGATTCATTCCGCAATCTGCATTAAACACAATCGAGCTCAACGCGCTTCGGCTCATCGACCTGTTGAATGACTGAACAATAACACACACTGTCCGGTTTCTTACCGCCGTCGATCCCGAGGAGGATGCCAGGAAGACTTTAATGACCATTTTGTAGAAGTGCGAGGTTAAATGATCAGGGAAAAGTGTTTAAAGACACAGAGATCCTCCCCCCTTCGGCTGGAAAGCACAGACACCGCGCTTCGGTCTCAGTCTGGACTCTGGTGTCTATTTCTGTCCGCAGAGCATCATTGGCGCGTTGGTCTCGGTTTGTCCAGTGCTGTCTGAGTGATTGGTGATTTCAGCTGTCTGTCCACATCAGGAGCTGCTAAAGTTAGGGTAACGACCTGCATATATGGGCAGAGATGCTGTTTCTCAAGAAACGTGCAATTTGCATTGACAACAACACAAAAGTGTTGTGAATTTTACCTTCATGTGTTGTTGACTGCAACTCTGGGGCTACGAGTGGGTGCTATTTAAAAACGGGTCAGTAGTTTAGTTAATATACTGCTAATCATCACTGTTAATATTGCTTATCATTTTCAAAATTACAAATTCAAACTGAAAAGTTATCACTGTTGAGGGAAACAAAGTGGGAATGTGGTCCCTGTGATGAGGGGGTCCCATGAGGTCTTGTAAAGTTTCGGCTATCTGGGAAGAGAGACCCTACCCATTAAAGTTTTGTCCTGGGCTCTGTCGTGCGGGATCAGACCATCACAGAGGCTAAGGCTTGAGGATGGGTGCTTTTGACTCTGGACAACAAGAAACTAGCAATGCTCTTCTACAATGACCCAGAACACCCTACAAAACTCAGCTAACAACTCCCCAGAACGTAGTAGTAAATGTTGAAATTCACGAGTTCAAACTTACAAATAAGTCAGATAGAATAAATGCATATTTGGCGTGCTGTCCGAGGAGAGGGCTCCGGGCTCGGTATGCGGCCCGAACCCATAGTACTCCCCCGTTCGTGACTGTGGAAGAATGAGCCAGGAGTGAGGAGTCGGGGTGGTGGAGGGATGCTGAAACTGTCAAGGAATGTTAGGTGAGTTGACAGTGGATATTTATATATGCTTCCTCTCGTGCTGATAGGGTAGACATGTAATAGTTTGGTGACGAGTTGATTGGAATGATTTATTTGAACGTGCTCCTCCCGAACCTTGTTTATAAAACATCATTTAATATTAATAAATGCTGAAGAAGTATTGTTCATTCTTAGTTCATGTTAACTAAGGTAGTTAACTAATGTTAATAATGAACCTTATTGTAAAGTGTTACCAAAACTTCTATTGTTCAAATGTAATAACTTGCTCTTCCTGATGCTGATGTCACCAAGGCCTCACAAACAAGCAATATTTTATCAAACTTGCATTTGGTTTGGCTGCATTATTTGTGTAATGCCCTATTTTCATGATCCTATCAATTCCCAATGGATAAAATAAGATGCCCATTTCACAAAATGGAACCTTCTTATTATTCTTGGTCTTCATCAGGACACATTATTACAAAGAATGTCTTTGAATATTAACATTTTATCAACATTTAATAACACTGTGCTTTCTTGTTTTTCTTTTTATTAGACATACCAGTGAAGGGTTGAGACATGGAGACATAACTGAAGATACAACGGGATACGGGAACGCAACAAGGCAGCCCAGACTCAAACCTGTGTCCACATAATCTTTATTCTTAAAAAAAACATGGTTCAAAACATTTTTTATTCTACATTTTCTGAATGTATTTGGAAAATAACAGCTATTCGTTGACATTTTGAGCGTTAGTGACACAAAACTAGAACAAGGCACAGCAGGATCTAAAAACAGTGACTTACTGTCAGTTCTTGCTCTTTTTTCTTCCTCAAAATTATGAGATAAAATGTTGTGAATTTTACAAAAGTATAACCCCGTGTTTTGTGTGAAGTGCACAAGGACATATACGTACAGCAAACGGATCATGTGTGAAACGGGTGTTACAATGACATGTTTTATCATATTACATTAGTAGCAAGAACAGGTTTTTGAACAATTTGATATCTGGATGTCTGCATTGATTACTCAAAACACACAAACCATGCCTCGATCCCAAAAGCTTGAGAGATGCACAAAACTTGAAAAGGCTGCAAAGTTATTGCTAAAGGTGTTCATGAATTCCTAAATGAAACAAACAATCCTGAAAGAGGGGAGACCCAAGGACCTCCTGAAAACTCTACAAACTGTGAAAGTCTAAAAAAAAGAAAGGAAACTGAACAAGAACAGTGTTCATGAATAAATAACACGGAGGAAATCACTGCTGCCAAAAACTAAAACATAGAAGCATTTGTCCAAGATCATCTGGATGTGCCACAAAGCTTCTAGGAAAATGTTCTTTGGACAATTAAGAAAAAAAGTTTAACAAATCACACAAGTAAACCAACTAAAGAATGCCTTCTCTGCTAAAGGGGGATCGAGAAGTTACTAAATTCATTCTTTTTTCACCCTGCACTGGGAATGATTACTTAGTATATCCATTAAAACTGTAAAAGGTTCAATTGTTTGTGTTATTAGTTTAGCCAGAACAGAACAAATTGTATGAGTAATCGGGTAACGCTTCCTTTTACAGTACTTACGTGTACTTACCTTTAAAGTACTGGCTAATATAAGGTTAGTGCATGGGTTAGGTTCAGGGTTAGTACCTAGTTATTACCCAGTAGTTATAATTACTATAAGTACATGGGTAACAGGACTGTAAAAGGAAGCGTTACCAGTAATCGATGCAGAAATCCAGTTATTTCCAAAGGGTTCCTAAACAAATACTTGCCACTATAAAGGCAATTGAAGCAATAAAACTCACATACCTCATTTTCACATTTATTAATACATGGACATTTTTTTTTGAAATACAATCAATAAATAGATTTGTAACACTGACACACACAAAAAAAAAACTAACACCAAAGCAAGCCCAAATATACAATTATGGTACAAGTAATAAATAAACAATCTTTTGATGGTATCAACTTATATAATAAAGCTTAAACCAGTGTTTTGCCATTTGTTAGGAATGTTCACATGTCAGCATTTTCTAACTAAATGCAAATAAAAGATTTTAATGTCATTAAACAACAACTTGTACATTTACCACAGACTTGAACTGTTTAACGGAACAGTGAATGGTATTTTCGTTTCATTAAAAGAATCACTGAGATAAGGCCAGATGTCTTGAGCCCTGCTCTTGTTTAGGCCACTCATGAAAATCCAGTGACTGTGTGTGTATTGGTGTTGATATGAAGCGGTTAGTTTAACTGATAGCGTGTAGAACGATGGCCACCACCTTGTTGCAGACAACTAGCCAGCATGTGATTCCAACACCACCTGAGAAAAATCAGGGGAAAAAACACATTATAACACTCTAAACTCCATGCCATTACATTTATTTTATCCATATGGCATGTAAATCATGAATATATTTAGATGTCACTTTGGTAAAGACTTTTAAAATCAATAATTTATCCCACTATCCCATCAAAGTGGCCATCAAATACTGGGACATACCTGCAACTCCAGAAGGAAAGGCTACTAGTCTCTCCAGCGGAGCAATCCATTTACTGGGCACAACTGTGACCGGATCTGCGTAATACTTCAATATGAGTGAGATCATGACGGCCGCCTAACAACACACAGCAGAAAACAGAACAACATGCCATTATGAGAGAAATGCACAATGCAGATACATACATCATATTAACACTGTAAAGCCTGACATATGAAATGAGAGTCAGAAAAAAATGAATTTCTTGAAATTGAAGAATTCATTCAACCTTTAGACAAAATCTAAAAATGTTTGCGTATTAATTAGTCGAGAATCTTCTATGAGATCTTTAAAACAGTATAGTAGACTACTAACATAAAATGCATATAAATAATAAATATCAGCTGTCACTCAATACGATTTTTCTAAAACATGATGTATGGGTAATCAAGTAAACCTAAGTTGCTTCAGTCCAGAAAATGTTCATCTAGAAAAATATTACTAACAATATATAAAATTATTTTTGTGTTTACCACTACAGTAAGTTTTCATAGCAAACATAGGCATGGAGCATGGTCTGAAAGTGGACGCTTTTACAATTATACTAAACGGCCTTTTACTTATATTGTGCACAGCAGGTTTATCAGCAAAGTTTTGATCAGGTTGAAATTTGCATATCAAATATGATACAGTAGGCTTCATGGGGTTAATACACAAATTAAAAATGCTCCTAACTCACCTGAGAAATGTAAAATACTATATTCACAATCCATTTCATTTTGGCTTGTTGTGCAGTTCTTGATTTGACTGTAAAGAAGAAGAAAAAAAAAAACAAAGAATATAAAGAAAAGGCCTAAGCGAATTTCTATCTTTCTCAAATCCAGTCCCAGAAGGCCACAACCCTGCAGAGTTTCGGTCAAACCCTGTACCTGACTGTCATTTTCTAGCAACTCTGAAGGGAAGGGCATAAAAAAAAACTTAAATACAGCCCATGTAATGTGATTGGTTATCTAGGCACACGTGATCCAAGTTGGCCATTACACTTTCTCCAATGGTAGAACCAATAAGAAGACCATCTCTGTCTGAAGACATTAGTGTCAGAGGTAAACTCTGCAGGGCAGTGCTCTTCCCTAAACCCTGCTTTAAAACAAATAATTTATTCCCGTCCCAACCCGTCCAACCCTGCTGGTATTATCCAGCACTCCTGAAGATCTTAATCAGCAGCTTCACATGTGTTTGATCAGAGCTGAACTTTACAGAAACGCAGTTCTCCAGGAGGAGGATTGGGCACCCATGAGATTAAAGATTTTCACAAGTTATTCATGTCAATTTTGGTCTGTTGCTCATAGCACAAGAGTCACGTGAGCTACATTCAAGGTGCATTTTTGTTCTTTTGGAGGCCAACAGTGTGAATCCCTGTCCATGTTTACATGGTCAGGTTCTACAGATGTAGACAATGATCTACACACACACACGGATCAAAACCATTTTAGACTTTGGATGTCATATCTCACCCTCATGTCACTCCAAACCCATAAGACTTATACTTCTCAATCTTCAAAACACAAATGATCAAGGTTTCTGTCTCTCTTTTGAAAGTCCATAACAACAAAACTTTTGATGCCCTCAAAAAGTTCATGAAGCCATTGTAAAACAAATCCATATTCCATCCAATATCAAGCTAAATGGATGGAATTTAGAAATCCAATACCAAGCGATTTAATCCAGGTCTTCTGAAGAGACACAAACACTTTATATGATGAACAGAGTAAATTTAGTCTTTTTATTCTCATATAAACATCAATGCACATATGTAGATCACATAAAATATGGTAAAAAGAAACATGCTTGCTTATTGCACAAGAACCAATTAAATGTATATTAATTCATTCATTATTTTATTATTATTACAGATATATAATCACAAACGTTTGGCCAAAATGTGCAGCCCTACAAACAAGCACAACAAACCTGGATTTTACTTTAAATCACACATTTTTATCAGAAAATGCTATTACCGGTAGTTTTTATTCCCCAAATAGTGTAGCCCTAGCATAAAGTGACTGTATCTCTTCAGGACACTTGGATTAAACTACAGAAATCTCTCAGGATTCATTCAAAGTCTCTTCATTGGTGTTTTGGAGATGAACAAGTCTTATGGGACTGGATCAAGTAATTGATGATATCATTTTTATTTTTGGGTAAACTAACCCTTTAACAAGTTATATAACTAACAAGTCCAATAACTGTGGCTACACTAGACATGAAGGACAGCGACAGGCAGCAGCTGAGCCATTTGTCTTCCTTCATGAATACTGAAGCCGTTATCTGAAACCCACCTGCCATTTTCCACACTTGGCCTGTGAAGTGAAGAAACTTTTGGTTCCTCAGTTTTCGCCCTACTATAAAGTGGACATGGGCAATCAAACAAACTAGCTCACCAAAGCCATTTTGGAGAGTTTCATGCTAGTTTGACTTTCATCAGGTGTGCCGCTGGCTGTAAACATCTTAACACTTGCTGCCCTTTGCTCCTTGTTTACAATATATGAATATTACACAAGTTGCGACACATTTTGGCTGTTTTGTCGGCTTCTTTCGGTGTTGTGCTGGTTAGAAAGCAATCATTAGCTTGTCACTTCATCTGCAATCTTGCTGCACATGCACCTATAAAGAGTCACAAAATAAAAACTCATGAGGTTGTGTTTACCTAGAGTCTTCAGTTGATCAGTCATCTTGTTGATCTTGCGTTCCAGTCTAGCGTATCTGGCAAACTCATCCATCATGTTGATGCTGGACAGCTCCATCCTCATGTTCTGGATCTCCGTCCTCATCTCAGTCTCCTGATCAGCATCTTTATGGAAGATCTTCGACAGCTATGAGAACAAACACAAAATCTTATAATGTTACAGGTGCTTATTCATTTTAGATCCATTCAAATGTACTCAAAGATTTTACGCTAAATACCCCCAAAAAAAGGGAATCAAAAGGGAGATTTATTGTTATTACTGATGAAGATCTAAGAAGGCTATGGAAGTTCGTTTTCGACACGGAATAAAAACATTAAAAAGGTAATTGCAATGTTTATCTCACAACTCTGACTTTTTTCTCTCAATTACGAGTTTATATTTCAGTTTTGACTCTTCCCATCTCTCAATTACGAGTTTATATCTCACAGTTTTTACTTTTTTCTCAGAATTCTGAGTTTACATCTTAAAATTCAGTTTTATTTTCTGCCACAGAATAACAAAATAAAAAGGTAGTTGCAACTTTTTATCTCACAGTTGACTTTCCCCCCCCCCTCACAATTTATATCTCTATATCACTTTTATATATGACTTTATAATGACAACAATAATCTAAACATAAAAAAAAAACAGACATTAGCATGTTTTTGAATATGGTATGTTGTTTTTTGGACATGTATGGTACGAGCATGTTGGAGTACCATTTACATGAAATGGCATGTTACATTAATAAATGATCATTCAGTATGTGTACATCCAAGTAACAAGGCTTTGCCTAATTCATGAAAGAATGGCACTTTTTATTGGTTTGTAAAAATATTAATACGTCCACATCAAACGTTTGTTTTGTCCTAGTACTACTGACCGCTAGTTGGTGTTAACGAATGAGTTTTACTTAGTAAAAGCTAAATAATTGTGGTAGTTTAACAGAGCAGCTTTTGTTTGCTGTGACTACATGAAGCTCCTGTAGGGGTAGCAGACATGCTGTAACACCGAGCATTATAATGGCGTCACATCACGACGAATATACTTTTGAAAATATAGATGTGCTTAAGCGTCCCTAAAACCCCATTGAATCAATACTTACAAATGAAGAAATGGATGGCAGGAGTGTTTTGACGAGGTTGCACAGAAACACACAGCTCAGTACAAGGAACCAGTTAAACCCGGCAGCCATTTTCTTTTCATCACCCTGATCCTCCCCCCAATAATACAAACACTGCCTTTAACCGGTTCACGTTACATGTTTAACATATGCTTATGTAATCAAAAAATATGCAACATTAAACTACCTGAAAAGGTAATGTTTATAAGACAAAAAGCGTTTTTTTTTTCTTAAGAAGCGACGTGTTTCTTTAAATGCATTAAATTATCTGCAAAGCATGAATATCTATAACCAATTCATTATGCAACCAATACTAAAAATATATTTACATGCTTAGTTGCTTACTGAAACAACAAATGCAGAAAGTGGCGCCTAAAGTACAGATACAAGCACGTCTGTGATTGACATCTCAACCTATCCACACGGGCACTTTGCTTTGGTTTGAAATGTGGTTGCCAGGACGTTTCAGCCAATCAGCGCCGAGAAGGGGCGGAGCGTAGCGCGCATCAGGTTAGTGCTACAGTGGAAAGAATATAGAAAGGGGAGATCCAATCCGGTTTCAGCTAGTTTCTGTTCCGACAGAACATTAATGCTTGCTTCAGTGTTTCCTAGACCTGGTTTTTACACTTTACTTACCAGTGCGTAAGCTATTTTAATTTATTTTCCTCTTTTTGTTCTAAAAGCACACAAGCTTTAAGCAGCCATGCCGAAAAGGAGCAAAGTAAGTTCAACATTTTTGGATATTTTATTCTGTTTTATAATGTGTGATTTTAAAAGCATGCAATAATTAAATATGCACGTCGGTAGGACGCTTTATGTGAAGTTATATGAGTGTTTACTGCATTTGTGCATGTGTTAATTCGTAATCTAGGGCAGGGGAGTCGGTGGCATGAATCTGGCGCCTTTTTACTTAGAGTGTGTCGACTGCGAGTGGATGTTTAATTATTTTTTTATTATAAAAAAACACATTATAAAGCGCATTCTCGCCTTAACTTTAACATTAAAGATATAAAAAATAATAATACGCAAAGTAATAATCACACAAAGGGATGTAACGTCGTAATGTTTGGGCATGATATTCCTCATGGAGAACAGCTTGTCCTGCAAATGTTTTCCCTTTTAACTGCGGTGTTTTCCGATCTTTATAACCATAAACATGCGAATTAATGAAAGTTGTATGTTTGAGGACATCGTGAGGTCTTTGTTAGGCCCTTGTGTAACTGTAAATACATGTGTAACGTTAGTTGTGTACGAATCCATATGGTCCTCGAGTAGGACACACACACACCTTAGTCTTGAGAGTCATGGCTGCCTTACTATAACACGTTTCATGCCTTATTCAAATGAGTTTGTTATCCTAGCAGGTTTATTTCATAACGGAAGTATTTGCGTGACTGTATTTTTCATTTGACCTTCGAAACGGACTTTGTAAAGTGCATTAAGGAAGTTTTCACCGACTTTATTCGCGTTTTATTTAACTACTAAAGGAAAGCTCGACGCCAAAGCTGGTTTATGTTCACAAACTTAGGCGGAATGTGTCGATTTTACCGTGTTTGCTCGTGCATTGTGTCTTGGGGGCGGAGCTAATGTTCCCCTCCTCCCTTCGACACGGACATTTGTCGTTAAAAACATCGCTAATAGCGATGATAATAATAATACGTTAGCTACGCCCCGCAAATCTGCCGTAAATAAGCGCGCTGTCGTAAACTACCCCGTCTGGTAATTCTGTTTACTTTTATTTTATTTCGCTGTGTTTTCTCGACGGATTTAACTCGTACGATGAAGGAATTGGATTGAATGTATGACGCTGCACGGGACCCCTCCCCCCACATTGCACTTTTAGATTACATAATTGCACATAACTTGGAGGGGGTGTGGGGGGTACGACACCTCCCCCTCAGTCAGCCATCATGTACACATACTAACAGCGTGTGTTTCCTCTGCTACAGGCTAACAATGACACTGAAGCAGCCGGGGTGAGTCTCAGTCCATATCACTGGTACATGTGGAGGGTTCAGCGGGGCTAAAGGCACACCTTGAGAACAGTGGGGGTTTCACTACTCGCATGGTGTATGAGTGCAGAAAATATATATACATGCATTGAACATTTATAGAGCAATAGATTTTGTGTACATATATCATACATTTTATTAAAATTATTTATTACATTTACTTCTAAATGTATGAGATGGAGTAAAAGGCTGATCAAGCATGGGGCAAAATACACACATTATTTATATAAAGTTAATGCTTGTTCAAAACAATCACTTTAGCAAAGTTTAAGTTTTTTTTTATATATATATATATTAATTTTTGTTCAGTAAATATACTGTCATTAAAATGTTTATATTAAAATATATTTTAAGAATACAGAACCAAAATTAGTCTAAAAAGTAACGATTCTGAAAGCATTGAAGGAGATACCATAATAATTTAACATAGATTTACAGTAGTAAAAATCAATCATATTTTATTGTGATTAATATCACATTTTTAAATATGGTTTCATTATAATTATTGTGATTATCTCTAAGGTGGACACCCAACTAGGGCTGTGAAACTATTAATCACATCCAAAATAAAAGTTTGTGTTTACATAAAATATGTGTGTACTGTGTATAATTATTTTGTATATGTAAATATACACACACATGCATGTATATATTTAAGACACATTTGCATGTGTGTGTGTGTATATATATTTATTGATTATTTATATATAAAAATAAAATATATATTTAATATTTATATTATAAATTATTGTATATATAAATAAAAAAATATTTAATATAAACATGCATGTATGTATTTATATATACAAAATAATCATACACATATTATGTGTAAACAAACTTATTTTGGATGTGATTAATCATTTCACAGCCCTACACCCAACTATATATCATATTTCATATCTGAATCTAACCATGTAAACAAATGGAAAAGTCAGATAGATAGATATTATCATGATTATTATTGTGCCTTTTACCCCAAATACCATACTTTTACATATTCTTCCATTATTAAAAAACTGTTGCTTTAATTACCTTGAGCAAAACTGAAAATCATAAAGACGACCTTTGTCACAAAATATATTCAATAATTTTAGCAAATATCAGTTGCTACTAAAATCTACAACATAAAAAAAAAAAAAATCATTAAATATTAAACCAAATCAACTTTTCGCTGATAAATTTCCACGTTTATCTTGAAAAGCGGATGTTTTGGAAAGTGCTGCGGCAAGTTTTGTGCCATCTAGTGGTTTAGAGGAAAATCAAATAAAATGTGCCTTTAGCCCCGTTGTACCCTATAACACAGTTTATCATACAACTCTGATACTTAATGCCTGTTTTCTTTCATTGCCTTCCCATCTTGTCCTCATCCAATAACCCCACAGCCCAAAAGACGGTCTGAGAGACTTCAAGGAGTAAGTTGGTTTTGTCAGTCCCCCTGATTTCATATTTACACAATTCCCTTTTGGCGATGCACATGGCTGACGCTGAACTTCTGTTTCACAGAAACCCCAAACGACAAAGTCTGAGGCCAAGCCCAAGCCAAAGGTAAGTCAGTTACCGAAACGAGCTTTATGAATGTTATGGGCAACAGCTTAACCGTGTATTTTCTGGAACCTCACAGAAGGCGGCGCCTGCGAGGGGCAAGAAGGCCAAGGATGTAGAAAAGGCCAAACCAGAGGAGAAGAAAGAGGACGCGAAGCCCGAGGACGAGAAAACCCCGGCGGAGAACGGAGAGACCAAAGCTGATGAAGTGAGTCCATTTCTAATGAATGCATCCCACTGAGGTCCTGTGTGATATCGCCTGCTCATTAGTGCTAGAGAATAGAGGGTTTTATCTGTGGCTAAGGTTATTTATGAGTTTGTTTGTTTGTTACAGGAGGACAACGGCGAGGAAGAGGAAGAGGAGGCCGACCAGAAAGAGGGAGCTGCTAAATAACGTAGATTACATTTCACCAGAGCTCCGATACCTCTTTTCTTGTACAATACAGAGGAATATTTTTATTGACTATTTTCTAAAAAACAAAACAAAAAAAAGGGCAGGTTTTTAGTAGTTCAATATTAGAAGCTCATTTTATAGATGACTTTCAAGAGAAAAGCCTTAGAAGAGGGATCCCATCTTTTCCCACTCCAGTTTTTCCTGAAGAAGATTTGCAGTCATGAAACAACTAATGACTACTTGTTGTTATTTTATTTTTCTGACTCTGTTTTGTTTTTAAAGAAGGGAGGGGAGCGGGAACAGGTTGCAACAGATGATGCGATTGTGCCATTTTTAAAACTTTAAAAATGAAATTTCCTGAAACTGGGAGTGTTTGCCTGAGACACTATCATTCCATAGGCAATGTGACGGACGTCTGTGTGTAGCCCGTGTTGTATGGGGAAGGGGGTTCTTTGTTTTATGGTTTGTTTGTTTTTATTGTAAGCTGTATTCTATAAATTGAAACCTCTTTATTCAAACCGTTTTATGAATCAACCGCTTTGAATAATGATCCTGCTCACTAGTACTGGAACACTCATCAGATTTGTGCTTTACATTGACTTTTGTCTCTGTGTGGTGATAGCATTGCAATAACGTTGTTGTATAGCTGCTGTGAAAAGGTTTTCATAATTTCTATATGCAGTATGTGATGGTACTTTAAGAGGATGAAAAATGGAATCGTGTGTGTTAGCAAAGCTAATAACAGAGCTGTGTTACAGTGTTAAACATGCAGGTTGTAGCTTATGTTATAAGAAAATTACTGTAATTTCTTTCACGTGAACATGCCAGCAGTAGCTATATCACTCAAGGTTTTTAGGTTAAATGTACAGTTTCTTTTTTATTTCCTTTTTTTTTTTTATGTAGCTGTCTCTGTAATGAGTGGTATGATATGCCAATAAAATGGGTGTTATTTCACCATGATTTTTTGCCCTACTGTTTTCCTTTCTATGATTAAATAGAACAAAAGATTCAATATCCAACAGATGAAATCCAGGTGTAAAGGAATAGCTAGAAAAGTCGTTCTTCATTGACATGCATTTTAAATGTGTATGTATATATATTTATATATATAGTTTGTGTAATATTTCATATTATATCATTGGCTAGAAATTGCTTTTTGGGAGCTTATATGAATATATTTATAAATTTGTCAAAATGTGGGAGCCAGTCTTCAGTCTAATGTCCATAAAATAATTTGACATTTAGATATTTGGAAATAAATCTGAACACAGACCTGATTATAAACTCTATAATATCTATTATAAACTCTTCATTGATGAAGCTGGGATTGGGAATCCTTATTTCACTGTTCTGCATATATCTTAATATCTGCATTGCCACTGGTTGATTTTTATTTGAAGAAAAAGAACACGGCCCCATTATATGACATTAAATTCATTTTAATGGGAATTTCTAGGTGTGTGTGTGAGGGGATGTTCTATGGTCTCATCTCTTCATTTGTGTGTGTGTGTGTTCTGGATTGTGCCAGGTTTTATAAAAAAAAAAAAAAAACATTTCACAAACAATGAAAACAATTTCATTGTTTGTGAATCCAAACAGAGTTTCTTATGTTTTCTGTGATAAGGAGATAAAACATCCATGTCATTTAGGAATTAGGGTCTACATTTTTGGAAGCTTTTATTTTAGTGTCTTAAAAGTCAGGCTGAAAGTATGTGACCAATATTCATACACACGTCCGGTCCACAGCATTGTAATCATCATTTAATCAACACTTTGCACTAGCTATGTATTTTGTTCATTTATTCATATTAAAATACAACATTATAAAAGTGTAACTACAGAGTTTCACTACAGTATACATATTGGGTCCATAGGTATGTAGACACTCAAGGACACCCAAATATAAAAGTAAGTGGCATCTGCAAACAAATGAAACCTCAGAATGATGTGTTTTAACCACATAATGTAATTTAAGTGGATGTATGTCAGTCCGTTTCCTCAAGTACTCGTAGCAGAGTAATTGCAGGTGTAGTTCTACCCAGTAACAAAGGACAGAGTAAATGTGACTGACAACCAGAATGTCTCCAAATCTGAACAATTTGATTTCTATAGCACTTTTCACAATCTTCTGTTGTTTCAAAGCAGTTTTACAGCAAAACACAATGTTAATGATTGTAATATCTATGAAGATAAGTGCCTTATAGTCACATTTAACAGATTACTGCTGGGTTTACATATAGTTTACATTTTGAAATGATATAAACAATCAAGAATTTGAGATTTGGCATATAGTATCGCTTTTACATGAAAGTGCGGTCTGTATGTGGGTAAAGTTGGATATACTTATACATTCAACTTTATATATCTGTGCAATAATAATATAGTTATAAACAATATGAATGAATATGATCAGCAATAGGAACTGTAACATCTTTATTATTTAAAAACCTAACAAGCCTATTTTGTAAAAGGTTTTGCAAGAATAGTATGCTTGCTCTCTTGAAAATAAGTCCCTTGATTTGATGTTTTGTTTTTCATGCATAGACACTGATACACTTGCAACTGCTTTTTGATAATAATAAAAAAAAAATCAGAAGACAAAAGATCCAAAGGTTTGGTCTATTATTGCATTGTTCTACCTCAGAATATGTGCCGTTTCTGTCAGTGGGCATATGTGTGTTAATCAAGTACATTCGGCACATTTCATATAATATACATCCCGCAAGCATGTAATAAGTAGGAGTGGTGAATGTTAGTCGTTTGCATATCTTTAAATATTCAAACCATCAGGTTCTCAGACTGTTTTATAGACAAAAGATAAACGGTTTCTACTGTCGCCATTCAACGTGACGTCATGAACGAGCCGCTCGACCTTCCTCGAACAGGAACGCGCGTTTTCGTCGTTCTTCGAGGAAAGGGTTTGCTTTTAACGACACGACAATAAACGTTTCGACATGAACATTGAACGTTTGTGTTTTTAAACCTCCGCGTGGCTTCTGTTTTGCTGAAGGAGAACACGAGCGGTTGAACCCCCTCCCCCTGTTTCCGGTGCTCAACCGGAAGTAGCTACGATGAGCTCAGGCCTCATACTTCCAATGGCGACCGAAAACTGGCCGTACAGAAAGCGGGAGCAATCGTGGAGGGGTACGAAGCGTACAATCGACATTAAATAATTATATAATTTACAAACTACACATAAAGTTCGTCTCCTAACACCGTATTCTTTGAGCTATGGCCGATCCTGCAGCCAGAAATGGGAGTATTTCGCCCCTTGAATCGGGTAAGCCACAAAAAAGTAGTATTTAGGAATATTAATAACCGGTACTTTATAGCTTCTGTGTCGCAAATCCAATAATAAACGGTGTCCTTTCGCAGAGTTATATTACTTGATATCGCGCTATTTGAGCACGGGGCCGTGTCGGAAAGCGGCCGAGGTGAGTTGACTTCAGCCGTCGAGACTTTAATGCGAGAATTGTGTGTTTTAAACGATGCTCGTGTTGAACTGAGCTCGTTATCATCTGTTGCAGGCTCTCGTGTGTGAGCTGGAGGAAAACCAGGTGTGTTGCTCGAGTACTTCATGTCCATCAGTCTGTGTGTTGTTTGGCTCCCTCTTGGATTGAAACATGGATTCGGCGATATGCTACTTTTCATTATCTCTTGCCTTCAACTTTGTTTACATTTTCCGCTAATGTTATTATTAAGACAACTTGGCGTGAGTCGCTTTCCTTTCGCATTTCTCATTAACCCGGCTTATTTTATTTTTTGGTAGCTCCTTCCACGTCGGCTGGATTGGGAAGGAAATGAACACCCACGATCTTATGAAGATTTGGTAAGTTAAGTGTTTTGATTTTTTTCTGGAGCATGTGCATCATGGTGTGTGTTTAATTCTCACACGTGTGTGTTTTGTGACCGAATTATGCTCGACTTTAAATGACAGGCATCTGAATTATTTCCTTCCGTTTTGTTATACATGCGTATTATCTTTGACAACTTTGATTTGCTCGTATAGCGTTATTATTGCGAGCAGTTCTTGGGGGTTCTCTGTGTTTTGACTGCTTCCCTATTATTTAGTGCTGTATTGCAGTTAGGGTGGGGCCTCGTCGGGTTGTGGCTACGTCACGATATTAAATCGTCCAATCAGATATCAGGACTCGCTGTCGGCTTTTTATTTTGCATGTGACCTGCGCTCTGATTGGCCGATAAAAGGACATGATTTGCATAAACTCCCTGCACTCAGCCGCATGAGACTGGGTTTTTATTTATGTTTTCCTGAGGGGTCGCGAGCGACCACAGTCAGTTATCTTAACCGTTTAAATTGACATACGGTAATTTAACAAGACAGCTACTTAAAATTAGAATATAGTTGTCTGTTTGATTGGTTAAGTAAGTAAAGTTTAAGTTCTGTACACGAGAAAGGTAAAAACAAAACCTTATAAACAATATAAAAATGTATATATAGTACATATGTAAAATCAAAGTGACACTAGTTAAAACCCATCAACCAAAAGCTTTCTTAAATAAACAAGGATTACCTAAGGTGCAAAAAAAGATTAATATACTTAGTGTTAAGGACAGGTATTGCTATTACAAATAATTCAATATTAAATGTTTGTATTTTGGTCCCACTTTATATAGTTTAATATGTACTAAGATTTGAATTAATCATTTGATATAATGCACTTATTGCGTACATGTTTTTAAACATTGTACTTGTATTTAAAGTACAAGTATATGTGCATATGATTACATCTGTAAATAATTTCTGTAATTACATCTATAATTACACTGTTGACCCTTCCCTTCCCTTTTAACCCACTCCTATTAAACCTACTCATACCAGCAAACCTGTCCGTACCCATACCAGCAAACCTTTCCTGTATCTGCCTCAATAGCAGCACAAGTGGGTTTTTCTTTTCAATGCAACATCAATACAATAAGTGCGTTGTACTTAACAATTATTTTTTTATTTTTGTAAGTACACAGTAGTTAAAGACACCTAATATATAGTGACCACTCTTTTTTTCAATTGGAAATGCATGTCATTAGTAAACGTGACGGAAGTAAACTAAGCGACTTTATTGCGTCCACAATGGTGTAAAGATCTTTTGTTCTTTGTTAGGTTGCTGCCAACAGACATATCGCACCAGATCACCTTTTGCAGATATGCAAGCAGATCGGTCCGATTCTGGACCGGGAGGTCCCGTCAGGTGTGCCAGGAGTGCACTCTCTCCTGGGGGCCGGGAAACACTCTTTACTGCGGCGGTCAAAAGGTGAGATCAGGCTGAGCTTTCAACCGCATTGGCCTTGGTGTGAGTCTGTCAGTTATCCAAGTCTAAATGTCACCACCACCTCTCTAGACTGCAGCAGCAGATGGAAAGCCTCCACGTTCGCGGCCCTTCACAGAGGGAGACCACCAGAGAGGCCTTTAAGCTGCAGGGATGCCAATATTGGTGAGTACCTTCAGTTATTCACCTGTAACACAAAGTTCTTGCCCTGGCTGAATTTTAACTGACTCAGAGGAAAAAATAAAGGTTGCTTTTGTCTTTTATTGGCATGAAATGGAAGATGAAACATATTTTCTTCCCTTATTGTGATGCATACGCTTGAGTGAAACAGTAGGGCAGGACTTAATTGTGTCCGTCGGGAATTGATTGGATAGTTGTTGTTTGCTCACGCGGAGAACGGCATTAGAGAAGAGATGCTGCTGTTGCGAGGGGGAGGGAAAGCTTTTATTTTTCCTTAGCTTTTTCTTTTTGTTTTGCAAGGGTACATGAAAAAAGTAGTGATGTGTCCCCTCCCCGGATTAATCACTTATAATAAACACTAGACTATTCCATAAAAATAAGAATAGCCATTTTTGATTTGCATGGTGAATTTAACTTATTTTTATTTTATTTTTAACTTAAGTTATTTGTTGAATAAGATTATTATTTGTTGAATAATTTGATTATTTGATTAATTATTTGTTGAATAAGTTATTTATTGTTTTCAGCCCACGACTAAAGATTTTCTAGACCTAGTTCATTTAAGTCTGTGGAGAGATACTAAACCATAATAATGAGCATTTAAAATAGAAATCGTAAGCTTGCCGCAGTGACACCGGCAAACATTGCACAAACTTTTTTTGAGATCAGAATGCAAACAAAATAAATAACCTGTAAATAACAGCCTTATCTTATTTAACTAAAATATTTTAAAAATGTAGGGCATCAAAAAACGAATAAATAAATAGCCTATGCAGCAAACTTAAACTCTTAAAAGAGAAAAATCAATGCAAACATAATCAGGCCGAAGAACCAGTGGCCTTAACATCGAATTTTCCAGAGGTTAAGAACACAGACAAAATAAATACATTATATAAAAATTAATAAATAAAATATAGCAAACTGAAACACTACAACAATATGGACAATTAGGCTATACCTAGACTCACCATCACTATTTTTCTTTACTAAATTAATGTTAATATTTAAAGTCCCCCTGTAGTCAATAATTGTATCCCTTAAAACTCATAGTTGATCACTAAAATTACATTTAAAAATTTTTTTACTTGAAAAAAAATTCTTCATGCCTTAAAGGGGTGATGAACTGAGAAATCAAATTTTCCTTGAGCTTTTGACATCTAAGAGGTCATCAAATTATAAGAATATCCTGTAAGTTTCAGAACTGAAAACGTCCTTGTTAGTCCAATAAAAGCTTTTATTGACACCAGGCTCAGCAAACGACTTTCAAAAAACGTTTTTCAAAGTGGGGAACTATGACGACAAAGAGGATAAAACACCACCCCCGCAGAAGATCAACGCCCACTTCAACACGGCCGGTTTAGCCACGCCCACCGATTCGTGCATTACACGCATAGCTAAATGACATAGGCCTACCTCATTATAATATGCAAAACTGGTATCCACTCACAGCAGTGGGCGTTTACTTCCAAGTCTTCAATGCGAGACGCCCATAAAAACCGAGCGTTTTTGAGCTAGGCTCAAAACTAGGGTAGAAGATAGCCTATTACTTATTCATTTTGATGTTTTTGAATGTAAAAACCAAGCGGACGTCATAAGTTGACCTCAGACAACAATATAAAACAATTTAAAAAGCCAGTTCATGACCCCTTTAAAATATCTTGAATAAATTTGACTCGGCACCCTTGCCTCATTTAGTATACAGGGTTCTATGAATATGCAAATGAGCCCCGCCTTCACTCACTCACTCACTCAGCTCAGAGATCCACTGGTTGACGATCACACGTTGATCTGATTGGTTACAAGGTAGTTTGTGACGTCAGAAACACCAGCGATTTCAAACCGTGTTTTTGAGACTGTCTTTGGTTCACTGCAGTTTTAAGGAGAAAATAAGGAAGAACGGTTCAGATCAATGGCAAAAAAACATCTAAATGCGGCAAAACTAATCAACTAAATCAAATTAACTGACTATGTTTTCATGTTTTTCCATAAACAAAACAATTTGTGAAAATCCACGGAACACATTCTCCTACATTTTTGTGCTAAATAAGTAATAAAACCACTAGTTAAAAAACAGTATTAGTATTTTTATGCATGGATTGGTTGTCATAAAAGAAGTGGGGGAAAAGAAACATTAGTACACCCTCATGAATTGGTAAAAAAAAGGATGCTGTGTTAATGGCCTCCATTTTAATGCATCGTATCTCACGCCATGAACGTTGATGTAAGACGATTAAACTTGACACCGCAAACTGAAATAATGGCATAAATGCAGCACTGGCCTGTTGACCCTTCCCTCTCACTTTGGCTCATAGCCATCCCTGATCCACGTTTAATGCATTTTGAGCTCTATCTTAGCAAACTGTGGAAATGCAATGTCTCTGTCACTGCAGTGGAGGTGTGTCGAGGCCGAGAGCTCACCGGAGCCCAGCGCTTCAGCTCCATTAACCCTGTCAGCAATTATCAGCACATGAGGATGCACAGGAGGATCCTGGGACATCTCTCGGCCGTGTACTGCATCGCCTTCGATCGGACGGGTTCCAGGATTTTTACGGTAAGCGTAATTGCAAATCTCTTGGGGTTCTCGGCTCTGGGTCTTCGATGTCCCACGCTTGACCCTGTCCGTTTCCTGACCCGCAGGGTTCAGACGATGCCTTGGTGAAGATCTGGTCCTCCTTTGACGGAAGTCTTCACTCCACTCTCAGAGGACATTACGCTGAGATATCAGACCTCGCCGTTAACTTTGAGAACACCCTTATTGCGGCCGGGAGCTGCGACAAATCCATTCGAGTCTGGTGCCTTCGTACTTGTGCCCCAGTGGCGGTCCTGCAGGGCCACAGTGGATCTATTACCTCTTTACAGGTGAGAGCGCTGTATGAACGATCATGTGATATCACCTTTTACGTTTGTGAAGGATTAAAACGTCTTCACGATCTGCCTTTGAGGAGAGATTGTAGTATCGTGCTACAGTGCACATTGTTTCAGTTCAGTTCTGGCACCCACGTCCCAACATTTACATAACTCTACCCCTTGCGTTGCTTAAAAAGCTAAGCTCACGTGACATAGCAGTTCTTCGTCATCATTAGGGTTGGAAATTGAAAATCGATTCCAATTCTGGAATCGAATACTTGAGGTCAGCAATCGGATACTTGTTATAAAATTTAAATTTCGATTCCTCTTATCGATTTCTTTGTGAGCATTTCAATAACTTTAAACCATTCAAGTGCGAGACGACTCGATCGCTGTTTTCAGTGTTGCAGGCGTGTGTTGTGTAACTATATTGGGCAACTCTTAAAGTGACAGCAGCCTAATAGTCACGCTGCCGTCTCTATAATAACACTAATCAAAAGACAGAGAAAATTCACTCGTTCTTGACTGAATAACTTTTGTAACTATATTTGTAATGTATATTTTATTTCTAAAGTGCAGTGTTATTTACATTTGATTACAGTTTTTGTACCTGAAAATCTTGTATCTATTTTTTGCACTTGCTAATTTTTTTATTTGTTCTTTTTTAATTACAGAGTGTTTACTTGACTTTAATAATGCTTGACATTTATATTAGTTAGGCTAGTTGTTCATCTATGGTATTTTTAAACCACAGGCAAACGCTCCTTGTGTTAGTGTTCTTTAGCCTGTTGACTTTTGCTCATTATATTCAGCTACAATTAAATGTTTTGCAATAAGACTAAATATGAATCGAAATTAGGAATCGATAAGAATCAGAATTGATAAGCAGTGTATCATACACACACACTATGGGTCAAAAGTTTGGAATAATTAATGTTTTTGAGAGAAGTCACTTATGTTCAACAACGCTGCATTGATGAAAAATAAAATAAAAACAGTAATATAGTGAAATATTACTTCAGTTTGAAATGACACTTTTCTATTTGAATATGTTATAAAAACATATTTAAAAAAAATGTATTCCAAAGCTAAATTTTCAGCATCATTACTCCAGTCTTCAGTGGCTACGTTTACATGCAACCACTCTGGTAGTAATCGGGTTGACGGCTCAATCGGACTGAAAGCTTCATGTAAACGCCTTACTCGATCCGAGTGAGCTCGATCCCAACGACATTTCCATCCGATTGAAAGGGGGGGTTTATTCCTTTTCTAATCCGATCGAGAGGACATGTAAACACTTGATCGGATTGAAACCGAAACTGAAAATGACGTTGAAATAGCGTAGCGGCGTATGACGCGCTGTGTTCATGTTGAATAAAGTGTCATATTAATGCGTGTCCCCTCATGCTATAATCCTCCTTTCACTCGGCGTCTGTGAAGTGGAGCAGGACAACGGCCCACCAGTCCTTGTTTCGGATTCTCATCCACGTTCGGATTCATCAATCAGAATGAATTCAGTCCGATTGAAACAAAAGTTGTGCATGTAAACGTAGCCAGTGTCACATGATCCTTCAGAAATCTTGCTCACTTAAGGCGTTAGTCATCAGACCACTCATAATCAGAGGCGGACAGAGTACAGAGCTTTGTTACTTGAGTAAAAGTACAGATACCCCTTGCTAAATTTTACTCAAGTACAAGTAAAAGTACTACATTCAGATGTCTACTTAAGTAAAAGTACTAAAGTACTTGTTTTTAAAAGTACTTGAGTATCAAGAGTACAAGAGTAGATTTTCTAAATATTGCATTACTAATCTACTGCCACAGTGCTTACATTTATGCACAGAAACGTCCTACATGGAGTTATGAAAAATGTTAATGTTAATACCTTGGAGAATGTAAAAGGAATTGAAAGTAAAATAAAGTCATTTTCATCTTTTTACCATGTTGCTTTATTTAATAAAAATTTTTTGGGGGTCCCATCTTTAAATGCGGGGACAACGCACACACACACACACACACACACACACCACATGTAAGGGTGGCGCTGCCAATAAAGCACCTAAAAGCTGTCATATAGAACCGGCAAAAGGAATGATTATGAATATGTAAAATATAGCAAGGAGATATTTTAATTGTTTATTAATAACTCAGAAAATAAATAAACTGTCTGCACACTTGAATCCTTTAAAGCAATTTTAATTAAATTAAAATTGCTTTAAAGGATTCAAGTGTGCAGACAGTTTATTTATTTTCTGAGTTGTTTAGTTGTGTCTGCCTGGCACCTTGTTTATCGTGAGTGCGGTGAAACGCCTTTAAAATTGTTTATTAATAAACACTTGTTAATAAACAAGTGTTTTCTTTGTCAGTGTCGGCTAGATGAAGTTGACGATGCTGACTCGCGATCTTCAGTAGTGAACGCGCCAGAGAGAAATGCACATTTCATACGGATTACATAAGCAGAGAGCAGTCTGTAGTCTGTTTTCTTTCGTTTTGATTTTTTCTGTTTAAAAGTAGACATGTCTATGAGAGGCAAGTAGGCTACCTTATACACTGAGTTTCGGTTCATTTATGAGACGAGATCCAGTTCACAGGCCGGCGCCTCCGTTTCTTATCTATCGTCTGCTATTTACTTCTTATTTATTAAACCCAGGCAATTGGTTGATGAAACATTGATTAAAATTAAGATACAATTAATGCAAAAACGAAATTCAGGTTAAAGAAAGGTTTTGTGTTTTCTGTTTGATGTCTCTGTGAAAGTTTTAAAGCATTTTTTATGCCGCTTTCAGAGCGCTCACGTCTGTAACGGAGAACACGTCCATAACATAGTTTTTTCCTCATAAATGCAAACCGGAAAAATAAAATAAAATAAATATTTTATGTACTGTGCCAACCCTTCTTCATTCGCTGGGTAGTAGCCTACTTTGGTTTGCGCAGTGTAATTCACATAATCAGTAAAAATATATTTTGCCTCCTAAAGTTTTTTTTTTTAAGAAATCAGAAATCCCTCGTGGCTACGCCACTGCCACATTTGAAACTGACTGTGTTAAACACACCACATACTCAAGAACATCAAACCAAATGCTTGGCTTACATTAATGTGTAATATAAAATCTGACCATGGAGTTGACTTTGGCGGAAAGCTGAAAGTGATTGCTGATAGGCTGTCCCAATCAGTGGCGCCTGCACAATCCAATCACGTTTGAGAGGGAAACAACAAATTGAGGGTTTCCGAGATTTTGCTTTTTTTTTACCTTTATTTTTTTTTTTACTCGGGTACTCACGGTTATGGATAGAAATGTATTGGAGTAAAGAATACAATATTTGCCTCTCAAATGTACTTGAGTAAAGTCATGAGTAATCCCCAAAAATGATACTAGAGTAAAGTACAGATCCCTCAAAATTGTACTTAAGTACTGTACTCAAGTAAATGTACTCCGTTACTGTCCGGCTCTGCTCATAATCATGTTAAATAATCGGTATTACAATATTGACCAGAATAAACATGATTATGATATTTGCTATAATTGAGTGTGACGATAGGAAAAGAATGGTTCCGTCTAGACGACAGCATGCATCAAGGCTGCTCTTTAGTAAACTGGCGGTTTTCCTGTGGGCAAAACACAGTGTTCTCGGTAGAGACACCTCATAGACAAACAAATGCTACAACTGTACGCTTTATCAATAAGGGTGTGTTTGAATGCTGCTTATACAGGCATGTTTAGGGCCCTATAAAATTCCGTTTTTTCCGTTTTAATTTTTGGGAATTCCGTTTTTTTACCCTTTACTGTTATTTTAGTTGTAAAAAGTGTGCCTTTAATGTTAATGATTAAAATGTACTACACAAATAAAATAGGAATGACCTTAAATTTATTGAGGCAACAGACATTTACTCTTACTTTTCAGCACAAATACTGCATGATGCAACATAACACTGCACTCTAAGTACTTCGAGTTACAGCAAAATATGGTTATGAGCTTTAAACTGTCCAGTAAAATAAATTATATTAGTTTATATAAGTTTAAATAAAAGTCACACTCTGTCTCTCTCTCGCGCACTGTCGAGCGCGCTCTCGGACACACTCTGTCTCTCTCGTGCAGTGTCACTTCGCTTTTGTCCAGTCCGGCACCTCATAGACAGACGTGCACGGGACGGGTGTGTGTGTGTGTGTGTGAGTGAGAGACGCGTGAGTGACAGAGAGACGGAGGGAGAGCAGGGAAAGGAAATGCAACTGATGTGCTGCATGTTTTAAATGGTGTTAAACAAAATGAACGAAACGCAATATGTGGCGGCCGGTGTTGATTCTGTGGCGCACCTCCACGAATTAGTCTGTGTGGGAAACACTTCATAAAAGTCACGTGCGAACGGATCGGCTCGGTACTGAGGGCTTAGCGTCAAGTTTTCAATGTTTTGATGCCGTCATTGGAGCTGAAATGAAACAACTGGGGGGTTGTGTCGCCCAGATTTGCTTCCCCCGTCTGCATTTTCCCCAGACATACGTTCTTCTCCCACACAAAAACAGAATTTCATTCCAAATATGTAAAATATGTTAACACTAGATTCCTCTTTCTCTTTGCAGTTCTCTCCATTTGTCAAGGGCTCCAGAAGGTACCTGGTGTCCACAGGAACTGATGCAACGGTGTGTTTCTGGCAGTGGGATGTGAATAATAGCTGTTTCAGGTGAGGGTTATTCAAGTTAGAATGAAAATATGAGAAGCCAGTCAGAGATTGATGTTCATTCTTCTTTCTTTCCTTTAATGTCCGCCAGCGATCGTCCACACAAGTTCACAGAGAAGCCGAGGCCTGGTGTTCAGACAGTCTGCTCTTCCTTCAGCCCTGGTGAGAGGGCCCGAATGTTCGAACTACTGCTGGAGGGGTTTCTCTCTCTCTCTCTTCACGAGTGTATGTTTACGTAAGGCTTTCTCAGTGTGCATTTGTTTCTCTTTGTACAGGTGGCATGTTCCTTGCAACAGGAAGCACAGATGATGTCATCAGGATATACTACCTGGGCAGCGGCTGTCCTGAAAAACTAGCTGAGCTTGACTCGCACACCGTAAGAGCGCCCGGTTTTTAGGAATAGGTCAATAATCAACAGATTTTGAGGGAATATCTCATTATGGTGTGTCCTGATTCACAATACTGGGTTTCATTTGTAGGACAAGGTGGACAGCATCCAGTTCTGTCATTCAGGAGAGAGGTAATATTGGTGGTTTAATAAAACCAATGTTTTTTTGGGCAGAAACTGTTTTGGAGGGCCGAAACCATTGACTGAAATGGTTTAATTAGCGCTTCTCTAATGAGTGCCTATTTCAAAGTAGATTAGCTACAACAAGTGAACGTGAGCTGTGTGTATGTTAGGGCTGGGTTGACTAAAGCATTTTAAAACATTAAAACATTTTTATGTATTAAGATTATTTTTTTGTCTATGCAGTCTTTTTTATGATCTTTTTTATATATAATTATGCAAACACAAATTGTTACACTATATATATATGTGCTAAATAAAAAAATAAACAGGACGAACATACTAATGTGTGTGTGTGAGAGTGTATATAAGTGTGGGAATGGAAGCATATAAACCAGAGTAGCTGTAAGTATAACAGATATACCAATAGTAAAAGCAACAACAAATAATGATAATAAAGATATCACTGGAAAAGTATCAATAACCGATACAACAATAGAAAAATCCATAAATGATAACAACAACAATAAACTAATTTAATCGAGATTGGGGTTTTGGGCTTTTTTATGATCTATGCAATCACAGTTCGCTCTGTGTTTCAACCGCGGAAAGGCATGAATAAAACGGTCATGTACCGTTACATTTACTTCAGGAAAGCCATCCAGTGTCCCTAGCTTGATAGTTAGCTGGAAAAAATCATTCTAGAGATGAGCTTTTTGCTAAGTATACAGAGGTGTGAACGCCAGGGGTCAGAAAGTAAAAGTCCCGCCGTATGTTTATTCCACCCATGAACTCTGCCAGCTGATTACACTAGTTAGTTCAATCTCCTGGCTGAAAAACTGCTAATTAGCAAATCCAGGGGATTGGAACAAAATACTGAGGTGGACTTTAACTTTCTGAACCTGGACTTTACACCTCTGCTATATTGCATATTACAGGGCTTCAGACCGCCATTGATGTGGTTTAAATGCAGCTCGTTTTTTATCTGAATGCTCATTAAATAAAGCCATTAATCTTATTGTTTATTACATTTTTCTTTATATAATATAACCTGTTTCTGTACATTAATTTTGGTGCATTACTGTCATTGTACTTCAGTTTGTTCTTCCTGTTTTATTTATCGTTCTGCAATATCTCTTAGGTTTGTGAGTGGCAGTCGAGACGGCACTGCTCGTATATGGCGCCTGCATCAGAGACACCAGTGGAAGAGCATTTTATTGAACATGTCTGCCACTCTTCCAGGGTATGGACAACCTCTGGAGAACTCAAAACGAGTGTGACTCGATCTGCTAATGAAGTTTCTTCCTCCTTGTTTACTGAAGGTCTGCACCTTTAACAGAGGATGAAAATTTCTTCAAACCCAAAGTCACCATGGTGTCCTGGGACCGCCATGATAACGCAGTCATCACTGCCGTCAACAATTATCTTCTCAAAGTGTGGAATTCCTACACTGGACAGTTGCTACATATCCTTAAAGTAAGAGCATTTTCTGCTGTAAAGGTGAAGCTTATAGGATTTGTTTTTGCTATATAGAGCTGAATGAATCTCTCTCCGCCTTCTCGCAGGGTCACGAGGCAGAGGTGTATGTTTTGGAGCCACATCCCTATGACCCCCGCATCATGCTGTCTGCAGGCCATGATGGGAACGTCTTCATATGGGACCTCATCAGAGGCATTAAAACCATGCATTACTTTAATATGGTAGAGTATTCCAATGATCTTTCAGTATTGTTTCCCGAATTTGTACAGCCGCAACAGCAAGTGTGCACTGGGGCTGCCCCCTAATAGTCAATAACCATTCATTTTATTTAGCGACTTTTAACCTTATAAAATGGAGCTTCTATATAATACATTTAAAAACTACTTATTTGAATCAGTGCAGGTGTATTACAAATGTCATGCTGGTTTAGTGAGAAATACATTTATATATTGTCTTTTTTTGAGTATTTATGGTTATTCTGATGAATAGCCATTATGGCGAATAACAAGCTTCAAACATATGTAACATTTAATCATATTGAAACTATATGCATTTTTTTTATTTAAACTACCATTAAAAAATTTGGGGTCGGTAAGATTTGTAAAACATTTTTTAAAAGTTTCTTCTGCTCACCACGGCTGCGTTTAGTTGATCAAAGTGCAGTAAAAACGGCAATATTGTGAAATATTATTATAATTTAAAAGAACTGTTTTCCATGTGAACACATAGTAAAGTGTAATCTTTTCCTGTGATTTAAAGCTGTTTTCAGCATCATTACTCCAGTCTTCAGTGTCACGTGGTCCTTCAGAAATCATTCTGATATGATGATTTGCTGCTTAAGAAACATTTCTGATTGTTATCCATTTTTAAACCGGTTGTGTTGCTTAATATGTATGTGGAAAACGTGATAATTTTTTTTCAGGACTCTTTGGAGAGTTTAAAGTTTAGAAGAACAGCATTTTGTAACTTCTAAGTCTTTGCTATCTTTACTGTCAATTTAGATAAAAAAAAATATCACAATTGCAACTGGCAATTTATTTAGCAGAATATTACTGTAGGCCCTATCATTAATTTATTAGACATTCACTTTTTTTTGTCCTAATGTTATTAATTGTTTTATGTGGTGTAGATTGAAGGTCAAGGACATGGTGCTGTGTTTGACTGTAAGTTCACCGCTGATGGGCATCGCTTTGCAATGACGGACTCTCATGGACATCTGGTTATTTTTGGCTTTGGGACCTCTAAGCCTTATGAAAAGGTTTGTATGAAGTTGATAAATTGACGTCTATTGCACAAAGACGGCTAGTATAAAACTATTCAAGTTCCTAAATATAACTTCTCCATCTTTTAATGTATTTTTCCAAAACGATCCGTAGCTTCCAGACCAGGTGTTTTTCCACACTGACTATCGGCCACTGATCCGGGACTCGAATGGGTTTGTCCTGGATGAGCAGACCCAGCAAGCCCCACACCTGATGCCTCCTCCCTTCCTGGTGGACGTGGATGGGAACCCTCACCCTCCCAGATTCCAGAGACTGGTCCCAGGAAGAGAAAACATTGCAGATGAGCATCTAGTTCCTCAACTGGGTTATGTCGCAACAAGTAAGTTCCCTACTGTTGTCATAACATCCTTGTAATGTATCCGTACTTCACTGTAAACAGCGCATAGAAAAACCAGTTTCAGAACCGGTTCTAATGTATTATAAGAATTGTGATGCACCAAAATGAAATTTTTACCCAACTGAAATTAAAGTTCAGAATCAGGACCCACAATGCAGAGTGGCTACTACTAAATAATTAGACAAAATATTGATTTGGGTCGAAATATTTTATTAGCTCATTAAATGCAAAACTTCCGCAAAGAAAAAATGTTCCTAGCAAGCAGACAAGCCTAGACAAACGAGTAAGATCCACATTTAAGTCATAATATCACTTATTACACTGCTTTCAACATACATAAATAAATAATGATGGGGGCATGAAATACTAATTTGAGAAAAAAGAAACGTTTTCTGGTCTTACCTGTTTATTATCTTGCGCACCATCAGAGAAACGCTTATTAAGCATAATGATTTTCGCCAAATCCTAAAATTCAGTTACATTTTATTTCAAGGTGATGTTACAGTGTAATTACTCAAATAAGTACGGAGTATTTTTAATTAACTACATATACTTACTATATGGTTGAAATTTGCAGAATTTATAATTGTAACTTTAGTTGTAATGTGAGCAATGCAGAATTTACTGTCATTTCTATAGTATGTCAGCTTAAAATAAAGTGTTACGGAAAAATCTTTTTTGCCTATTATATATTTTCGGTTGCCGGTGCTTCACTAAAAACATTATGATCACGGAGCGTTTCTGATTTGCACCTTTGAAAATGGACCTTCATCGTGTTTCAGGTGACGGTGAGGTCGTGGAGCAGGTGATCAGTCAACAGTCTGCGGAGAGTGAGGAGGGTCGTCCCAGCGCCCTGGATTTTGCCATCCGCCAGCTTCAGCTGCATCATGACAGACATGTTTCAGTTCAGGGAGAGGGTGGCGTTCCTGCGGCCCGTGTGCTAGAGCCAGGGACTCCCCGCAGAGGTGCCTATACATTGACATCTTGGCATTTACATCACAGCATTGTACTCTTAGATCAAGTAGATTTGCAATTGAATCTCCAAGTCTCATCTAATATTGCTGTGTTTGATCGCACAGTGTCGGTGAACGAGCGTATGGAGGTGCAGTCTCCACCTAACGTGGGCTTGCGGCGCAGCGGACAGGTGGAGGGAGTTCGTCAGATGCACCAGAATGCTCCCCGCAGTCAGATGGCCACAGAGAGGGACCTTCAGGCCTGGAGGCGCAGGGTGGTGGTACCCGATCTTACGACAAGTGGCTACAGGTCAGTTATTAATTACATTTTATTTTCTTCAGGTTTTTTTTTATCTGTGTACACATTAAAGGATTAGTTCACTCCAGAATTAAAATTTCCTGATCATTTACTCACTCCCATGTCATCCAAGATGTTCATGTCTTTCAAGTCAAAATGAAGGTTTTTGAGGAAAACATTACAGAATTTTTCTCCATATAGTGACTTTAATGGGGACCAATGGGTTGAAGGTCCAAATGTGAGTTTCAGTGCAGCTTCAAAGATCTCTACACGATCCCAGCCGAGGAATAAGGGTCTTATCTAGAGAAACCATCGGCCATAAAAAAAAAAAAAAAAAATGATATACTGTTTAAACCAGTGTTTCTCAAACTTTTTCTGCCATTCCCCACTTTGCATGAGGACAGGTGGGGCACGAACCCTTCCCTACCTTCAATCGCCCCAACAAAATGTTAATAAACTAGGCTTTAAGTTAAAATGTATTTTATTAACATGACATTTTAAAAACATAAACATGACAGTAGATACTGTGTTTCCCACAGTATTTTGTGTGGTGTGGACCTCTGCACCCCAAGGGTCCGGGGGCATGCTCCCCCGGAAGAAAAGTTTGTACGTTTTAAAGTTAAATTCATAAATATGGTGCACTTTGAAAGTTCAAAATTAAGTGATTTAACTAATTTAATGTCTGCAATGAGCCTGTTTTTTAGTAGGCTACACATATTTTCTGAACCTGAGACGGAGAGCGCTCACCGCTTGACATCACAACTATTCAGTGTTTTCATCCACATAATGTTTATTTTAGGTTTCAGACATTTAAATTCACATAAGTAAGTTACTAAAAAAGCAATACATTTAGAGTTTGTCAAATACACACTTATGTCTATGGAAGCGGGAATAATAATTATTTCCATTATAATTAGATGACACGTATTATTCATATCAAATACACATCGTGTCAGTAACTTTCAAGTTTACTCTATGCTTCTCTCAGTTCACCGGCCACTTACTTTCATACTTTCATTTCGGGAGAACTGGATAACGTTAAATTGACGTTTGTTAAATCCAACAGATCCAATTCTCTTAAATCCGGTAACGTTATAAACTAACGCCCATCGCGTGTAGCTCAACTAAGGTGTTTAAACAACAAAACACATCCACTTGCTCATATTTGACAATCGGAATATCAGATATTTCCTGCTATAGCCAACAAATTTGTGAAATAAAAGCAGATAATCAGTCATTCAGCGCTATTGTTGCTGCGGTGTGACAAGCAATGACCATGGAAACCATAAAGGGATATGATCTAAATAACAGGCGCCTCTAAAAACTTTTAAACTTACGTGTGAAAAGGTTAAGTAAGGCTTACATTTAAATGTGTCGTTGTTTTATTTTGAGTTTTTGCTCAATAAATAAAGGAATTAATAGAGATGGGCACAAAAATTACCACATTTTTTCCCGTTTGTCGCGCCCCACTTGTCATGTTTCTATTCCCCACCAGTGGGGTGCGCCCCACACTTTGAGAAACGCTGGTTTAAACACACATACTCATCTTGCACTAGCTCAGCGATGCGTGTCCACGACTTCACACATTGCGTAGTCGCGTTGGAAAGGTCATGTGCAGATCCTTTGTCAAGTATCTCTCTCTATATATATATATATATATATATATATATATTTATTTATTTATTTTAGTTTTTTTCGCTTCAATTTTCGTTTTTTACTTTTGAGGCGATAGAAAAGGTTTCAGCCAATCACATACAAGGAAACAAAGGTAACGTCACAGCAACAATGAAGGAACTTCTGATTGCTTGTGTGTCGAGCTGGTGTCGAGTCGTCTGTGGATGAGAATCTGAAACAAGGACAGGTGGGACGTTGTCCTCATTCGGATTGAGGCATTGAGCCCAACCGGCTGTTTACATGAAGGCTTTTCAGACCATTTGAGCCTTCAATCCCTTTACTAATGGAGTTTATTTGATTGCATGTAAACGCAAATACATTAAATTACAATTCTACAATAAAAAAATTTAATAAGAAAACAGAACATGCGTTATTGGTTCTAGCCATAGCGGGAAAACAAACAAACTCCTCTTCGTGGAGAGGGTGTTTTCTCTGATGACTGCTGCGTGGACAGAGACAAGGAACCGTGCAACTGTGGACCTCTTAAAAAGTGAACTCCTGGGGAAAGTGAGCTACACCTGCCAGGAGTTACTGGCATAATATGTAATGTCCCATAATTAATGAGAAGGCCCTACTCGAAGCTGCCAGATCACACAAAAGAATATAAATTCAAGATGTACTGAATCCGGTAAGAATCCATTTGATCTTTAGACTTTCCTAATGGAATTTATGTGCTTATTTGGAAATGTGCTTTTTAGCGATTGGGATCATTTTTTTTACTTAATTATTTAGATTGAATAGACAATAGTGACGTGCACAGCGCCGTCATTAACATTTTTATAAAGCATATTAGCAATTTAAAGCATGTTAACATCACTGCAAAAAGACATCTAATATAAAATATATATGTATTCACCTAGTATAATAATAGTAAGTTCTCACCCTCGTGTCCCGCAAAATCAGGTCTGCTGTCCTGCAACAGAGCAATAGCCAAGTGGTCACCAAAGTCGGCGCGAATGTTTTGGAAATGTTGAAGCTCTAAATTTTGCAAATTCGAGTCGTGGCTGATGTGAATGGTTTTGACGCAAACTATTCGCTTTTTCATTTCACTTTTTCGTTACGTGTCCGGTGTGAAAGGGCCTTTAAACTGTCCTTTTGTCATGTTACAATTTCTAACATGACACAAAATAGACAATGTTTTTCACACAAAAAAATCACAGTAGCTTCCTGAAGACATGGTAATCCATGACGTGTGTGATCTTTTATGGTCTTGATGCGCTACGCTGAGTCATCTGACCTCTGTCAGCCAATAGAATTGGCGTGTTTTCACACGTGCTTTAGACACTGGAAGCATTCCCGTAACAACAACACGATGCAGCAACTCCATGTCGATTATCGGACAATAAAAATGACTAAAATCAACCCCCCGCCTCAATATCAGAGCATTCAGACAGGCTGTTTAACAATGCAGTGGCTTCTTCCTTTAGGGCGCAGGAGTCGTTCAGAACAGCCAAGGGAGATGAGGAGGTCAGCCTTTACAACATCAAGAGAAGAAGAGTGACCCACGCCAGCTTCAGGGTAGGGTTCTACTTCCTTATGAACTGCGTTACGGTTATTAATGTCAACACTGAGTGAACGTCATTAAGGTGAGATGATTTTGCCCATAGGATGATTCTGATGAGGAAGGACCATGTCTCAAACGTGCGCAGTCACGCAAGCGGCAGAAAAACCAGCAGCGTAAAGAGAGTCTGGCTGAAGAGTACATCGAGTTCTCATGTGAGGAAGGGGAGGAGACAGCATCTTCTGAGGTTGAGCGTTTGTTCATTTTTTTTTTTTATAACTCTGATATATCAGACATGTCAATAATGATGTGTGTTTGTGTTATTGGTGCAGGACAGTGAAATGGAGGGCAGTGATGTTAATTTGTCCATTGAGGATGAAGAGGAATGGAGGAGTGATAGTTCAAGGTACTCTTGCTGCCACCATAATTGTTTTAAAAATGGAAGTGTGTAATATGCGAGTGGCACCAAGCGGAATTGCAATAAAATTTGCTTCCAATAATTCCTCAGTTAATCCAATAAAAATAGTTAGATCTTAGAAGTCTTCAAGCCCGAACCCCCAACCACAACCCCCCACCACCCCCGCTTCACGCCAGGATGTTTTTTGCCTCCACGTCGTGCATTAAAATCTGTTGATTATCACTTACATATACATTTAGATGTACTGTTTCAAAAAGTAACTGGTTATATAATGAAATTCGATTAAATTAATCTGAGTCCACTTTCAAAGGAACAGTGTGAATGCAAAATCAGGTCAGAAGGTTGACATGGAAATGCTCATTTTGGTGATTCTGGATTCTGTTTGGTGACAAAATAATAAGCTACACCCTTAAACTGATAAGTCTTCAATATAGTAATTTAATTTCATGTTGTCATCGCTAACATATTCATGAGGGTAAGATGTGTCTTTGTTCATAACTGAAGCCGCTCGTCCAGTGATTATTCCGACTGGATGGCAGATGCAGGAATAACTCTGCGACGGTCCGCGTCTCCATCCTCCCGACGGAGGACTAGCCGCAGGATCAGCAGCTCTGAGGAAGAGGAGGAGGAGGACGAAGAGGCGGCTGATGAGGAGCAGACTCTAGATGAAGAGGAGCAGACGGCTTCACCCCGAAAGCACAAGAAGGCCAAAAGCAAAATGCCAAAGGTGTCAATAGGGCCATTCAGCACATCCATTACTGTAAGGCCCTGATATACTCACGGCGAAGTACTTTTTCGTTCTTTGCATGGGGTTAAAAAAAAAAAGAACTTGGAAATTTGTGACCAGCGGTATACTGTTAGCGAACGTCCCATCGCCCATGCTGCCGAGAGCAGTGTTTAGATGAATGTTATCTCTCTCAGTAACAAAATAAACACAACAAATGTAACAGCGGTGAGAAAACGGCAGTTAAGAAAGCATCAGATTCTGCTCTCCAGTCAAGTCATGTCACGTTCGTTTGGCAAGCTGTTTCGATCTCCCGAAACACACCAGTTAGTTACTCGATTTAGCTTGAAGTATATCGGGGCCTTTACTTTCAGTATTACAAGTTCTCATTTGATCCTTTAAAATTAAATATCAACTTGGTACTGTGAAGTACTTTTTGAAATCCTTAGTTGTAATTCTGGAGAAGCATTTTAACTGTTGGCTAGCTCTTCATTTTTGTCTTCATGAAAGAATGATTTGAAAAACTTATTTTAAATTCAATGCAATTAATTTTCTTATCCTTAGCCACCAAAACCGAGGCCACCCATTAACCGAGAGATCTCAAATGAGTTCCGTCCCCCAGCATGGATTACTGACGTCATTCCCCGAAAGTCCCCCTTCGTCCCTCAAATGGGAGACGAGGTACAGAATACATCCCTCTCGTCTGTGTTAAAGCATAACTGATCCATGTCTAAATCCACGGTCTCTTTTTCTGTTCACAGGTCATCTATTTTTGTCAGGGTCATGAGGCGTATGTGGAGACAGTCTGTAGGACAAAACTCTACCCAATTAACCTAGACAGACAGCCATGGAAGAAGATGGAGTTAAGAGTATGATCAAAACAATACTGGGATTTTACTGACTCTTTTACGATTAGGCCCTGTGTCCACCAAAGCGGTTTTTCATGCGGCTGGCGTATTTTACCAATTGTTTTCAATGGGAGAGCCGCGTTTTTTTACCGGTCGCCGAGAGTTGAAGAATGTTCAACTTTGGGTAAAACCAAAGTCCTTTTAGGCAAGTCATGCCACTCGGCCGCCATCTTGGCCAAGCCTCCGGGCAGCTGTTTCCGACTAACAAGACCAGGCTCCTATCTAAATGAATGGGCAGAGAGTCAGAACTGCAGTTTCACTGGTCACCGGGACATAAAAACTGCATGTATAGAAACAGCAGTAAATTATGATAAAAATCGCTGAAAAGGTTTGATGACTTTGCCCCAAAATAAGATTTAAAACGCCTTTTTCCCCACAGGTTATACTTTTACTACGCATGCGCAAGGGTTCTCGTCTCCGCTGTCGCAAACATGAAATGTGCGCATACGTCAGTGGAACCAGACGATAGGCCTAAATGTTTCCCGGCTTGACTGTTAAAAGCAGACGATTGGCTTTCCAGCGGGTGGGGCGGGACATGTGCATACACCTGCCATCTTTGGCGTTACGGGTTTTTCCTATATAGTTGTATTGAGGATTTAGGAAGTGGCATGTCTCTATATAAATTGTCTATATAAAACGCAGCGCTCATCACTGGCACTTTTTACCCAGCCGTCCAATCAGAGTGGAGGAGGGGCGGGACTAGTACCACACTGACCAACCACCACAATCTGCTTGTACAACGTCAACAGATGACGACAACCAGCATAATAACGGAACAAAATAATTTAAAACAAGACCCAGAGAAAATACGTTACATTGTATCGACATTAAAAAAAATGCTGCGCTGCTAAAACACTCTCAAGCGCCCAGAGCTAGGCCTGTTCAGCGGGCTAAAAACGCTTTGGTGGACACACGGCCTTATACATCTGTTCTTATTTAGATGCATTCATAAGTGCTTTGTACAACTTTGCGTTGATCTGATTTTAACAGTATCACTTGTCAGTAGCTATGTTTCCATCCACATATTTTTATTTTTATGTCGCATAAAATTATACTGGATGCAAAATGCCAAAATGCTCTCAAAATTTTAATGCGCAAAAAACGTATATACTAAATTAGGGTGGATAACTTTTTATTCGGTTAGAAAACATGGCTATAAACCTGCGAGGAGAAACAAATTAACCGAATTGATTCCTGGGTGCGCAACAAATAAAACTCATGTGACTTTGCCTCAACAGATCATGTGATTGTAATACCAGTGAACCAATCTCATCGCGCACCATCTAAAATACTGTTTTAGTCGTGCTGAAATGCCTGACCCAAAGTCTTCAATCGGAATGATTTGGTATAATTACCTCCCAGAACTGTCTTGCACGATTGCGTTCCCAAACACCAGCATCCGAACGCAAGATAACATGACGGCGTTTATTGCATTTCAAGTCATTTATTATATAGGAAAGTCTCACCGACTTCACCTGTTCCAACAAATGTATTATTCTATTAATGATACTTTGTGCCACAATCCCATGAAGTAAAGGTTTTGTTCCCTTGAGCACATGGGATGGAAACGATGCTTTGTCCGCAAATGTTTTCTGCCAATGCAAAGTTTAATTCGCAACATAGCTAGTGCGGCAAGGCTATTTTTATTTGTCTGCATTTATTTGTTGTAGTGACCGACAACAGGCTACAGATGCTGTCTTAAGGTTCTATTTCCTTGTATTTAACCATGAACATTACTTTATAAAAAAAAAAAAAATGCATGCAACTCAGATAACCTTTAATGTTTTCAGCAAGTTTGGCATTAAAAATATAAATCCTATGTTTTTACCAGGACCAAGAGTTTGTGAAAATAACAGGGATCAAGTATGAAGTCTCCCCTCCAACCCTATGTTGTCTGAAACTGACCCAGATTGACCCTGGAACAGGCAAAATAACAGACCGAACCTTTTCCATAAAGTAAGTGCTGGCAAGCAGTGCTGGGTCGATTACATGCACTTTTTAGTCCATTACTAAATACAAATTACCTGATGAAAATTGTGGTTAGTAGCGTAATTACAGAACTAATGTATTAGTAGACTCATTACATGCAAAGTGAGATATTTCAAGCCTTTATTTGTTATAATTTTGATTATTGTGGCTTACAGCTTATGAAAACCCATATTCAAAATTAGAGCATTACATGAAATCAATAATAAAAAATAAAAAAGGATTTTAAATACATAAATGTCGGGCCTCTGAAAAGTATAATCATGCATATGTACTTGTTTTGGGCCTCTTTTGCATGAATTACCGCCTCAATGCGGTGTGGCATGTATGCCATCAGCAAAATATTCACATTTTTTTTAGTTTCACCTGTATATCATTACACATTTTAGGTAATATAATACCTTATAAATACAATTTTACCACAATAGGAAGAAAAATGAGAAAATAAATGTTGAATCTGAATTACGTAATCCAGATGACATGTAATCAATTTCTACACAGCACTGTGGGCAAGATCTGATATAAAATTTAAAGGTATCTTTCAGATTTTTTGTGTTGATTTTTAAACAAAACCGTTTGTTTTGGTGCCATTTTTCCTCAGATATCATGATATGGCGGATGTAATTGATTTTCTGGTGCTGCGTCAAAGCTACGACGAGGCGCGGAGCAGAGTGTGGACGTCAAGTAAGTAGGAGGCATGACCTGAGAGTTTGTTGTGGTACTCTGCATCAATTCAGTCACGTCTGTTTCTGTTTCCGTAGATGATCGGTTTCGCTCCGTGATCGATGACGCCTGGTGGTTTGGGACTATAGTTTGTCAGGAACCATATCAGTCCGAGTATCCCGACAGCCATTTTCAGTGCTTCAAAGTCAAGTAAGCCCAAACCTTGTTTGAATTCTTGGGAGCTGTTGCATAGATCTTAGGCATTGGCTGTGATTTTTAACTCTCTGATTTTGCAGATGGGACAATGGCGAGACAGAAAAGCTGAGTCCATGGGATGTGGAAGCCATTCCTGAAAACGGTACTTCTGACCACTTGAGCTTTAGCTTAAACCAGATGCACTGTGTACGATTTTTGCAGCACATCAGCAGTCGTCGCACTAAATTCAGGGTGTTTGGTGTGTTTGTTTACTCCTGCATTTCTAACAGAAAGGTCATTTTGTTATTGTGTTTTAATAAAGCAAATGGTCTGTTTGATGAATTGAGTTGTTTCCGTGCTGCAGCTGAACAGCCGGAGTCGGAGGGCGCGGGGGTGCCGGTGACGGACGAGGAGATGATGGATATCCTCTATAAACCTCAGGGGGGTGAATGGGGGGACAGGGGTCGAGACCAAGAGAGCGCACGCATCATTGCAGGCATAGAACAGCTTGTGACTGTGGGTGCGTTTGATTTTGCAGTTATCCCTATTCTTTACATTATCTTTATCAATTTTGTGGCATTTCTTTAAAGGTACACTGTTACTTTTGTTCCGCTAGCGGTTGAAAAAAACAAAACCATGCATTTTGGTTGTGCTTTGGCGCTGCGTGACTGTTAGTGAACTACATATGGCAGTTTATCTGTTCAGTTAAATGGCTTACTCACATGTTGAGTAATTAAAACACCATCTCCACGTCGATTATACAGCATTTCAAATCCCTCAGTTCTCGCCATCTCTGAAAAGCCAAGCCAATGTTGGTTCTTGTTTTATTACGAGCTCTGTCGCGTTCCCGTTTCACCAGCAGACGCTCCTCTGTTGGGCGTTTGTTTAAAACGGGTGATTCCCGGAGTTTGGAGATTTACCTCCTCCACGTCAAGCTTTCTCACTCGCTGTGACGACTAACCTCTGACACTCACACACCAGACACACGTCAAAGTAGCCGGAGCAACTTCTCTCTATTTACGGATATGACGAAACAATCACGAGCGAGTGACATGTTCGCAGTTCCCTGTAAAAACCATCCTGTCAGATCTAAAATATAAACGCTTATAATTGCTTGTCATAGGTAATCAGGGTAAGACAAATATATTTTGGAATGATTGATGTATTTTTAATTTTAATTTTGAACAAAAAAATTACAAAGTGTACCTTTAAGCAAATCAGATTTAGATGGTCTACAAGGACTTAAAGGGTTCGTTCACCCAAAAATTAAAACTGTCATTTTACCTCACCCTCATTTCGTTTCAAACCCACAAGACCTTTGTTGGACAATTTGTTATTCATAATTTTTCTTCTTCATCCATTGAAAAAGTATATGTAGTTAACATTTTCAATGCAGCAAAAAGTTCATAAAGACATCATAAAAGTAATCCGTATGAATAGAGCGCTATAATCCAAGTCTGATGAGACCTCAATGGTTCTCACTCGTGTTTTGAGCTCCCATTTGCCGTATTTGATGTGCGTTGATCAATGTTTAAAGGTGAATAAAAGCCTAAATAAATCTGATGAACACTTGGGTTATACCACTTAATTCATTTGGATTATTTTTAAAGCTTGAAAATGTTGATGAGAGAATTGTAAAAATATCTTAATTTGTTTTCCGAAGTTGAACGAGTCAAGTCTTATAGGTTTGGAACGACATGAGGGTGAGTAGATGATGACAGAATTTTCATTGTTGCGTGAACTAACCCTTTAAATGTTACGCCCTGGCTCAGCAATGTCAATTCCTGTCCTTTTGAACAGATATCACGGCACCTTTCTCTGGTCCGGTCGACCTTGCTCAGTATCCTACATATTGTGCTGTCATTGCATATCCCACTGACCTGAACACCATCATACTGCGGCTCAAGCACAAGTTCTACAGGTTTGTAACCTAATGGGTATTGTAACTTATAGGCTTTTATTCACATATGGACATTGATCAATACACATGCATGGAGCACATAACACTTTGCCTGTGGCAGCTCAAGCATACTTGCCTGAAACACAAGAGCAACCCTCATTGGTTCTCACACATCAAGCACGCATGTTTGCGCTTCTGTTGCACTGACTCCTTTTATTTGTGTGGAAAAGAGTAGTGTGCACATTATTCAAAATATCCAGAAAGAAATTGGAAAATATGGCTGAATAAATGAGAGTTTGGCGGTTTTATTTTCTAATTTCCCATATTTGTGTGTTTCTTGCTTTTGGTTTGCTTTAACATGTCGTGGGTTTTTTAGGAGGCTGTCTGCACTGATCTGGGATGTTAAACACATTGAACAAAATGCCAAGACCTTCAATGAGCCCCGCAGCAAGATTGCAGAGTCTGCAAAAATCATAACAAATGTTCTTCTGAAGTTCATAAGGTTTGTCCTGGACATTTGTGGCAAACTTCAATTTGTGATATTGTAATGTTTAGCTTTGTAACTTCCCCCCCCCCCCTCTCTGGCCACAGTAAACCTCACTGTACAGATATTATGGAGATCTATAACGCCGTTGAGAACATGGAGTACTCTGACGATGAGGTGAGTGTATTTGTTCAACCTGTATTTTCTCTTCGCTTTCCTGGAAAACACGAGATTAATTCACGTGGCTTTTAGGACCTGGATGACATTGATGCACCTGGACCCTCTGCTGGACAAAGACTTCGCCAGGTAGTGGGAGATATATTATGCATAATAGTGCAATAGTAGAGTTGTGTAATATGACAGCATGTACCCCACATTGGTAGAAATGGTTTTACAGAGATTCCATTACATAGTTAAAGGGATAGTTCACCCAAAAATTAAAATTATCATTGTTGTTCCAAATATGCATTAATTTATCTCTTCTGCTGAAGATATTTTTAAGAAAATGGGGAAACAAACAGTTGATGGACCCCATTGACTTCCATAGAATGGAGGAAAAAAAAGGTTAAATATTAAAAATAGTCCATGAACTGTTTGGTTTCTCCAGCAAAAGAAAGAAACTCATACAGGTTTGGAACAACTTGAGGATGAGTAAACTATGACAGAACTTTCATTTTTGGGTGAACAATCCCTTTAACATCGTAGTGTATAGGCCCCATGGTTAAAAATTGTAACAACAGTAATGAGAAGTTTGTTTAGATGGAAAAATGAATGCGTTTAAAGATGCTTTCTTTGTGATTTTTGCCAGCCATCAGTGGAGGTCGTACTGGACAGGGACGCATGGAAGGATTCCAGCAAACGTTTACTGAACTACATGTTTGAGTGTGAGGATTCAGAGCCTTTCCGGGATCCTGTAGATCAGGGAGATTATCCGGTAAGTCTCCAAAACATGACCACTTCCATAACAATATTCCATTGATTGTACTTATCTCTTTCCCTGACAAAGTTTTTTTTTTTATATATATATATATAAGTTGCCAGCCAATTTTTTTTTCATATCTTTGCATATTCATACAATAAATATTGTGTGGGCATCAATGTTATCCACACTTGAATGCGAGTAAGGTGCCAAAAAAAAAAAGAGCTGAATTAAAAAAGCTAATAAAATACCGTTTTTGTCAAAGACCACGTCTGGTTTGGATTCAGCATCTATGTTTTAAGTAATGTATATGTGAAAACAGAGGTGTCACTTCTCTGTAGTGTTAGGAAGTGCCACCTTTTTGTCCAAAGATAGTTAATAGTAATAATTTAGTCTTATAATACCGTGTCTCGGTGTTTCCAGGATTACTGTAATATCATCGACACGCCTATGGACCTTGGAAGTGTGCGGCAGTCTCTGGAAGAAGACCGCTATGAAAATCCCATAGACCTTTGCAAGGACACCAGGCTTATTTTCGCCAATGCTAAAGCCTACACGCCAAACAAACGGTCGAAGGTAACGCATTCATGTCTCGACTAATTTAGTCTTTTTTCCTCTTGTCTTTTTGTGTAATTCTTAAAGGCTCATTGATATCCTTGTGCGCTATTTTACAGATTTACAGCATGACTTTGCGACTGTCAGCGTTTTTCGAGGAGAATATACGCAAAATCATTTCCAACTACAAGACTGCCGTGAAAAGTAGCTTGAAGTTGCGCCGCAGTCAGAGATTCAGGAAGAAGTTGCAGCATCAGGACTCGGCTCTTTCCCACCAAGGATCCGCGCGGTAGGCCTCCACGTGTTTTCTCTTATTCGATTCTCCTTTATTCTTCTGTTTTGTTTTTTTGCCATGCAGAAGACAATAAACCTGTCCTTATTTCTCCTCGTGGCCCTAGTCAAAAGAGGGCTACTTTAAAGACTCAGGAAAATACAGAACAGTCTACAGCCAAATCTACCTCAGCCAAAGTGTCTGGACCAGAGCGCCGCAGAGTCAATGAAGCCAAGGAGAACTTCAGACGGAGCGGCTCATCTTCATCCGGTGAGACGGACCGTTCTCAAAAATGATTAATTTCCGAAATTAAAATATAAAGCATGAAAAGCTCATGGTCTTGCCACCATAGTGAACTTATGCATCTGAAGATGTTCTGAAACTGTTTGAACTTCTTTCTTCTGTGTGACACAAAAGTAGAAACTTAAGAAGCTTCTGAATCCTCAAATAAAGCAATAAAAGTTGTCTTTGTCAGTGAATAATGTTAACTTAAGTCTGCTTACAGTTTTCACCTCCAGTGACCTGCAAACTTTGTGACCAGATTTGTCAGTCAGTCAGTTGAACTCAAACCAGATCAGTCGTGTTGTGAATGAAACATTCTGCCTGGTTTTGTGAACTGGATCAACAGTTTCAACCAATCGTGTAGGGATGCAAAATTTATCGGCCACCATATCGGTATCGGCCGATATATGTTACTTTTTAATGTTATCGTTATCGGCCCGATAAGAAAATTTGGCCCATATATTAAAGCCAATAAATAATAGATTATTTCCTTCAGCTGAGGCACTTCAGATGCACTGTTCAACATGATAGTTTTGAATTGCTTGAAATATGGTTTGAATCACTTAAAAAAGGAGAGACAGCACATACAATTATAATGAGAATATTATAATTGTGTGTTTGGGACATGGCTTTTAATGGTGAGACTTTTGTTTTTGTAACCAGCCTCTCAAACATTATATAAAATTTTGGATTTGGCCAAATATATCTGTTATCGGCTTTCAAATATTAAGAGTTATCAGTATCGGCCAAAATATTCATATCGGTGCATCCGTACAATCGTTGTTCCTGTTGAATGCACTGTGCTTTGACAGGCAATATTTTTAGAGACCCACCAGGTGGAGCCATTTATCAGTTGACCGGATATTACATAGACAGATATTTACTTATCGGTTGTCTAAGTACTGGTAAAACGGATTATAGGTAAATCTCTGATTATAGGATGAACTATTCCTTTTATTACATGAGGCCTTTTGCACTTGATGTTCATTCCATAGTTTCTTAAGTTTGTGCTTTTGATTTATAGGGTCTGATCATGACAGCAAACAATCTTTGAGTCAGTCGGAAGAGGATGAAGAACCTTTATCTTCGTCTCGTGGCTTCAGACGAGAGACTAGAGCCACGAGAAGAGCTGCACAGAAAAAAGGATCCAGACGAAAACATGGTGAGACCCCACAATGTGTGCAGTTGGGTAGATATTTCAAGGGCTTTCAGTGAAAAAATGTGACTGGCTGGACATACAAATTTTATGCATCCTAGAGAGCCATGCCAAGATGAATGGGCACAGCAGGTCACATGAGCGCCAGAGACCACGACCCTGCAGTGACTCTGACCAGGAGCCTTCGCAAGGTTCAGACACCTCCGAAAACGAGTCGTCCTCTTCTGTCAGTCGCCGGCCCAGGACCCGCAAGACCGCCATGGCAGCGGTCAACAAGATGAAACTCATGGATATCCTGGAAGACGGTGACGGCTCGGACGAGGAGGGTCGTGGAGGCAGCACCCGTCCCGCAACTCGTGCTAGCAAACGCTCTGCTGTCATTCAGAGCAGCTCTGATTCAGACCAAGAGGAAGCTTCTCAGGGTATAAACATCTACATCGCTTGCCTTGAAATGTTTTATGTAAAAACAACTTCTTTCCAAATATCTCATGTACCTTAAACTCTTTTAAATGTTGTTCTTCTCATAGAGTCAAATGAAAGTGATGCTTCAGCTAGTGAAGAAGAGAAAAGTGGCGTCAGCGTGGACAGTGACTCGTCTTCTCACAGCAAAGAGGAGAGTAGACCTGCTGGGCGCAGACCATGCAGACGATCAGCAGTAGAGAAGAAGGGTATGTTTGGTGGTGTCGCCTTCATGGTTGAGCTCTACAGTCAGCATGAAATCAAAATGATTATCCATCAACTCGTCCCTCTTTTTCACTTTCCAAAGAGTTCATCTTAATTATGATAACTTGTAACTAGTCATAATAACTTGTTCAGCTTGTATAGCCTGATCACTAGGACAAAACCTTTTCCACAATTTGCTGCAAACTCCCCATTCTGGTAATGATGCCTCCTTTTCACAATCTAGTCAATTCCTGATGGACAAAAGTCCAGTTTTGTTATCATTAAATGTTGTTCCATTCAGAAGTCACATTAAGGTAAAATGGGTTGTGAATGTTTTATTTCTGTTTTAAAGATGAATGAAAGTCTTATGTGTTTGGGTCGACATGAAAATGAGTAATGGATGATGGATAATAGGATAGTTTTTGGATTAACTAACCCTTGAATGGTAATGAGACACTGACAAAGAAAGAAAAATAAAGAAAGGTCAATATATGGTGGAGGGGAAGTTGACTACTTTCTTCAATTTTTCCATTTTTAGAAACGTCTCCTTTCATTAATGGACACAGTACAAAACTACAATGGGAGGACAGTGAGGACAACTCGAATGATGGGGGGAGTCGGAATGAAAGTGTGAATGGGGAGTCGGACGAGGACCTCGTTGTCAGGCGGAAATACACCAGGAAGACCGCGAAAGCCTCTGTCGGTAAAATAAAGAAACTGAATGACACTGATGCCGAAGAAGAGGAAAATTGCTCCAGAAACCGACGTCAGAAACCTCGGCAAAGCAAGCAGGATCCTGAAAAGAGCTCTGAGGAAGAGGTCCAGGTTCCCAGAACTCAAAAGCACCCTCATCAGAATGGAAGAAAGGTGTCTGCGAAAGACCTGAAGAAAAGTAAAGCATCATCAGAGAGCTCAGATCAAGCTTCTGCCGCAAAACAAGTTACCCACAAAAAATCCTCAGCCACAGATGCATTTATGTCAACAACCCAGGACTCAGAGGAACTCAGCGATGTTTCGGAAGAGTCTGACCCACACAGGAAGATTATGAAATCAGAAGAGGATGAGAATCAAAGCGATGCTGCAGAAGAAAAAAGGTCCCCCAGAAACCGAAAACGGGCATCCAACGCTCGCAGGAAAAGACTTGACGAAAGGTCGGATGCCTCCAGTTCGGATAGCGAAAGAAAAGTAGACCGAAGGAGGAAAAAAAAGGTGGGCTCTTCCTCCGATGAATGGCCAAAGAGTGACGTATCAGAGGAGGAAAAGAAGACTCATCCAAGGAGGAAGCCTTGCATTACAGTTTCATCCAAGGGAATATCACTTCGATCTCTTCCCAAGAAGAACTACATTATGGAGGACTCGGATGCAGAGTTCAGTCCTGAGATAGAGATGCAATCAAAGAACGGAAAGGGCAAGGAGCGGCCCGACTCCCGGGCGAGGAAACCTTCAGGCGGCGACTCCAAAAGGAAACGCGGCGTCTCCTCAGAGTCTGAAGACACGGACAATAAAAGTAGCAGGACCAGCGATGAAACCGAGTGCGTGGAACCTCAACGAAAGAGTGCGAAACGCTTCAAGCGCTTGAGCGGCTCTTCGGACTCTGGGAGCGACTCGGAAACCAGATGCAAATCGGAGAACGGCCAAAAACTAACGCCTCAGGAGAAGAATCCCAAAGCGACCCGGCGACGGCGGAAACAAAGCGAGAGCGATAACGGGAGCAACGAGGACGCCAGCGACTCCGAGAGCGAGGAGTCCGGGGAGTCTAAATCGGACGCCAGCTCGGGTTCACGGAGCTGTCCGAAGAGAAGACTGAGGAACCGAGGAACCGCGAGGAAACGTCAGAGGGATGCTTCCGACGAGGACAGCGACGTGTCGTACGGGAAGCCCCGACGGGCCACACGCATCCGGACCAGAAACAGAGGCAAGCGGACTGTGAATTACCAAGACAGCGAATGAAGGACTCGGACGGTCGAGCCACGCTAAAAGACACTAACTGGAGACCTTGAAGACACTTGATTGTCCCAACATTAAAAACAATGGTAGCAGCACTGGAGTCCTCAATATACTGTGAATCAGTTCCATTCAGGGATATTTATATTTTCTATGAAAAACAAAACAAAAACTAATGAATTATAAATAAGATGTATTTGATCTACTGGTTTGGCTGTTCAAACCAGCCCCACTCTGTGATTCGGCCAACAGGAAAGACTTGCGTAGAGAAGCATTGTTTGCTTGGGTGCTATCCTAATATACCTCCTGATTAATTGAGCATATTTGCTGGCTTGCACTAAAAGGCACACTGTAATGAGGTATTTTATACACTAAGTCTGCATTAGAAACTCAGGGGTCAACTACGTTTACCATATTCTCAGACTTGCATTTGTTTTTTTTATTTTTAGTTCTAGGATTCTAGTGTCATATTGTCGACATGAGCATTTAGGTCCAAACACCCTTTACTAAAAATGAACAAGTCGCCTTCGACTCGGACACACAAATTCTGTATTATCACTGTTAAAGGGATTGTTGAGCCAAAATGTACAAACTTTTTCTTTTTTTTCTGTCATCCTTTGTGGTTCCTCTTTGTTTGTTTGGATTTCTTTGACCATATTTCCAGGTTTCTGAGAATCAGTCTGTAGCAAAGCATTGTATATTTAAATTCCTCTGTCAAGCATTAATTTTTGTTGTTGTATTCAATTAAAATGAATTGACATGCCATGAAATATGAATTGGTACCTATTTGCTAAGTACAGTAAATCAAAATGAGTACTTCCAGCAAAGTACTGTGATTTCTCATATTGGGAAGATGTTTTAGTGATCTGTGTTGCATACTTTCAGTATTAATTCCTTTTCTGATTTAACTTATGAACAGCAATGAACTTTTGTACACAGTCTTTGAATTGTGCATCGCAGTTTATGTAATGCAGTTGTCAATTGGCATTTTGCTTGATGTCTTTTTCATAAGAGCTTCTTTAATACACCGAGGATTTTAAGTCTGTTGGCCGCTGAAGTGAGAGATGGATGACCTCCTATGAATAAAGTACTGTTTCAGGTTGGAGTTGGAATTGGTTTTCTTTAACTTGATTTTCACTCCTGTTTTGCTTGAGAAATGTTTAAATGAGCTGATCCAGGACAAATGAAAGGCAAATCTTAATTCTTTTCAAGTCCTCTTGTGGTGAAAATCAAGTTTTTAGTGTTTATATGTTGTCTATGTGATGTTTTTAATATGAATTTGCACATAGTTTGTCTTGAAGCATAAGTCGACAGCATTGCTGAGTATTTTCTCCTTAAAAACTGCAGTGAACCAAAAACACGGTTTGAAATCGCTGGTGTTTCTGACGTCACAAACTACCTTGTAACCAATCAGATCAACGTGTGATCGTCAACGAGTGGATCACTGAGTGAGTGAGTGGAGGCGGGGCTCTTTTGCATATTCATAGAACCACGTATATTAAATGAGACAAGGGTGTCGAGTTACATTCAAGCTATTTTACAGCACGAAAAAAATAACATGTAATTTTGCTGAATAAAGATGAGTTTTAAGGGATAAAATTGACTACAGGGAGACTAACAAATATAATTGCTCATGATTACATGTACACAATTTAATGATCAAGTCCATATTTAGTTAAAGCATTAGATGCTCTGTCATTATTGTAATGCTATCTAATTTGTAAGCAACACCATATACGCTGTTACTTGATTTGTGCATATGTAGACGGATATAAATTAATATTATTCTGTTACAATCGTTATTTAGGTGTTTACTTGTCCCAATAATCTGATTAATTCATTCACATGGCACTTGCTTTATTTAGGTTTCTAGAAACCAGAACATTAGCTTAATCAGGTTATGGCGATTGGCTGTTTATGTAAAGTGGGATTTTAATAAATTCTGATCAATGCCAGAATAATTATTGTGCTTTTAAATATTGTCATTGTGAGTTGGCAAATTAAAATATTTAGCATTTCAACTCTAAAGCTCTTTTTTTAAGATTGCTGTAGAAATTACATATATTTATCTTGGTTTACTGGTTCTTTGGTTTGGCATTTGTAAGTTTAGCCCGTCTTAAACACCTTTGGAATTGTATGCTCATTGCATTATTAAGGATTTTGAATGGTCTGATGTTAGTCTTAAAATAGTAGGCCTATCTTTATTCTTTACTATTCACAATGACAAATGTTGCAAGTACAAAGTACAAGAAAGTAGGCTTAGTACATGGTCCGATTTTAATACTACAAAACTGAACTGCGTGCTTCACTGTCAACACTCAGCGATGCAGTAAAATTGCAGAACACATGAAGCTGCATGATTGGAATTATTTAAACTGATTTTTATTTACAAGAATTGTGCAAGAGCACATATCACAGACAGCAAACTGAACTTTAGCCTACATGACCTGAAGTATATGCGTACAGTCAGCTCTCCTTATCTCTGGCTTTTGCTCCTGCACACTTCCTAATATCAATATTGAAGAACAAATTTGTAATGTATAGCTTAAATGAAGTTAAGCATTTTGACGAACTGTAGTTTCATTTTTCTCTGAGGATGGAGTTCTAAGCTGAGTTTTTTGTTGTTGTTTTGATTAGTGAAACTTAGTTTTAATAAGATGTAATTTAGCCTATAAATTATTAATTATATTTTTCTATAGCTGCATGTTTTTGATCAGTGCCTTGAAATGTTCCTCTTTAATCAGTAAGTGCAATAGGTTTCAACCTTGTCTTTGATCACATTAAAGATGAAATTTGGTTGATGGGATAAGAATTGCTTGGTGGTTTTGAGGACTAACTCATAAGGTTGTTTTAGAAGCTTTTAAAACTCTCAAGAGGATGATGGGAACATTTGCCCTACATTTTATTTCTTAAGCAACATGGCCCTTCTGCTCTAGTATTTTATAAACCCAATGACATTTTGTTTTAGGACTATTAGGAAAAATGCCAAAATCTTTTGTTCTTTTTCTTCAGAAATTTGGGCAACTTTCTGAAAAAAAAAAGAAGAAATACTTGTTTTACATCTAGTTGCTGTCTTGAATTTTAGGCATTTCAACTTAAATTAGGCTATTTTAAACTTGACTTTAAAAAAATAGAGTTGAAATCTAACAATTTTTTTTTTGATGATTCTGGCTATTAATTAGCCATAGGCCTACATCATTTTTAGGTTTCACCCCAAAACCAGAAAAGGCTGCACGATTAATCGTTAAAAGATCGTGATCTCAATTCAAACGCCACGCGATCTCGTTCCTATAAATGGCAACGATTCGGCTCTTTCTATTAAACCTTCAGCAAGTACGATCACACTGATTCAGATCTGCGTTGGTCCTGGAGGCAGAGCAGTCATGTATAAGTATGAAACCTTATTTCTGTGAGTAATTATCTATGCATTACAGTACTGGGATGAAAGTTCGGATATAAACACTGATGTCAACGGTGGTTATAAAAAAGAATAAATCACCTAAATCAATATATCAAAGTAACTTGATGCTTAAAAACAACAAAAAAAACTTGATAAAGATTGTATTAATTGCATCATTACACCAGTAGGTGGCGACAGGCGACTGTTAAATGTATTTGTCATTAAATCATTCATTCAATAGATTCTTTCAAAAACGCTGATTCAATTACTTATGGTTCATTCGGACAATTCTTTTAAATTAATTAATTCAAATGAATTAAACATTTTTAAACCGACTGCAGCAGGTACAATTTTGTCAGAACTTCTAGTATGTTTTGGTTGTCTGTTCAGATTCATTCAGAATTTATTTACACAATGGCATAATACTATAAGATTAATGTTTTAAATATAGCTTAATTTTGAATACAGCAACATGAAAATTATTTAAAAACCAATTAACCTATGTAAATAAACACAAAAAGCCTCAGTATGTAAATAAATCACTGCATATCAAATCCACCAGGTTTTTGTAACTCCATTGGAGTGACGTCACTCCTCTCTTCGCTTGATTAGCTAAAGGAGGAGCTATCAATCTGGAACGAGTGGACCAATGGTTTCAGGCTTATAATTTTTTGATCCATGAACTTACTTTCGGCAGGAATTTAATCCCATAAAAGACCATTAAATAATAATCTAATGTACTGAATCAAATTCATGCTGAAGTTTTAACTCTATTACAGCAATAAATATTATTTTTCTTATCTATTTATTTATTTATTCATGTATTTTTGCTCTGATTTCTTTGTATGAAACACAAGTGTTGTCCGACCGAGGGTCATATTTCACCGATTATCTATATCACGAAAGCCTCTAGTAATGGGTTATGATAAACTTATAAGGTAACACTTTATTTTACAGTGTCCTTGTTATACATGTTACATGTAGTTACTGTAGTAATAACTATAAATTATGCATAATCATCACATGCAACTAACCCTAAACCAAACCCCAACCCTATAGTGAGTACATATAGTTCATTATTATTACTCAGTACTTAAATGCATAATTACATTGTAACAAGAACACCTAAAAATAAAGCGTAACCAAAACTTGGTACAGCAGCCTACATGCAAAAAAGCATCTGATCTTGAAATTAGTTTAATCAAACGTACAGTATTACATTGTTATTACAGTGTAATTTATTAACATGTGCAAGAATATACATGTGAAATGTGAAAAGTGATTGCATTAATGTGATGATAACTGATACTTCCTGATCAAAGACTGCGGTTTCCACGCCGGAGCTGATAATGAGTGTGATTTGTCTCGTGGTGACAGAGATCAAATGCAGTATAAAGACACTTATCTTAACTTATCATAATGTGCCCTACACATATACCAGCGTTACAAATACACATGCAAGTGACACATGCCTCTTTGGCAAACTTTACTATTTTATTGCACATTGTTAATTATATCTATGAACTTAAACACAGGACCGTTCAAAGGTTTGGAGTCACTAAGATGCATAATTTTAAAAATAATTGAATACTTTTATTCAGCAAGGACGCATTAAACTAATCAAAAGTGCAGTAAAACCTCACATTGTTACAGAAGGTTTCAAATAAATGCTGTTCTTTTGAACTTTATATTCATCAAAGAATCATGAAAACGGTGCGTTACAGTTTCCACAACAAATATTACTGTTTTTAACATTGATATTAATCAATAGAGCCACACATCAGCATAATCTGAAGGACCATGAAGACTGGAGGAATGATGCTGGAAATACAGCTTTGATCCTAAAATCTATTCCGATTATTTTGAATTCTAATAATATTTACTGTTTTTCCTGTATTTTTGATTAAAAAAAAAAAAATTACAAATCTTACGTGCAAATGTATTCCAATGTGTCCAAAAGTCTGAAAGCACTTTGGAAAATGCTTCTATTTTTTTCTGATTTAATACAAAGTAATAATTGCAAATCAAATTATCCGAGTTAAATGAGAAGCTGAATTCATGACTTTCTAAATGTCATGTTAATATTTGATTTTTCCCCGTTCATTTTTCCAATAACAGATGACATGAGCTCGTCAAGCTGAACATTTGATTTGGGAAATGTTCTTTAAATTGTTTTAAGCATTAGAAATGATACGAGATTAGTGCTGATTAAAACAGTAAGAGAGGAAGTATAAGACGTGGGACAGTGCTGTCACAGCTTTAAAATTTCATGACAACTGCAATATCTGCACAGCTCGTCTGTATCTTTCTCTCAGACCATATTAAAAGCTTACACAAGTACATCCCCTTTCTAAAGCCCATCCCTTCTTTTAATGAAGATAAAGAGTCTTATCATGGGAACTCTGTCCCTGTGGTTCATTTCATCACACACACACACACGGCTATAAAAGGCCGTGGCTCTCCTCATCCTATTCTTCTCTGCCTCTCTCTCACACACACACACACACACACACACACACACAACATCCAGCTTCACAATGCCGGCTGATTTCAATGGAACGTGGGAGATGGTTAGCAATGAAAACTTTGAAGATGTTATGAAGGCAATAGGTAAGTGATGTTCTTCTGCTATTCGCCTAAACTGAATCATAAAGTTATCAACACACCAGAAATGCAGATTAGGCTCTTATATCTAAATATTAAGTTGTTCTTAGCGGATCAGGCTCTCTATAATCCTGCTTAAATGAAAGTGCAGTTGTTGCAAAATCTCAGTGTGAATCAAGAAGACGATGCAGTGTAAAGTAACAGAGCAAGACTGGGGTTGCACAATATTCAGTCTTACATGACAAATATTCATTTTGCAACAGATTTGAATGCATGCATTCATTGGGATTAATATGATTAGACTTTATATAGACAAATTAAGGACAATTAGAGTTGTAATGAGCAAAACAACACCCCATATCTTAACAAGTGCGATAAATTAATAAACAAAAGTGGTGCTTGTTCTAGGGTCAAAGTTCACGCCAGGTCACAGTATCTTATCAATCGCTTTGATAAAGGTGCGAGATGAGCGAACCCGAGCGCTTCGGCGACCTTCGTCCCAGTGTGTGAATGAGGTCATTCTGTTGCATCATGGGCCCTTTTTCTACCCTCTGTTTTCAAAGGGTCCATAGTTTCACACATGCATTATTTAAAATCTGATGTATTTGCAAACTTTCCTTGTTGAGGTTTTAGTATATGACTCTGTTCCTCCCCCACAGACATTGACTTTGCCACCCGTAAGATTGCAGTGCATCTCAAACAGAGCAAGGTCATCGTGCAGAATGGAGACAAATTCGAGACCAAAACTCTCAGCACCTTCAGAAACTACGAGGTGAACTTCGTCATCGGAGAGGAGTTCGAGGAGACCACCAAAGGCCTGGACAACAGAGTTGTTAAAGTAGGTGTCTAAAAAACAGGATCACATTAGTCCCTCTTGTTTTGGCATCTCTGAAATGAGAAAACAATATACTTATATACTTAATATACCACAGTGGATCAGATGATAATACCGTGATAATCTGCTATACACGTCAAGTCACCGTTATTTATATAGCACTTTATTCAATACAGATTGTTTCAAAGCAGCTTTACAGTGATAACAGGGGGAAAAAATGATCAATGATGCAAAAAGAGTTCACTTCTGCTGTAAAGCAAATCTAAAAAGACAATAGTAAACAGCCATTATTCAGCTGAAGTCAGTTCAGTGTTGATTCAGTTTGGTTCAATAACTGTGTAAAGTTAATTAATTATGAAATTAGCTCATTTCATTCATAAAGCAGCTCTGCAAAAGTTCAGTTCAGTTCTCATCCAATCACGTCAGTACAGTCACAAGGCGTCATACATGTGACGCTTTTGACATTTCGTCAAAATCTTACGCACATGGCATCCTTTAGCGTCAATATGAGACGCAGATCCCAAGGCGTCATAACCGTACCCGACCCCAGACCTAAACCTACCCATAACAGTGCGTGTTATATTGACGCTAAAGGATGCCATGTGCGTAAGATTTCGACGAAATGTCATATGGCGTCACCTATATGACGCCAAAGGATGAGATTAGGCTTGTTTGAGATGAGCAAAATCTGCGCAGAACCAATCACCGGTGATCAGCGCGAGATGCATGCCGGTTAGAAATGTGTCAATAACGGCATGCTCTGATGTCATGCCGACGTATGTAAAAAGACTCTCGCGACCGCAAGGCGCACGTGTCGGATTCTGCAGTCGCGCGCAGTTGCTCTCCACCGACTGCGCTGATCAAAAGCACGATGGGAAATGACTTGCTGACGACACAGCTTAATGCTCATTGGTTTAAACAACCGTGATGTATTGTTCTCTTTCAAAAAGTTTGATTTTAAAACTCTGATATCATGTTTTATGTGTATAAATTATGTGTGGATATTCCCAAACTCTCTGACAGTGTGATCTATGTGATGTAATAAAAAATAAATAAAAAATAAAAATAAAAACATGTCTGTATTAAAGAAAAAATGACTGATAAACACATAGGCCTATTTAAAATGGAATTAAATAAGTACTTTGGGTGTCTTGTTCCATATATTTATTTTCATATTCAAGCAACAAAACTTCAATTACATCCAGTTTATTAGCAATACCGTGCACGGGCGTGAATCCCGTGATATCCGCCTTTGATCTCACAGGTGTCAGATCCACTGCGAGAAGCGAGATCTGTCCGGCTTGCCTGCGCTTTTTTCACTCCTCCTCTCACTGCAGCCGCCTACTCTTGCATACATTTCAGGCGAGGCAAGGCGCATCTCAAACAAGCCTAATGTGTTGCACAGTCACGTCAATAATATTGTTGAATATTAATTACACCACTCGAAAAAAGGCCTGAATTTAAGATTAATGTTTTTGAATTGCTTATAAAATAACACTAAAACTTAATGTGATACATATCTGTCAGTCATACATAAATGAAACGGTTAAGATTTCTTTAACACTATCAATAAACTAAAATACACAATAATTAGGTTAATATATTTATCATCAACAAATACAATTTGTTTCAATCTCATAAACTTTTGAATATTCCACAGCTAGCCTTTTCTAACTGAATACATTTAATTGTTTATACCATGAACAGATTTATGCTGAAAGTGTTTTGAATAAGACATTTAAAAAAAGATTATTAAAATGAAATAAAATTGCCAATAATAAACAAATTTTGAGTGCAGAATGTATTCCAATGCATAACTCTTAAAGGTACACTATGTAACTTTTTGTTCCTCTAGTGGTTAAATATCTAAACTGCATGCATTTTGCGGAAGAACATTGTTGTGGTTGTGCTTCAGCTCTGCATGACTGCGGATGAATATGACCCTTCACAGTAGATGATGCTTTACAATACTCACCTGTTGAGTAATAAAAACGCCATTTCCACGCCGGTTATACAGCATTTCAAATCACTCAGTTCTCGCCATCTACGAAAAGCCAATAACGCGTTATCTTATGTGTTAACGGCTTACCATAGTGAATCTGGGTAAGACAAAAACACGTTTTGGAAGAAGGATTGACAATGTATTCACTCATTATTTAAAATCTGTTCATTTTGAACAAAAAAATTACATAGTGTACCTTTAAATTTAGACCTAAACATCTTTGAGTGCATTGTTATGAATGATAAATACAGCGTATCTGCTTCCTTAATGCCCCTTGAGTTCTAGATAGGCAAATAAATTTACCTAAATAATAATTGCTTTTTTTTGTCATGAATGTGCAGGGGGGGGGGGGGGGGTCCTATATGTCTTTTACATCTGTTGAAATATTTGTTTCCAGACCCTGGTGACGTGGGATGGAGATAGACTGATTTGTGTGCAGAAGGGAGAGAAGGAGAACCGTGGCTGGAGGCAGTGGATTGAAGGAGGCCAGCTTTACCTGGTAAACAACAACCATTAGTAAACAAATACGGGTTACAATTTATTTTAAGGTTATGTAGTAGTAACATTGTACTTACTCAAATAAATACTGAGTGATATTAGTTTATACTGTAGTAAGTATGTAGTAACGTGTAACTACATCACCTTAAAATAAAGTGTTACCATAAATCTGCAAGTATTTTTATACCATGGTAATGAATTATTTACATATTGATGTACCGTTCTTTATATATATTTTAGAGGATATATCGTTTTACATACCCAAATAAATATGGTAATATCATAGCACTTTATGTTACAAAAGAACACTTCCTAAAAGAATCTCAATTTGGCACTTTTTGGGTAGTAATAAATGTTTGGTTATGCTTAATTTCGATAGTCAAATTTAGACATTCTACTGACTATAAGTAACTTTGCAATTACATGTCAACTAACTCTCATTAGTATGTGTGAATAGTTATCATACTAACTAACACACTGTGTCTCTCTTTTTTAGGAGATCCATTGTCAGGACAAAGTCTGCCGTCAAGTCTTCAAGAAGAAAAACTGATGCACCCTAAATAACTGGATATTCACTCCTGGGTTTGGAGTTGTGCTGTACACTGTGGATATTTATTAAAGCAATTTTAATAAACAGCTTTAACCATATACATTCATTTGGTCCACCATGGGGGGATTTCAATGCAGCAAATAAACCCAATAAGCCCAATAAAAGGATTTCTGATAATCTCAGCACTAATTAATAATTAATAATAATTTCACAAGGTGTATAATGCAGTTTAATGATACTGTATGTGTGTTTTATTGAGATATCTATCAGGATATCATGATATCAAAGTTCATATGAATCAAATCATTTGATTTAGCCAGAAGTGTGTGTGTGTGTGTGTGTGTGTGTGTGTGTGTGCACGCGCATTTTTACTTTCAGACCAAGCTTTAACGTATACTATACATCTTCCTAGCATTATTCCCGGTCATTTGCAGGGTCCACTTCACACACACATTTGCTTCGGCACAGGATGCCTTTCCTGACACAGTACTGAGAGTGCTGGGACACGCTCTCTCTCTCTCTCTCTCTCACATACACACACACTCCTACGACAATCAATGACACGGACACTGAACAGGGGCTCAGCCAGGACTCGAACCGGGGAACTTCTTGCTGTCAGAGCACAGTGCTCTTAAGATGTATATCTAATGTAGGCCTATATGAATGTTAATTTGACCCTTACTCCAAATGTGCTTTAGCTATAGGGATAATATCTGACAATAAATTTAAACAAAATCACAAAAAAAGAGAACAACATTTTTCAATATTTAAAGAAAAATGTATGATATATTGGCATATATTTTAATGTCTAACAATATATGAAAATAATAGTTCAGTCATGAAACTCTAGATGGCGCAGGCTGATGGCCCTTTTCATGCAATCTGCAAGCAATCACATCATTAACGCATGGCACAAGTTGATTGGCCTCTGCTGATCCTGCAGCCAATGAGATTGCTTGCTTTTGATTAGTCTGGTTTTGTGTTTGCTGTATAGGCTAGTCCTGCAGCGTGCTATCAGAGTTCCTCTGAAACCCTCCACCTCCCCCAGCTCCACCTGCCTAGATCTGCTACGAGATTCATGTTTGTCTATTCATGCAGTAGCAGCAGATCTTACATGCTCACAGCGGTGTGTCTGTGTACCTATTAAAGTCAAAGTCAAAGTCAGCTTTATTGTCAATTTCTTCACATGTCAAGACATACAAGAGATCGAAATTACGTTTCCTCCATCCCATTTGGCATTAGCAAGTCCATGCTCTGCAGCACCAACAGCAGATTTAGTCCTCCAAGAGCCAAGACCAAATACATTAACATTGCCATATTCAATAACATACTAAAACTATTTCGAGATTTGTCACGATTGATATATATATATACTAGCTGACGCTAAGCATAAGCAGAGACATTAATAGTGCAGCTTTGCATAAGCAGTAACCCCATGGTACAGCCATTGTACATAAGTAGCATAAGTAGCACATACCTGACAGCTTCTCGTTCACACACAGTTGAGGAGCTTACTAGGATCAAGAAACACAAATGATTCTCTGGGGATCCGTTATGTTACAAGTTAAGTTGGCAATGCGGCAGCACCTACTACATAATTTTGTTTAATGTAATCGGACCTTAGCCACTGTATGTGTGTGCACACAAGACACAACAGTAAAGATAGAAACCTGTGAAACTCTTCTTATAACCGCTTATAACATCTGAAAAAAGCTGCCATTGACAACATAACAACAAATGCATCAACAAGAGACAAACCCGCTGCTTGGTGTAACACTGTAAGTGGAATCAATGCAGTAAACAGGTTGTTTAGGGGCCATCAGCTGCTGAAGCTACAATGCATACCATGGCAAAGCTCAGCGTTTAAGAGGGGATCATAGACAGAAAGTGACAGCACTGTGGGCTTGTTGTATTAGACAGCGAGGATGCTGGTGCTGTTATACAATGACGTAAGACCCTAGCGGACTTAGAGGAACTTGCACCCAGGAGAAGGGGGCGAAGTTTACCATCTGCTCTAGTTTCACTGCACACAGCAAATCCTAGACATATTAGTCCATGGGCCAGACCAGATATTGGTACCATCTGGGTGGGCAAAACCTTACCTGTACTAAATTGTTTATGGGGTTAATATAAGCTATTTTTAATATGATAACCTTTCCACAGTCCCAGCTTTTTATACTTTTTTTTTAGAATTGCATTTTCCTACTTTTATAAATTAGAATTATTTTTGAAAAATACACAAACGCCCAATACCATAATAACAGTGATCTAATATTAATACCAAGCAAACTAAAATATTTGTAAATATTAACAGGCATAATAAAGTCGATATCTTTGAATTCACACTGATAATTTGTTGTTTTGAGATGTAAAAAATATAAAAGAAAAGAAAAATAGCATGTATTGTCGACTCGGTCTACCATTGGAAAGTCATAAAATGTACGTACGATTTGTTCTTAATTTTTGTATAATATATTTCAATAAGTTTTGTTTTCAGGTTCATGTGGAATTTTTTAGGTAACAGCTTTGTAACACAAGAAAATAAGAAACGTTGAATTTCAGGTAGAAATTAACCCTAGACCTATAGACCATTTTTGGAGCACATGACTCGCCTGCTCTTTTCTTTGTTTTTCTAACCCATTATAGCAGTCAGCAGCAAGTGCCATATATCATTTTAAACAGGAGAACTTGAAGTCTCAATCTAGCTAATTTAAATGACCAATTTTACATTTATTTTGTCTTAGAATGGATGAATATACCAGATTTAAAAAAAAACCGCAGCAGATTTTTATTGAAATTTTTTTACTCAACTCAAACAAATCCTTCTGAAGTTTGGATTTTTTCCTTTAGAAAGTTGTACTTGGATATTCTAGATTTTCAGATGAAATTTTGACTACATGTAACAATGCCTAAGCAAGTTATAGCCATTTATTATAACATTATTATAGGCGATTTTCAGTGAAAAGCTGGTGTTTTTTATTTTTAGATGTGTCCAAAAAAATTCAGAAAGTAAAATAAATATGGGTTTCTTTGAGTAATCAATGCTGATCAAAACTTGATGACGCAATCACATTCCACCTGATGTGGCAAATTAACTAAGGCCAAGAAGATTGGAGAAGAGGTTTACCAAAATTTCAAGACAGAATATCTGGAAACAAGAGTGCTACTTTTCTACGACACGATGATTAAGAAAAAACTGAAAACATTCTCAGAGATCAAGAAGAAGCAACGCAGGTAGTCTTGAAGGCCGACAGAAACCTCTTTGGTCACATGATCTTGGTGGCACAGAGCCGACAACTACACATGAGTGATGTCTTGGCTCATCCTCTGGGACCTCTGCCTAGCTAACAAGGATGGGTCTCTACGCAAGACCAACAAGGCAGTTTTGGCCAGAGAGTTGGAGAAGAGCGTGTCCCCAGCTGAGGAAATCCCAGAGCCGTCAACAACCGCCATTGATGAAATGAGCCTGTTACAGAAACTGAAGGGCCAAGACAATTCCTTTGCGCAGTTGGCTGTCTCAGCTCTGGACAACGAGCTGCACGAAGGGCGGAAGAGCCAGCGTATAGATGTTGTCTTTGATGTGTACAAGGACATCTATTACACGGAACGTGAAAATAGAGACACCAGCCACCATAGTCACATGTTTGCCGGGAGCCAGAGCGCCTGACATCAAAGCAAATTTGAAAGTGCTGGCTAATGCTAATCGTAAATTATCTAAGATTATTATTCACGTCGGCACTAATGATGTTCGACTCCGCCAAAATTAATGTTAAAGAGGTGTGTGAACTCGCAAGTACGATGTCAGGCACTGCAATTTGCTCTGGCCCTCTTCCTGTATGCAGGAGTGATGAGATAGTTAGCAGATTGTCATCACTCAATGGGGGGCTGTCTAAATGGTGTCCGCAAAATATTATAGAGTTCATAGACAATTGGAAATGTTTTTGGGGCAAGCCTGACCTGTTGAAAAGAGATGGTATTCATCCCTCCTGGGCTGGTGCTGCTCTTCTCTCTAGTAATTTGGCTCATAGTCTTAGACCTCAAACATGACAATCTGGGGCTCAGGTCAGGAAGCAGACAGACTGGCTAAACCGACCGTCTGCTAGCGGCCTCACGTCACCAAGGTCAGATAAATACCATCACAAAGAGCCTCTTTCACCTAGATATCATCATATAGAGACTGTGTCTGTTCCCCGAATTTGGAAATCCAAAAAAAACCTCCAAACCCATCTAAGGGTAAAAATTTAATTGATGTTCAACAAATAAAAAACAGATATAATACAATTGAGCAAATGATAAAGCTTGGGTTGTTGAATATTCGATCCCTTACTTCAAAAGCACTTATTGTTAATGATATAATTACAGACTATTACCTAAATGTGCTGTGTTTGACAGAAACCTGGCTAAAACCAAACAATTACATTACTTTAAATGAGTGCTGTTATAAACATGAACCTCGTCTGAAAGGCAAAGTGGGAGGTGTTGCTGTAATTTATAGTAATACTTTCAAAATTACTAAGAAGTCTAGTTTCAAATATAATTATTTTGAAGTGTTGGTGCTTAATGTAACAACATCGAGTGTAAATGATAAATCACGTTTGAATTTGTGCTGGCTACTGTATACAGGCCACCAGGGCACCATACAGACTTTATCAAAGAATTTGCTGACTTTCTATCAGAGTTAGTACTGGCTGCAGATAAAATCGTAATTGTTGGTGATTTTAATATACATGTAGATAACAAAAAAGATGCATTGGGATTGGCATTTAAATATATTCTTAACTCTATTGGAGTTAGACAACACGTGTCAGGACCTACTCATTGTCGTAATCATACTCTAGATCTAATATTATCACATGGAATAGATGTTGATGCCGTTGAAATTCTGCAGCAGAGCGACGACATCTCAGATCATTATCTAGTCTCGTGTAAACATCATTTAGCCAAGGCTGCAAAGCCGACTCCTTGTTACAAATATGTTAGAACTATCACTTCTGCCACTAAAGATAGCTTTATTAATAATCTTCCTGATCAGTTCCATCATTTCAGCATCCCGGATAGCCTAGAAGAACTTGATATTGCGACAGAAACGTTTAACTCTCTTTTTTCTAGTACTTTAGACACAGTTGCTCCGTTTCGCTTAAAGAAGATTAAAGAAAATAATCCATCTGGGTGAACAATGTGGTTCCATTCTGGCCATGCATGCTCTTTCGGTATGTGATACCACCTCATATCCTGTCGGGAAGGGGAAGGTGTCTGCATTCAAGGCCATGAGAGTCGTACCTTATAAGCTTCTCCACTGTATTAGAGAGGCAGAAGCCACAGATTTACAGATCACAAAAGCAACAAGGGCTTTCTTCCTGCCTCTGTACAATCAGAGGAACTCTGTAACCTTGGATGCAACCCGGTATGAAATTTACCGGAAGCGGAACAGTCCCCCAGCAATGAAGACACTAACTGTTACAGAGCGCAATATGCACCTTCATGGAAGACGTGCCAGCCTACAGGTGCTGCTATGGAAAGCTGCAGACCAGCCTGATCCACCTGCTGTGGATATCACCTTGTTTTGGATGGAACAGGAAGATGGGCCTAAAGGAAGGGGAGGAACTGATTATACCCACCCAGGATTCAAGTCAAGTTCCTCCCCCTGCTTTTTTAGCTGTTGTCAGCTTTGGTTGCAAAGCCTGGGTTGAAACCTTGCACATCAGCAAAGTGCAGCTGTGCAGCTGCTGGTCTGGCCTGTACCAGTTATTGTTCCTGCAAAGGCAATGATGGTATATGCTGCAACATACTTAAACAACACCAATAACACAAAGAGAGGGATGAAGGGTCTGGAGAAGATGATGACAGAACAGACGAACAGTGAATATGATGAGGCTGCCTTTTGTTCATTAATTGTGAGGCATAGCAGTTTGCCTGAAGGTGGTAGCCAGTGTGTGCTTTGTGGGGTGCGGAGGTGAGGCCCTCTTGGTTAGCCTTGCGTCTGGCGGGCTGACCCGGGTTGCCCAGACTCAGTTTTAACTCTTGCGTCCTACAGAGTTTTAACTGGGTCCTCGTTGGATCTTGTGCCTTGCGGACCAACCTGGGCAGCCCTTCTGCCATTCGGGCGTTGCCCTAGCGACTTGCATTCTTGTATGGCATGTATATAGTGTATATTTGTACATAGTTCGTTGATCACACATGGTGATGGGTTTAGGTGATGTCATCTCAATGGGTGTCTTAAAGACCTACCCCATTAATATGTATCGTACAGTTTCATGATCCAAGTTATGTTAAATACCCACATTTATTTTTCCTGACATTCAGCCTAACAAAGATTCATCGTTTATCCAAAAAGCAATCTTAATTTTTTAAGTGTCAGGATGGGATTCAGCCTCACTACACCCGGAAAACAATTCATCAACATTTACAATAGCACTCATGATTGTGAAATGTAAAATTATTTTGTTTACCCTAAAAATAACCGAAAATTATGCCTGAAAGTAATCATAATCTGCCTAAATAAATCAAAATATGTCATAAAATTATCTCTTTGAAATCTGAAAATGCCAGAAATGAAATCAGCATCCTCTAAAACCACTCACATATTGGCCATACAGTGCAAAATATCTGGTGAAAATGGACAATTAAGCTAATAATGCCAATCATGCTAATTGCTCAACATATGCAAATTAATTAGCATCCGGCAGTTTCTGTATGCTGGGGACCCATACTTCACATTTCTGCAATAAAACTTTGGTGTACTCAACATTTCCGGGTTCACCTAGTTGGCTAGACTATTTCATGATATTGGGGTATTACGGTTTGACATGCTAAAACTCCCAAATTTAGCAATTTTTAGCCATTTATTTTGGAATGATTGCCTTTATCTCATTATTTCACTAATTTGGAACCTACTTTATTTGTGATGAATGAACCACTTGATGAATTATCAACTGGATGAACCAGATTATTTCCATGGAAGGTACTTTTGCCATTTTTTCTGCTTACAGGGGTCAGTCACTTCAAGCGGTCATAACCACTACTAAGCTGCCAGTTGGCAAGGGTTATCATGTCAAAACATTATCTAGGGATGCATAGGATGTAAAAAATCACAACCAGAATTTGCCCACCCAGATGGTACCAATACGTGAAATTTTGGGTCTTGGCCCAAGGACTATATGCTGTAGATGCTGTAGCAAAAGCAATAAGCAATAATCACTGAGAGAGCAGTAAAAACAAGCTTACCTTAGCCAGCCTTCTTGCACTGATAGGAGAAGCTAGTGAAGAAACGCCCAACTTATAGAACCTGGCAAAAGTGTTGTGTGAAGCCCATCCGGCTGCTGAGCAGAGAACCTTTATAGACATACCAATTGTCCATGCCCATGAGGAGGCCATACTCCTTGTAGAGTGGGCTCGCACATCTATGGGGCACGACACATCCTGTGAAACATAAGCCAAAGCTATCTCATCCACAATCCAATGGGATAGTCTTTGTTCTGATCCTGGTAGGGCTTTAGGGCGATCAACAAAACATACGAAGAGCTGAGTCTGTCTAGTATACTTTACATAAATACGCAAAGCACACACAGGGCAGAGCGGCAGGGAAGTGGGGTTTTCCCCGGCTGCGGGTTAGCTGAGGGGTAAAAGATGAGTGGGTTACCACCTGGGCTCTGAACGGCATTGAGAACACTTTAGGCACATAGCCCTTTCTTGGCTTAAGCATGAATTCACAATCGTTAGAGCCGAAGGGGCAACATAAAAGGACACGCGAGGCAAAGTGCAGTTTAAACATTTATTATAAGGTAACATAACGAATGCACAAACCCACATATCTCATTCACCAACTCTCAACGGATGAAAATAACACTTAAACTATACTGAAATAAAAATATACTGAACAGAGACTGACAAATAGATCAGAAAAAACATCAAATACAACATAACTTCTCTTCAAACGGCTGGCTGGGCATCATGACGTGCAGGGGATTCACCGCTGCATGCCTCATTCTGTTTCACACTCTTATATACTCAGCAGGAGCCATTAGAGCAACGGGGCACAGGTGCGGAGGGGCGGAGCCTAAAAGAGAAAGAAACTAATCAGAGCACAGAAACAGATACACACAAAATACAAACACAACATTCACAGTCTGGGGATGTAGTCTCCATTCTTCCTGGGCTACCCTGTGTTTTGACAGCATGTCTGCCCTGGTAGTCTCTAACAACTGGCTGGATGTGTAGCAGTCCCATGTGACGTAACGCTGAGACAGCTTCCATCAAACCTAGCACTTTCTGAAAGCTCTTAAACGGAAATGCACTGCCTTCCTTGAACATTGCAAGAGAGTTCATGATAGCCTGCTAATGCTCAGATGACAGGTGGGCTCGCATAGCAATAGATTCAGACTCACGCCCAGAAATGGAATACATTGGCTGGCCTTTCTGCAGGTTGATCGTAAGCCCCAAACCCTGAATGTGGTTGATAAGCTGATCTCGGTGGCTGCACAGCTTGTTCGCTGAAGGAGCCATAAGCAGCCAATCGTCTAAATAATTCATAGCTTGTACTCTGTTCAGACGAAGAGGGGAGAGAACAGCGTTCATGCATTGGTGAATGTGCATGGAGCTAAACATCGACCGAACAGTAGGACTTTAAACTGGTCTCAGAAATAGCATGTGTCGAGGGGCTATCTACAGAAGAGGTTGTGAATCTCTGCCCTCAAAACCAAACCAGGGCATTTTTAGCTTGAACCTCCATTGCCACCTCGGGAAAGTGAGTTTGTCTGTGGGGACCCTGAAGCATGTAACCACTTATGATCATGTTTAGCATCCACCTTGATAGTCAAGTCAAGTCATCTTCATTTATATAGCGCTTTTAACAATGTAGATTGTTTCAAAGCAGCTTTAGAGAGATAAACATACAATTTACGGTAACAGAGATTGATTTGGCTTTATAGCGGCTATATAGCGTTATTTCCAGCAAAAGTTAGTTTTGATTGATTCACTTCCAGCAAAATTATAATTTGTTATTAAATTAGGGGCCACTAAGACGACGGCGTTCTCTCTAAACAGACTTTAAACGCGTACCTGTGACCTGATGGCGTTCACATGCGCATTAAAAATTGATTCTATATTTATATTCGTTTGAATATGTGTGCGCAGGTTTGTAATTTCCCTACAAACCATGCCTAAACAAACTACTTGTCATGCCTATACATTTGATAAAGAACTTTGCTTTATTTTATCACTTCGAGGTACGCAAACCGGATTTCAACAACGCTTTATCTGTAGAGTGGGAAAGGGATCCTCCATAGGGAGAGGCTAGTTGACACTTCAGCACTGCATTGTCATCGGGTCCAGGCGAATCTCCTTCATCAGATCTGGATACGGCCTGGATCCAGCAGGCTGCGGGAAAACCTCGGGATAAACAAAGACACTAAAATTAGCGTAGATGCCATTCTTCTTATGATGTAACGAGTACATCAGGATTTAAGGGAAGTGTTGATATGCCAGGAAGCGCTCTCCACACCTCTGTGAACTGTGCAAGAGGTTTCAGTGTGGCTCGATCTGATAGTTCGCTGATGAGTACGGGGAACTGTGTAATGCGTGAGTGTGAGTAAGAGAGGGAATAGGAGAAAACTTATTTTTGTGAGGTTGTTTGATTTTATTACACATTCATGTGGATCACACAACAACTTTCTTTGTTCTCGTCATCTGCAACAGGCAGGGAGGTGAGGGGAACAGGTAGACCAGCATCCAAACATGCTGCCGGACCATCTTTGGTGTCAAGTTTCAGACTCCTCTTCCAGGGGCAGGGTCCCTGTTGCTTACTTAAGAACCGTGTGACCCAGAGTCATTGGGCTGCACCGAAAGCTCTGGCTGAGAGCAAGGTTTTGAAGTGGGCGTCACCCAGGTCTAACGGAAGAGCACTGGGCGGGCGATAAGTGCAAAGGAGAAGGCTCTTCAATCTCTCTCTGTGAGGGATTAAACCTAGTTGCCAAACAGCCTGGCAGGGCTGACAGGGGCCTTCAGGTGGACGGCCTTCTCTGCATCCTTCATATCCACATACCACAGGTGCCTGTCTAGCATGACTAGGCTACCCATGGTACAGCCGATGGACTGTGCCTTGGGAGAATGTTTGTGGCTCGTAGGGCAAGGTTGCTAGCGCTTGCAAAGCTCTATCTGGATCAGGGCCCTGCTCATCTAGGTGCATCTTCGCCCAAATGACTTGCTGAATAGCCATCAGGTGGAATACTGACGTTGCCTTGCCCAATGCTGCGTACACTTTCCCAGTTATATTAGCGGTGGTGCGACATGGCTTGTTGGGGTACACAATTGTGGACTTTACCCTCAGCATAGGGGCAAACATGGGCAGCAATAGCTTCCTCAATCGGTGTGAGCTTGGAATAGACCCGCAGATTAAAGCCATCTTCAGAAGAAAGAAGTGACAAACCCCAGATGTGGGCATGAGCCGAAAATGGGGCGTGCCAGATTTTGAAGACCTTGTCGTGCACCTCAGGAAAAAATGGGGCGTGACTTTGGTGGCTGGTACCATGGCAATGACCAGCCTGGAGAAACCACTTGCCATTCTGGCTTGGCAGGGGGGGACAATTCCAGGCCGAGCTCTTCAAATACTTTAGAAATAATCCGAGGACTCACTAGTATCACTGCGGTGGGAGTTGTAAGGTGGGTGCCAGCAAGTCTAGAGGACTACCCCTCGAGAAAGCAAAAGGCTCTCCTGAGAATTAACATTTGAACCCTCCCTTGCATAATTATGTAACAGCAACATCCAAGACGCAGCACACAGTGCAGCTCACACCTCACTTTGACAATCTCTCCCTTCTCCCCCCTTCTCCTCCTCACCCGAAAATCACTGAAAACCCATGAAATGTTAAGTGTGTACAAAAAGTAACTATACAACGCTTGCTGCGTGCTTACTTTTGAAATAATGAATTTGCAGTTTTGCAATATTCACCTGGCTATACCCAATGTTTAGATCTGTTGTGGTATTTATGCAAATCACATACGTAATTAGATTATGCACCATTTTTCCATGTTAACAAACAATTTTAAAAAACGTGTAATACATTTTTTGTTTGTCTTGACGTAAGTAATCAACTCAAATATCCTATACCCTATCCACTCGAGAAAAAGAACGAATAGGTGTATGATATTTGGGTCTTTTTAGAAACTTTCCCCTAATGGGATTCTTCTGGGCTTTTTTTTCCCTTACCCAGGACATATTGAGGATACAAAATCAGTTGAGTTTGCTTTTGTTGCAATTTGTTCTACCTTTTTTCATAAAATGACTGGACTATTATGTATAAAGCGTTGTTACTTTAGAACTAATGGGTGGAGTCATGTGATGATGACGAAGTGATGTGCTGCAGAGAATGTACAAGTGAATGTGAGCATTAAAGGAGAACTCCGGCGCAAAATGAACCTTTGGTCTAATTACACATTGTTACCTAGTCAACCGTTTCTGAGATTTGTTTTCATGATTATCGAATGTAAATAGTTTTATCTCTAAAAACAGTTTAGCCTATAAAGCTAGTATAACGCTAGTATATTGGGCATAGATCAATGACAAATAAAAATCGCTTGTTAATACCACTAACAAGCCTCAAAATAGCCCCACACTAACACGGTAACATAATGAGGGTCCCTACCTTCAAACCGAAGCATTGAGAACTTTGTCAGTGTCCAGACAGTTTAATAAGAAGATATTTTAAACATACAGTCAACTTCGCGTATACAGGCAGGAGCCATCTTTGAAATACAGCCTTTACCAGTCGATCTACGAACGCCGATCCAAGTGCGCTGGTGAGATGTGAACGAGCTATAAGTTGTGATAAGGTGAGCGCGAACAGCAGGCTTGGATCGGCGTTCGTAGATCGACTGGTAGAGACTGTATTTCAAAGATGGCTCCTGCCTGTATACGCGAAGTTGACTGTATGTATTAAATATCTTCTTATTAAACTGTCTGGACACTGACAAAGTTCTCAATGCTTCGGTTTGAAGGTAGGGACCCTCATTATGCTACCGTGTTAGTGTGGGGCTATTTTGAGCCTTGTTAGTGGTATTAACAAGCGATTTTTATTTGTCATTGATCTATGCCCAATATACTAGCGTTATACTAGCTTTATAGGCTAAACTGTTTTTAGAGATAAAACTATTTACATTCGATAATCATGAAAACAAATCTCAGATAACGGTTGACTAGGTAACAATGTGTAATTAGACCAAAGGTTCATTTTGCGCCGGAGTTCTCCTTTAAGGAGATGCAAGTTCTTTTGTTCCTGAATTGATGTTTCTGACTCTTCTTTAGTGTCCTCTGTCTTTATAAAAAGGGAAAGACATGACAAAAGTATTCGCGTGCAAGCAACAAGGGTGGGCTAGACAGCGCGAAGAAATGGCCACACAAATTGATCAAATTCAAAGAAAACTTCAAACCGGCAGCAATTACATATCTGCTCTCGAAGATTGCTGCGATAAATCAGGTTTTCCAGTAGCCGCAGTTAAACAAGCAGCACTCGATGATGAAACCTCTGATCTAGAGACTCAAAATGATGGCGACGATGATGATGCCGCGTTAGAACCAAACCTGCGTAGCCCAGTAAAGACTCGAACAAAATCGAATGACTTGCCAACGAAATCAGTTAAAGTCGCTGTGCTTAAAATCATAACGAATGCGGATGAAAAAATCACATCAATCAGCCGCCCGTTAACATGTGAAGAATGCTCTAGGCATAAACAAGTCATAGGAATTGGGGCGTAACTTGAAGTTGTCCAAATCACACAGAACCACACAATATGTCAAACTCAAAATGAGATGTCGTCAGCAAGATGCCATGCGCGTGTAGACAACGGTAAGAATATTTCCCGAGATAACCGTGTAAATCGAAATGTACAAGTCAAATTGCCGCTTTTTACATTTACATTTTACAGAAAGGGCAGAGCAAAGCGTTAGGACCTTTGAGCTTGTCAATCTGTCTCGCTGAGTGTCACAGATCCCAGCAGGCAGCAGGAAAGTAGATCGCCCTGGAGTGGTCACTTTCCATTATTAAAATGTAAATGCATGTGTAAGATGTCACCTAATAGAAGTAAATGCATAGATGTCACCTAATAGATGTAAATGCATAGATGTCACCTAATTGATTGTTTTCAATACCACTGATTCCTCTTTATTTTTTGTGCAGCTGTGGTGCTTTTGAGTGACGATTCCTCATTTGTCCTTTAACCCTCATTGTGTTGCCTTTCAATTAATTTTTTTTTGTTATGGGTGTGCTTGTTGTTCATTTGTCTCAAAAGTATCATAAGATTTGTTTGTCAGCGGTGCATTTACCTGTTCATTAGTGCTGTTGATTAGTTTATATCAGTCAAAAAATGTAATCATCAGCAAATCAGGCATACAATAAGACATCAAAAGAGGTTTAAAATTATTTATTAAAAAAAAGAAAAGAAATAAAGCCCGATTCCAAAAGGATATATTAGTTCTTGCTCCACACTTTAGTGGAGGTGGAACGAAAAATTAATACAAATAATTGCAATATGGTTTCTTGCAATACATTATCAGTAGCCTACCCAGGCACTAATACAGATTGCAGCTTGCTTTACTGTTTATAACAAAACAAGTAGGCCTATTTCCGTTTGTTCTTAAACAGCTTAGAGTCAGTTTAAATAAAAATAAAAAAACGGAAAGCCTGGCCACTCCCTATTAAGTCCTATTGTACCGAATTTTGGTTGTAGTTCCACCAGAGTTCCACTGGGGGCGATCGTCCGAGTGCAAAATGAATGTGAGTCTATGAGACGGCTAAATTTGTCTCTTTCACCCGATTGCCGTTGATAAATCTCAGATTTGATTCTAGGTTTTGCAAGTTCAACATGGGTTATAGGTCGAAAGTTGAATGAACGAGTACTTATGTCCTTTCGATTTCTTACAGGTTGAGTTGTTGTTGCCCATAACACGCTAGCATTCTGCTAATGGACGCTGATTGGTCAGTGAAGGACTGATTACGACCAGAGACACCGCTTGATGGCATCGTGGCATCCGAAGCGGGACCAATGTTAAGGCGGACTTAACTCTTCTAACACATGTATTTATTTACCATGGTATTTACCTGTGTCAGCTGTGTTGTCGATGCCTTGAGAGAAAAGAAAGTGCAGAGCGCAAAAGCATAGACATAATAAATAATAGACACCCTATTGACCGCTTTGGAATGTTGCTGCGATAGTTTTCTTATTGTGGAAAAAGCATTTTCTGTGATTGACCTGATTTTAGCAATAACAAAGATAACTGATGGATCCTTTATCTATGGTAGGCTAATATACGATATGGTACAACTACAGTGCAATGCAAATAGTAAATATAAGATAAAGTGAGAAGTAATAGTAAATAGTTTAGTCAATAAAATAAACAAACAGTAAACAGCTGTCTCGATGCGCTCCACGACGCCTCCTCCTGGCCTCACCAGATCACTCTCTCCTGAGTTCTAGGACTTCACTTCCCATCACTCCCTTCACTAATCACCTCCTTCCATCCCTGTCTCATCTCCATCATCTCAGCCACCTGTTCCCACTCAGCTCCCCTTTGTTCTCTGTGAGGTTTTGTTACTGGCACGGCGTGCAACTCTGAGCAATCTTCTATATTTCTACGTATTCCTGGTTCCTTGATTCTAGCCTGTTTTCCCCATTACTCTGTGAACGTTTGCCGCCTGCCTACGACCCTTGCCTGGTAACCACTCTGAGTTTGGACTGCCCCAGTATAATATTCTACCCTGTGCTTTCTCTGTTTTCTGCCTGTTTGTGTTCATCATTAAAGTTATTGCACATGGATTCGAACGCCTCTGACTCTTCATCACAGAAGACCTCACCAACACAGGATCCAGCAACCTTGCATCGTCTAGCCTCAGAAGTCACCAATCAAGCTTCCGTACTGGTCGTTCATCAACAGCAGCTTGAGAAATTAACTTCACTTACCGAAGAACTGGTGAGATACATGCGGTCCCTCACGACCCAAACCGCCGACGCTGCTCAAACCACTGCACCTCCAGTTCAACCATCCTCCAGTGTGAGTAACATTCCAGCTTCCAATAATCCTCGTTTATCATTACCCGACAAATACGACGGCTCGTCAGCAACATGCAAGGGTTTTCTTCTGCAAAGCACTCTGTATATTAACCAGCAATCCCACCTCTTTTCAAACGACGACAGCCGGGTCTCTTTCATCTGCTCACTGCTGACTGGAAATGCACTGGAGTGGGCGACAGCGCTTTGGGCAGGTGGTCATCTTACTTTCCCCTCTTATAACGACTTTCTCGCCCAATTCAGAGAGGTTTTCGAGCATCCAGCCGGCGGAAAGGAACCGGGCGAGCTGCTACTGTCTCTTCATCAAGTAGGATCTTCCGCGGCGGATTACACCCTCAACTTCCGCACACTCGCTGCACAGACAGGCTGGGGGGAGGATCCTCTGAAACTGCTTTACCGCAAGGGTCTGAATTCCGATTTACAAGGAGAGCTGGCTTGTCGGGATGAGGATAAAACTCTCAGTCAGCTGATGAATCTAACCATTCGCCTTGATAATTTGATGCGAGCGCGGCGCACCCCGCTCAAACACCGGGTCGTTGTAAATCCTTCCGTCAGTTCTGAGCCTGAACCCATGCAAATCGGCTTCACGCGCTTATCCACTGAGGAGCGTAAGCGAAGAATGCGCAACAACCTCTGTCTTTACTGCGCCCGTACTGGTCACATGAGGTCGACATGTCCTGTAAGACCCACCTCGAGAGATTCTGCTGCGGTGAGTTCCCGTGTTCGTTCTCTCAATTCTCTTACTTTAGAGGTATCTTTCTGTTCGGATGAGGGTATTGTTAATGTAAATGCATTGTTTGATTCGGGAGCAGCAGGAAATTTTATTGACCTCGCTTTTGCAAAAACTCATAATTTCTCTCTCAAACCATGTGAACCCCGGGTGTCAGTGGCAGCATTAGACGGACGACCCCTGGGATCAGGCAAGATACAGTATATCACTCAACAGTTAACCCTTAATGTCGGCACTCAGCATTCGGAGACCATCCAACTTTTCACCATAAATTCACCACTGCACCCTGTGATTCTCGGTTTCCCCTGGCTGGAGAAGCACAACCCCTACATTTCGTGGTCTGAGAGGAAGGTAATTCAGTGGTCATCTCTTTGTTTAACAAACTGTCAACCTGCTGTCCTAGGTCCTGAAACTGTTTCCAGCCGCTCCGAGAATCCTGACCTGTTGGGGGTTCCCACTGAATACCATGATCTTGCTCTGGTCTTTAGTGAAGGAGAGGCCTCTCAACTTCCCCCACATCGACCTTGGGATTGCGCCATTGAACTTCTTACTGGAGCTAACCCGCCCCGTGGGAGAGTCTATCCGTTGTCCCAACCTGAGACCGACACGATGAAGTCTTACATTGAAGAACAACTCGCTAAGGGCTTCATTACTCCTTCCACTTCTCCTGCCTCAGCTGGGGTTTTCTTTGTCAAGAAGAAGGATAGAGGTCTCCGTCCTTGTATTGACTATCGCAGTCTCAACGAGATCACTGTCAAGTACCGCTATCCTCTGCCTCTGGTCCCCGCTGCACTGGAGATGCTCCGCACCGCCAAGTTCTTCACCAAACTGGACCTGCGGAACGCCTACAACCTGGTTCGTATTCGAGAGGGTGACGAGTGGAAGACGGCCTTCTCTACGACCACCGGGCACTACGAATACCGGGTTATGCCGTTCGGGCTTTCTAACAGTCCTTCTGTCTTTCAGGCCTTCGTAAATGAGATCTTACGGGATATGCTGAACCAGAGAGTCATTGTCTACATCGACGACATCCTCATTTACTCTGATACCCTCGAAGCACACGTCCGGGATGTGCGAGCCGTACTTCAACGCCTCATTGACAACCAGCTGTATGCCAAGGTCCAGAAGTGTGAGTTCCACCAGACCCGAATTGCGTTCCTGGGGTATGTCATCAGTGCTGAAGGAGTCATCATGGACGACAGTAAGGTCCGAGCAGTAGTCAATTGGCCTCGACCCACCACCGTGAAAGAATTGCAGTGTTTCCTGGGCTTTGCCAATTTCTACCGTAGATTTATTCGTAATTTCAGCACCACGGCGGCACCTCTCACATCCCTCCTACAGGGGGGGAGGCAACATTTGAAGTGGTCTCCAGAATGCTCTTCCGCGTTCGAACGGCTCAAGGAGAAGTTCACTACGGCACCCATCCTTCATCCGGACCCAGAGCGTGAGTTCATCGTGGAGGTGGATGCTTCGAATTCAGGAATCGGCGCCATTCTGTCCCAACGACACGGTAGTCCTGCCAAGATGTTTCCATGCGCCTTCCACTCTCGTAAGCTCACTCCGGCTGAACGCAACTACGATGTAGTTCTGGTGGTCCAATCTTCACGCAGACGTAGTCAAATTCATTCGTCAGTGTCCTACATGCAACATCTCAAAGGCCTCCCACTTAAAGCCGGCCGGACTTCTTCAGCCACTTCCTGTTCCTCAACGGCCATGGTCCCATATTGCAGTGGATTTCGTCACTGATCTGCCTTCCTCTCAGGGTTTTACTACTATCCTCTCAGTAGTTGACCGATTCTCCAAGGCATGCAGGTTCGTTCCCCTGGCTGGTCTACCCACAGCACTCCAAACCGCTGAAGCTCTTCTTCACCATGTCTTCCGTTTGTATGGATTGCCTGAGGATATGGTTTCAGATAGAGGATCCCAGTTCACCTCCCGGGTATGGAAAGCTCTCTGCAGTAAAATGTCAGTCTCACTTCTGGTTACCACCCGCAGGCCAACAGACAGGTGGAGAGGCTAAACCAGGACCTCATCCGCTTCCTTCGAACTTACTGCCACCGTAATCAACAAGACTGGAGTCGTCGCCGTTCAGGTCCTCTCTTCGGGAGCCGCTCGCAGGGGGGGGGGCTCTGTCACGATGCGCTCCACGACGCCTCCTCCTGGCCTCACCAGAACACTCTCTCCTGAGTTCTAGGACTTCACTTCCCATCACTCCCTTCACTAATCACCTCCTTCCATCCCTGTCTCATCTCCATCATCTCAGCCACCTGTTCCTACTCAGCTCCCCTTTATCTGGACCTTGCTCCCCTTTGTTCTCTGTGAGGTCTTGTTTCTGCCACGGCGTGCAACTCTGAGCAATCTTCTATATTTCTACGTATTCCTGGTTCCTTGATTCTAGCCTGTTTTCCCCATTACTCTGTGAACATTTGCCGCCTGCCTACGACCCTTCCCTGGTCGTAGGCAGTTTGGACTGCCCCAGTATAATATTCTACCCTGTGCTTTCCCTGTTTTCTGCCTGTTTGTGTTCATCATTAAAGTTATTGCACATGGATTCGAACGCCTCTGACTCTTCATCACAACAGCAAATAAAATAGTAATGAAAAGGCTATATAAAATAAAATGACACAACCCTGTCTATTTTTGTTCAATTTCGGATTTATTGATCAGTAATAGACATTATAACAGTATAAGTAGCCTAAAAGGTATAAGTTATACAAGACAAGAAATAAAGTAAACGATTCAGACAAACATACAGCAGGATACAACGTTAAAATAGCCTAATTATAAAGTTATGAAACTTCACTTTGCCCTCAGCTAAAACGATTTTCCAGGGAACAAATGATAGATTAATGAGACCAAAGATCGCCCGTTAGATATACACAAGACGAATTATATCTCATGCTTAACCACTAGACTAGAGACATCAGAGCCAGCGGCAAACGTCAAACGGCAACGCCTCTCCCTATGGAGGATCCCTTTCCCACTCTACAGATAAAGCGTTGTTGAAAATCCGGCTCGTGTACCCCGAAGTGATAAAATAAAACAAAATTCTTTATCAAATGTATAGGCAAGACAAGTAGTTTGTTTAGGCATGGTTTGTAGGGAAATTACAAACCTGCGCACATATATTCAAACGAATACAACTATAGAATCAATTTTTAATGCGCATGTGAACGCAATCAGGTCACAGGTTCGCGTTTAAAGTCTGTTTAGAGAGAACGCCGTCGTCTTAGTGGCCCCTAATGTAATAACAAATGATAATTTTGCTGGAAGTGAATCAATCAAAACTAACTTTAGCTGGAAATAACATTATTCAAAAATCGCTATAAAGCCAAAACAATCTCTATTACTGTAAATTGTATGTTTATCTCTGTAAAGCTGCTTTGAAACAATCTACTTTGTTAAAAGCGCTATATAAATGAAGATGACTTGACTTGACTTGACGTCAGAAGCATTAGCCGAGGTAAGGCTGTGCTCGGCGGGGTACATGAGCGCTGAACACCCGGTGACCGCCAGGATCACACAACTCCGAAAACGTCTGATCAAATTTTTAAATAGGTGCTATCTTTATAAATAAACCACAGATTTGAGCTTTAAACAACTACGTTGTCGACTGAAAAACTATTAAAACTACATTTCGTGACACAATAACAGTAGTATTTTTAAATTTCGCGGCTTTTCTCGTCTGTCTATGTGGTCTATATGCGCGAAAGCACCAAAGTGACTAAAGGATTGCCGTAAAGCAGGTCTCTGGTCGTACGATGTGTGTGACGTCATTGATATTTTAAAAGACTTCTTAAAGCAAATAAGTGACTCAAAAAAATCTACCACCCAGTAATGTGTAATTTCTTTGCATCTCCTTTCAAATACAACATACAAAAATTATATCCTGAGAAAAGTGGATTTTTAGGGGTATAGCTCCATAGACCTCCATTCATTCTGCAATCGTCCTGTGAGCGCCCTCATATGGAACCAGAGTGGAACTGCAACCAGTTCAGAACCCGGAAGTTTAATGTGAGTGGGAGTTCTCCCCATATTAGACATTCTCTGCCTCTGCAGAAGCATCCAATTGCACCAAGTCTGACTAGACAGACAGAAGCGCACAGCCAATGCCCGGTAAGGCCCCGCCCCCTACCTGAGGGCATATAACGCCTGCAAGCACTGCTATTCTCCAGTAAGTATATTCGCTTCTCGTGCGACATGCGGGGCAAAGCTGGTGGATCTCTCCACTCGATGTTTTAGAGAACCGGAGTTACGATAGTAACCTATTGTTCTCTTTCATCATCTCGTGTTCGAGATCCACCTATGGGAGAGATATGGACGGCTCCCCGAATTGCCCAATACACTCACAGTGAGGTTCTGAAAGCCAGAAAGGACGGTCGCCCCAGGGAGGCTGTGCCTGACACGTCCCATAATCATGAACCTGCAATCCAGACGCACACACATAACTGCTGTGCACATGCAGGACATGAAACATGTAAGTGGCACACACATGATAATAATCCCAGCAACACGAATGTGCATATATACACCAGAAGTGCTTGGTGACAGGAATGTGCATGGCCAGACGGCCCATTCACTCCTTATTTGTACTTCCAACGGGGTTGCAGGAAAGGGCTAAGAAGACCCCACCCCTAAAACCGAATGTGCTACCGAGGTACTGGTGACATCCAGCCGGTAGTAACGCACAAACGTATGAGGAGAAGCCCAACTGGCAGCGGAGCAGATGTCCTGCAGTGACACTCCCCTAAACAAAGCCCAAGAGGCAGCTAAGCCCCTCGTGGAATGAGCTCTGATGTCCCCTGGGGGCTGCACTCCCTTTGATTCATATGCCAAAGCTATAGCATTCACAAGCCAATGTGAGAGGTGTTGCTTAGATATGGGATTCCCTCTATGAGGGGGCGCCCATGAAATAAAGAGCTGGTCGCTCCTCCTGAAAGCACTGGTCCTGGTCATATATGTCTGTAAAGCACGGACGGGACACAGAGCATTTAGCCTTTGATCCTCCGGGGAGGAAAAAGGAGGAGGGTGAAAAGTGAACGCAGGGAAGCATTTAGTCAGGAAGGCCGGATAAGGCTTAAGGGAAACCTTATCTCCACTAAGAGAGAATATAGTGCTCGAGGGGTGAACCGAGAGTGCATGTAGCTCACTGACACGTTTGGCTGATGCCAAAGCCAAGAGCAAAGCTGTCTTAAAGGTCAGCAGCTTTAGGGAAATACTTCCCAGAGGCTCAAAAGGATATTGAGACAAAGCCTCCAGCACCATGGAGAGGTCCCACTCAGGAACAGTTCTCCTGACGACTGGCAAAGAGCGACGGGCACCTTTCATAAATCTGCGGATTAGAGGATGCTGCCCGACTGTTGAGCCCTCAAAACCCACATGACAGGCCGAAATCGCAGCCAGGTAGACCTTAATAGTGGAAAAAGACCTCCCTTTTTCCATGAGATCTTGAAGGAAACAAAAATATCAGGAACTGAACACTGATAAGATGTGAGACCACGTCCATCGCACCACCCTTCGAACACTTGCCCCTTACAGCCATATAAGAACCGTGTAGAAACGGCCCTGGCATTCTGTATAGTAATCACACGCGGTGAAAACCCCAGTGCGCTTAGGTTCGTCCTCTCACGGGGCAGGCCCAGAGAGCCACCCTGTCTGGGTGTGGGTGATAAATCTCCCCGTTCGCTTGGGACAATAGGTCCGTGCGAGGGGGGAGGCGCCACGGCTCGGCATATAACAGAGGGATTATCTCCGCCAGCCACGGTGCTTTGGGCCACCTGGGTGCTATCAGAATGAGAGACAGGCCCTGTTCTCTCACCCTGGCCAGTGTGGAAATTATCGGGCACAGGGGAGGAAAAGCATACAGCAGCACTCTGGGCCATGGGTGGGCCATTGCATCCACCCCGAGGGGTGCGTCCACGTCCTTTAGCGAGAAGAACATAGGACAATGGTAGTTTTCGCGCGAGGCGAATAGATCTACAGTTGCCTGTCCGAATCTCATCCATAACATATCTACTATCTGCGGGTGAAGACACCAATCCCCATAGATTGGGTTTCCCCTCGATAGGAGATCCGCGCCTCTGTTCAAAATGCCCGGAAGATGAGTCGCGCGTAACGACAGGAAAACCCGTCTGCTCCACATCAAAAGCTTGTAAGCTAGAGCGTGAAGTTTCGACGAGCGCACGCCGCCCTGACGGTTGATATAAGCCACTGCCGTGGTATTGTCGCAGTGTACGAGAACATGATGTCCCTGCAGACGAGGCAGAAAATGATTCAGAGCTTTCAAAACGGTCATAAGCTCTAAATAATTTATGTGCGCTGAACGTAGTCTGTTCGGCCACAGACCGTTCACCGTTCTGCCCTCCTGGGTGGCGCCCCAGCCTGTTAAGGACGCATCTGTCGTCACAACTTTCCGCATCATAACCGTCCCCAGAGGGGTTCCCTGTGCGTAAAAGTCTGCGCTCTTCCAGTGGCGCAAGGCTGCCAAGCAGGCGCGCGTCACTATAACAGAGCGGCAAAGATCGCAAATCGGGCTGAAATGTAGTGACAAAACCCATTTAATGAACGCTCTCATTCTCACGAGTCCCAGCAGCACAGCCTGGATGGATGAAGCCATCAGACCCTGCAGCCTGAGGCATGTGCGATATTGTACTTTCGCCCCCTCTCTGAACTGCGACAGACAGTTCATTAGAGAGAGAACGCGCTCCTGCGAGAGACGCGCTCGCATGGCGACTGAGTTCAACTCCAAGCCCAGGAAAATGACATTCTGACTGGGAACAAAATTACTCTTGCTCACATTCACCCTGAACCTGAGAGATGTGATGTGCGCGAGCACACGGCATGTGTCCTGCAACACTTTCTCCTTCGATTCGGCTATAATGAGCCAATCGTCTATGTATGTCAGAATCCTCAGACCTGACATTCTCATGGTTGCTAAGCCCGCCTCTGCACACAGAAAAAAACACAGAGGACTCAGGGTGAGTCCAAACGGCAGAACTGTGAATTCGTAACATGTGCCCTGGTAGGCGAAACGAAGAAACTTCCTGTGTGGCGGATAAATGCTTATATGGAAGAAAGCATCTTTCAGATCGACCGATGTGAACCAGTCGTTCTGTTTTATGGCGCGGGCGAGCAAGCCATGAGTTAACATTCTGAAATTGTATTTCCTCAAATGTTTGTTCAACACACGAAGGTCCAAGATTGGGCGGAGAGAGCCATCCTTCTTTGGGACCAGGAAATAACGAGAATAAAATCCCTGATTCATTAGATTGGGGGGGACCACCTGAATTGCTCCCTTGTTTAGGAGAGAGGATATTTCCCTTGTTTAGGAGAGAGGAGATTTTCTCTCTCTGCAGGGAGATTAATTCTCTCTGCGGAGAGAGAACCTCTCTCCGTAACGAATTCATTTGATTTGTTTGTTTTAATGTGTTTTTCTGTTTTGTGTGTTTTGTGTTGGGGAAACACTGGGGCCGAAGCCTTTAATAACTGGGTGAGGGGAACAGAGTGTATGCAGTGTGGTGATACTGCTTTTGAACTTTGCCTTACGACAGACCCCCTGAACGTGGGGGAGGGGGACACACAACGTCCACTAAACACTTGGGCCGGGCAGCTCGTGGCCCGTGAACGTGAACTCGATTCCCCCATCGGCCGAACATCAGGCAGGCCGCTTGCGTTTCGAGTCGGTGGGGGTAGCGTTAGATGGTCTTCCAGCCGCAGCCGGCGGTGGGTTATTCTGCCGTGGGGCGGGGGGTTTGTTGCGGGGCCTTTCCTTGCCCTGATGGAAATGTCGTCCCATGGCAGGTGGGTTAGGCAAATGCGCAGGCGGCGCCTGGCGTGGGGCTGCCTTCCTAAGCAGGCATAACTTGAAGGCCTCATCCTCCTTCTTTTTGTCGTCACACCGTTGTTGCATTAATGCGACGGCGGGGCCAAAGAGAGCCCGGCCGGGCTCCACCGACGCACCCGCGATGCGTCTCTTCTCACTGTCAGGGAGGCCCGGCAAGTTAAGCCAGAGCGCGCGGCCGCGCGCTCTCCCACAACAGACAGCGCCATAGAGCGTCCGCAGGCTTGGACGGCCTGCCGAGCGTTACGGAGGATGAGGTCGTTCACCGTGAGTATCTCCTTCCACAAGGGCAGAGAAGGTGTTCCTTTTTCCAGCTGTTGCCCTAATTCGTCCAAAATCTCCGCCTGTTAGGCGAGAGCAAGTAGATGCTCGAGAAAAAATACTCGAGAGCAAGTAGATGTGAATTTGAGAACTTGTGCAATAAATATTCGTACTTGTATGTGAACATTTACACTCACAGCTCAGATGTGAAAACCTGTAAAATAAAAATCTGAACTTGAACGCTGAGATTTGCACTCGCAGACAATAGTCACAAACCTGTATTCTGAATTTGAAGCTGCAGACAAGTAGTCACAAATGTGTAAAATGCCATTCACAAAGATACAACGACAAACACAAACGTGTAATACAAATTTGCACTTCATCTAAAATTCAAATTCGCAGTACAACCTCAAATTGGCACTTGCAACTTCTCAAATCTGTCACTGCAAGTTCAAATTTCGCGCCTTGACTTTTGCTACTATTTTCGCGATATATGAGGTGCAAAACTGATTTGTGCACTTGTAACTCCGTAGAGGCGAGAGAGAGAGGGGGACGGGAGCGGGGGTGTTCAAAGGAGCCGTTTTATTGGTTGGCGCCTAGCCAATGTAATGGGACTTCTATTGTACGCGATGCTGTCTCAGGTGACTTCTTCAATCGGCGCGTTGTTTATTTGTTGTCCATTTGTCCTCCTTTGACGCGGCAAGCGGTGAAAAAAGTCCTGCTATCTATTCTCTGCGCAGCAGAGCGGACAGACGCTTCTGAGACGCGCTGCGTCCGCAGCTGGTGGACTTAAGGGCATTGACTATAATGGCCGCGATTAGCTCCGGCATCCTGCTCCGGCATCTACGCTGACGTTCTGCGCCGTAGACGGATCCAGTGGATTTTAGGGGTAAGGGTGCGGATCCACTTGTCCGTGCGATACTTCTGTCGCGCCGCGCTCCGCTTTATTCCTATGGGTGACGTCACGCGACTTTAACGCGCCCGCAAAGCATCCCGGAAAGGCGGCGCTTCATTTGGAAAAATGCTGCGCGTCAAAAAGCTGGCCGATGCCCATCTTTATGCAAATTAATTTCTGTTGAACGCGGCGCGACTATCCAATAGAAGTAGAGCATATGGAGACGGGGGGAAGTCTCTCGCAGGTCCTCTGTTCTAGACTGGCCGCTGGCTCAAAACCACGCCCATAGCGGTAAACTTGAAGAACGCCCATCAAAGTACAAATGTGGGGAGGCGTCGCGACACCACGTGAATGTTGTGTCGCAAAAGTGGATCTCTACCGTCAGGGTGCAGATCCACTTGTCCGTGCGATACTTCTGTCGCGCCGCGCTCCGCTTTATTCCTATGGGTGACGTCACGCGACTTTAACGCGCCCGCAAAGCATCCCGGGAAGGCGGCGCTTCATTTGGAAAAATGCTGCGCGTCAAAAAGCTGGCCGATGCCCATCTTTATGCAAATTAATTCCGTTGAACACGACTATCCAATAGAAGTAGAGCACATGGAGACGGGGGGGAAGTCTCTCGCAGGTCCTCTGTTCTAGACTGGCCACTGGCTCAAAACCACGCCCATAGCGGTAAACTTGAGGAATGCCCATCAAAGTACAAATGTGGGGAGGCGTCGCGACACCACGCGACTGTCGTGTCGCAAAAGTGGATCTCTACCGTAACGTGTGCAGTGTGAAACCGGCGTAAACGCTTCGTCCGTTTGGGGAGGAGCGCGCGCAGGCGGCGGAGGCTCACGCTTCGGCCCCAGGTGAAAGTATAAACAAGTCCCAATACTGTAAAACTCGACCTACATTCACATCACATGTTAATGCAGCGGTAGAGTTACACTCACAGGACACTACACTTATTCGCAATCACAAAAGTTCATTATTTGCTCGTACTTTGCCTGGTAAACATTTCATTGGTGTTCTGTTCTGAGATGATGCACTTTTTCTGAGCACGTACGTCCAAAAGGCGCGCGCGCACTGTCAAACAGCGCCAAACTGGACTTTATCTTTTGCGTCTGATTTGTGTTGGGTCAGACCCATCTGCTATCACAGCAAAATCCCTTAAAGGGGGGGTGAAACACTCAGTTTCACTCAATCTCATGTTAATCTTGAGTACCTATAGAGTAGTATTGCATCCTTCATATCTCCAAAAAGTCTTTAGTTTTAGTATATTTATAAAAGAAAGAAAGGCTGTACCGAGTCTTTCCGGAAAAACCCGAGCGGGTGGAGGCGTGCGGTGTGGGCGGAGCTAAATAATCACGACACGAGCGCGCGAAGCTTTTGCGTTGAGAGCGTCTGGAAGCTGTGAGTGACATTCGAAAATAAACCATGGCTAACAATCAGATAGTAATCCCATGCAGAACAAGGATCTAAACAATACTAAGGGCTCGTTCATACAGAACGAGATGGGCAGTGAAATGGGTGAAAACCATAAGGTCTCGAGCGTTTTTAAAAAAAATAGAAATGATTTGAACTTCAGCGCAGTGTTTTTAGAACACCATGTCATGCGCGAGTTTTACAACATTTGTGTGTTGTAAACAGACAGACTCGTGGTTTATGAGGACATGATTTATTTTTACAATAAACAAACTGACACCTACAGTGGCCAGCTAAACAAATGTATTTAAACACACACACACACCATACATCGCATGCTCCATAGATATACATTAACTGTATATGTGATCATGTTGTTTACTTGCTGTGCTTACACGCCGATAGTTAACAACTCACAGACATTTGAAGCAGTTTTACTCACCGCCTGCGGTTCCAACGCACGACCGTGAACCTTTATCGTTGGGACTGCTCCATCTTTAAGTATTAGGCGATCTGCAAATCCGGCGTTGAACTGGGCCTTGTTTATAAAACTATTACCATCGAAATAAAGGGAACAAACAAAAACACTTGCACAACTCCGTTGCTGCTCTGGAAAAACAAAATCCATCCACAGGTCCCTTAACGCTGGGTTCTTTGGAAATTTGTGCAGTGTTGTCTTGCCCTGGCAACCAAAAACACACTTTTTTGGTGCCATTTTTTTAATTGCAGCGCAGCCGACAGAGCCCAGCGCTCTGATGGGCATAGCCGTACTCTCGCACGCACTAGATGCGCGCGCGCCCTTCCGGGAGAAGTGCCCTGAAGACCCGTATAAGGAAATTCCGGCCACTCTGACGTCACACACGCCCGTATTCGAAAAAAACTTTCCGAAACTTGTGACAACCCGGAAGGAGTATTTTTGGAACAGAATTACTCCATCAAACTTACAACTTCATTTTTGAAACTTTGTCCATGTTTAGCATGGGAATACAACTCTTTAACAGTGTAAAAAACTCACTATGCATGAAACAGCATTTCACCCCCCTTTTAACACTGGGGATTTTGCTGTGTAGCGAAGGGGGGCCGAGACTGAGAGAGTTACATGGAGCAACATGGAAAAATATGCACCAAACAAGCCACTTTGAAATGTTGCTGTTGCCTCCGGTGGTCCATTCCATAAATACCGACAGACTTATTGTCGGTTGATTCTGTTTCATAAAGCAAATTAAAATAGTTCAATCTCAAGTTACTCTGGCAGCTATGCTGGGAAACTAACGTGGTCGCAGGGTAACTGTCAGGCTAAGCCTCAGTTGTTACAACGTTCTTCTAACACTGACCGACAGGAACACAATGATACGTGACGCCTACTTTTTCTGTCCAATTGCAAAAACGGGTTTAAATGCATAAAAAGATACTGTATTACCTCTCCCATGTGTGTACTCACTTTAACTTTTCAAAAACCTTTAGTTATTTGTAATGTTTTTGTTATTTAAAGTGTCAAAATATCATGTGGTGCGGCCATAACTTCTGTTTTGGAAAAATAGGCCTCACAAATTAAAAAGAGAAGTACTCTCTAATTCCAGAGGTGAAGGTGGCCTTGACCTTTTGGACTTTGCTGATACTATAAACACCTTTAAAGTAAACTGGCTGAAAAAATGCCTTGTGAACCCAGTGTCATCATTATGGTTTTTCATTAATATCTTCAACAAACTTGGCCTGTCTTTCCTATTAAAGTGTAACTTTTTTCCTGGCAAGTTACCCATTTCCTAATCTAACCTTCATGAGCAATGCCATCTCTTGTGGAAATTGTGTTTTTTCTTTAGGGAGATCGTGGTTCAGACACACCTCACGGAAACCCTTTGGTTGAAGCATTTTTTTTAATTTGTCCACTTACATCTGTCTTTGTTGACACCCGCCATGTGTGCGCAAACAGAGCAGAAATACTGGGCGGAAATGAAATAAAACTCCTTCTTCTATATTTTGTGGTGTGTTGCCAGAACCTAAAACTTAATCACACTTCATTATTTATTCAGCAAATAACATTTCCATCAGCGTTTATCACATAAGCCGTATATCAATCAAGATAAAATCCGATGAGACCTAATGTATTTTATTTGAGTCGATATTCATGAAAATCAATCGAATTTTTCTGTTTTCATAAGGCATTTTTCATTCGATATCACTTAATTCGGATAAAAATGTGTGGATGGAAACATAGCTATAGCTACTACAGACATCAATCTCAGCAATGGTGACAAACAGCAAATTCAGATTAACAGATCAACTCTGAAAATTAGAAAACAAGCGACTAAAAAGTCACATTAAAAACAGCAGAAATTAAGAATAAAGGAAATGATTAAGACAATTAACCTCGTTATTTAATCATGCAGCAATGCATGATATGGGAGCCATGAATGAGTTTTGATTGGTGGCACCCAGAATGCACTGCAACATGCTTTATAATAGTCACCATTGTTGAGATTCACAGGCTGATTCTTGATGTCTATGTGTCTAAATAAAAAAAAAATGTATCATTGGATTCAGAGCATTGTTTATAATTTTGACTTGCTGTATGTATGATCTGAGAGCATTGTTTGATTTTGAACACAGATAAAATGGTTTTGAGGCAATTGTTTAATTCTGCCAGTCAGCTAGAGGTTCTCTGAATGGGGTTTGAAAATGTGGTTTTGTTTAAGGTTTTGAGAGAGTGATGGTTTCAAGAAATGTGTTTTAACAATTCAGAACAACTGTAACAGTGTAGATTTTTGCTGAATCAACACAACATCAGTCATTTCAACTTTTTTCAAGTTTTGTTTTTTACTGCAAACCTAGGATATTTATGTTTTCTGTTATGTATCATTGTTTGTTAATTATAAAAGATATAACCTTGCTTAGCTGGTAGTTCTGTATAAGTTCTGCAATAATAATACAAAAAAGTTAATTAATAAATGAATAAAGTTAATAAGTTAGCGAGTGAAGGGCATGACAATTTTGGACTGGAACGCAGCTCTGTGCTCGAGGACTTCTTATAGCATGCGGATTCTTCACAGTTTTTGTGTCAAAATCGTAAGTAAATTCGATAGGAAAGTGCGCATTTTGGAGACTTAAGATCTCATAAATATCACCCTTCACGGTAAGTTCATTTATCAGTTTCTGTTACCATGTCATATTATTGTACAATGTTTTATCATATTAAACTTGATCTTAAGATATTAACTATAGCATTATAGAGTTAACATGCATGTAAAAGTGGATGAAGCTGGACAAATTCATCTGAAGGAAATCTAAAGAGGAGGAAATGTAAACATTAAATAAAACATGAGTGCGCTTGGTAGCCATGCGTCGATCTGTGAAGTTCTTGGCGTTAGTTTAATCCGCTTTTAAGTATAAAGACTGGTCATCTTGTCGGGTCATATGTGGCTCAGATCCACTATGATTTGTGAAATGTTTAACACTACAGTTTTGGTCAGTTAAACCAGACCTTCACAAACCAGAATATTGAAGTTAAGGACTCCCCATATAGGCTAAATGACCAAAACTGCACGGTGAAATATTTCACAAATCGTCCATTTGAGCCATGATATGACCCAACAAAAACTTATAAGCTGATTTATCTAATGGCTTTGGACTGTTTTTATTAATGTGCTCAGACATGTCAATATTACACAAAACAACAAGGCCAGAACTGTGAGAAACACTAAAACTAGACATGAGATTGTGAACGTATCACAAATCAGACACAATCTAAAACAAGTAGGGGTGTAACTATACCCTCATGTCATGATTCAATACCATGATCCTGAACTCACGATACCATATTATTATGATACTCCAAGACATATGATAAAAGATTAACAAAAACTTTGTTGATTAAAGGGTCATGTCAAGTGCAGTAACTGTACCATTGGGCATATTTTGTAGTATTAAACACATATTTATACCGACTTCATCATGCTCCGAAAATTCTAGAACCGTCTCAAAAGAGTAAAGATTTGCCAATCAGGTATTGTTAGTTCACATTTTAAACAAGTAGCCTATAGAAGTCATGTAGTATTTTGTGTCGCTTCACGTCTACTTGTTTGAAAAAAAAATATCTTGCTATTAAACAAATGTTATTGTGGGAGAATGTCATTGTCTAAGCTACAACAAAATAATCAACAACAAATGTGATTTTTGTATCTGATTGTTTAACTGCATCACTTGAATATACTGAAACTCATTATTGTGGAGGGAGAACAAAGTCTATTAAAGGGGTCATGAACTGTATTGTTTTATTGTTTCATAATATTTCTTGTTGTGCACTTAAAATGTTAGTATGTTATAATTTAGAAATAGAAGGCATTTTTCCTGTCCTGATTTTAGCCACTGATTTGAAGGCTCTCTTTGAAGGGGTGTGTCTGTCTGATACCTTTTGCACTTTTTTACTATTACATCTGTTAAGGTTACCTAATGGTGAAAAGTGTTGATTATAGCATTATATTTAGATCGTGGCATTAAATGTTGCAGTGATGAGCATTGTAGCCGATCACAAACATGTTAAGTGCATGTATACAGCGATCTCGTCATTGCAACTTGATTTCTGAACACTAAACAATGCTTTCATTATAACCAAGAGTGAGAAATTTGTTGATTTTAACAAGAGTTGTGGCAAGAGTCCAGAGGGTTTTTCCATAAAACAAGATTAAAATACAAGCCAGGCTTATTTTGGTTTGTCAGACTTATTGTCAATTGATTCTGTTCCATAAAGCAAATTAAAATATTTCGAACTCAAGTTACTCTGGCAACTTATGCTGGGAAACTAACGTGGTCGCAGGGTAACTGTCAGGCCAAGCCTCAGTTGTTACAAGGTTCTAACACTGACCGAAAGGAACACAATGATATTACCACTGACACTCACTCATACCATTATTTTATTACTTTATTAACCACTATCCATCCAAAAATAAATTTACAGTATACAGAAAATCTACTTAAATAAGGCGACAATGAAAAATGAGACAATATAGACAAACGTGTTTAATTATATTGTACATATAAATGTTTATGTTAAAGTTGATATATATATGACTGGTCCACTGAAGGAAAGCTGAGGTGAGAACCCAAACGCAATTTATTTACAAACAAAAACATGGCAAGGAATGAAAACTCTGACCAAAAACAGGAACACAAACATAGACTTAGGAAACAAGACTACCAGAGAGTGGGCATGGAACAAACAATACTTGACAAAGACACAGGGCAAACAAGAGGGCTTAAATGCATACAGGACTAACGATGAGACATGGGACACCTGTGAACATTTAAACAATCAACCAATGACAACATGACACAACAGACAAGGGACCACAAGGCAGGATCACATGACTAAAACAGGGGATCACATGACAGACCAGAACACAGGAACAAGAAACAAACATCTAAAACGTGACAAAGGACGAGACTCTGGAAGGGCGGCCAATCGGCCATGACAGGACGAGACTATAGAAATATGCCGTTTAATGGTGGATTGACACAATTATCTAGACTAGATAAACCTGAATCAATTTAGTGGGATTGTGTGACCTTCAATTACCTTTTATGAAACCGCTTTAGCCCTGATTTATTTGTTTGGTTCATTCAAGTCAGGGGTTGGAGTTTAATCCCCGCTTTTCTTAGGCCACATTTACACATAGCTGGGTATTTAGAGAAACAAATATTTCCCCCCGCTCTGTTTTCAATAATAACATCGTGCACACAACATAGTTTTCAAAAAAGTTGTCATTTACATCAACCCGCATAAATACGCCGTCGAGCGCCATCATAACTGTGCCAAAGTGGGCGCTCACAGTGTATAATGGTCATAGATCGCATGTAACTTTCAAAATCTGTTTTAATTTTGTTTTTTTGGTTTAATGTATGATTTGTTCTCTGTTTCCATATGCAGGCCTAACGTCAGTTTCTAACTATGGGGGATGGGAGCGCATCTCCAGAACCCGACCGATTGAGTGATCAATCCTTGACTCCTCCTCTTAATTTCAGTAATGAAGCAGGGACCTCTGACCCAAGGTGAGTATAAACATGTAGTGGGTAATTTAACTATGGGAGTCAAAAACACATTCAATGCCCACAGACAGGTGAGTTAATTTATTTATTAATTTATTTTGTTTTATTTCTCCTCAAATCTGTGAACAAAAGAAAATGTACTTTTGTAAAAAAAATTGAAAATTTACTTTTAAACTGAATTTTAAATTTAAGACATTAATGTAAGACAGAAAATAAAAAGGCATCGGTGTTGATTTACTGTGAGATTTATTTATATATGTTTATATTTTTTAACCCTCTGCGGATGTATACTTTCTTTACAAATTGACATTGCCAAATTACTTGTCCGGCCTGCATAATACAGAATTTTAGTCGTTTCCGTGTATCTATGCGAATCAGAATCTTTTTGACTTCAGGACTGCGCTGTCACCTTTTTTTATATAGCGCTTTTTACAATACAGATTGTTTCAAAGCAGCTTTACAGAAGATAATATTGTAATAATATTGTTAAATCCAAAAGCCAATGGCATCCAAAGCGAAGAGAGGCAAAAAATGCGACAGTGGCAAGGAACCAAAACTCCATCAGTGAAAGAATGGAGAAAAAACCTTGGGAGAACCCAGGCTCAGTCGGGGGGGCAGTTCTCCTCTGGCCAACGAACGAACAGTGTATGATTATGATAGGCAGCATTACAGGTCAGAAGTCATATTGGATCGTTACATTATATTATCCAGTTCATCTGGTTGAAGACCGGAGTCACACACGTATGGAGACGAGTTTGTTGAGGATCAGTGCCGATGGCTGTCGTGTCGATGAGGCCTTCACAGCGGAGAGTCTAGGTGACACAATCTCTGCTGACACTTCAGGGATGCGTTGTGCGATAAATCGCACGATATTGTTATGCGCATCTCGTCAGTAAAGCCGGTTCCTTGATTAGTAGTAAATCGCCTTCACCTGCTTTCAGATGGAAGATATGATGCAGGCCCTGTCCACACGGACACGGGTATTTTTATAACCGTGACTTTTTTTACGCAGTTCGGCCGTTCGTCCACACGAAAACGCACTGAAACCAAACATTTTTGAAAACCCCTGCCAGGGTGAGAATTTTCAGAAACGCCGGTTACAGTGTTGTCGTGTAGACAGTGAAACCGGGGTTTTTGCCTTGCGACGTCATAGTGTGCGCCGTTATCCGCTGTGTTTGACGTCAGATTTGCGCGTCTGATTGGCCAACGTGGCTTTACGGTTAAGGTTTATATCGCCGCCTGCTGGCGTGGCATGCTCTTGACCGCGGTTGATAGCGTGTTTTTGCGTTTTCATGTAGACGGAGACCGAGCATGTGTGGACGGGATTTTTTTTAAAACACTGTAGGAAAAACTCTGGTTATAAAAATACCCATGTTCGTGTGGACAAGGCCGCAGATATGAGTGTTAAATTAACTCTCAAGAGTGTTAAAGTTAATGAGATAATTAAGTGATTAATTTAGTGATGATTGAGCATTATTGAAGACACCTGATGTTAACAGGTAAAATCACTGAAGGAGAAAATCACAAATTGTAAGCCACCGTTATGGCGATCAGTGTTTGCTTTAGTTGGACTCTTGATCTTATACTTTCATCTTTATCTTTTGTTTGTCTGCTGTCATTGATTTATAACAGTCAAATGAACAAAGAAAAGTGTGATCTGATAGTGTTGGTTATGTTATGGCATAATCATGCTGTGAGCTGAAAAATGAAACTTATTGTGATAGTTTGGTTTAACTCGTTAGCAACAGCTTTGTGATTCTACAGCATATGATTATCAGTATATTTCTTATAATCCAAAATATTTAATAAACATTGTTCTGATCAAAACACTTTCAAATGAATTTATTTAGAAACACTGACATCAATAATCAGCCTGTGAATCTCAACAATGGTGACAATAATAATGCACGTTGCAGTGGCTGCCACCAATCACAACTCATTAATGGCTCCCATCATGCATTGCGGTATGAATAAATTATGATCTGAATTGTCTATGTAATTTACTTTTCCTAATTGAATATTCTGCTTGTCACCATTTTTGAGATGCATTGACTGAATCTTGACGTTTGTGTGTGCCTAATAGAAAGATTTTTTTTAAAACAACTTTTAAGAAAACCTTTATATTATATCTAAAATTCTGGATTTTTATGCAGAATCACAGTTATGCTGTAACCAACAGCATAAATTACAAACATAAAGATCAAATGACGATTGTCATAATATAACCAATACCATTAGATACTATTTTTCTTTGTTCATCTGGCAGTCATAACTCAGAGACAACAGCCAAACAAAATCTAAAGTTAATAATAAAAAGGTTCAAGAGTCCAACTAAAGCAAACAATGATCGCCATAACGGTGGCTTACAATTTTAGATTTTCTCCTTCAGTGATTCTGCTTTCTGCTCAATCCTTACTGTACCTGCAACAGATAAGACCATTATTCATCCAGATATCCATCCAGAACACTATATTCTTCAGTTACTCGCCTGCTTCCATTGTTGCGATCACATACTTCTGTAAATAAACCTGTTGATCACTTTACCTGTGTGAATCCTTCTGTTTCATGACAATATTAAGTGGTGTACATTTTCAAATGCTGTATTTTTTGCTCTATTTTCCAACGAAATAGTTCCAACGAAAGCCACGGCAGAACTGCAGCACACAGCGGTGATTCATTCATGAAATGAATCTGGGGCATTGAACGAATCGTGGGAGTCAATGATTCATTCATAAATAAAGCCGCTTCATTACTGAATGAATGACTCGATTGATCACTCATAAAGACAGTGACTTAGTCAGTCCCTGGAGCGCCTCTTGACATCAGAGGAGTGAAGTTTACTCGCACAGCGACTACTAGCCTCCGTTACACGTATTTAGATATATAGAGTATATTTATAACCATTATAAAGTGGAAAGTGCACCTTGTAAAAAGAGCTCACCTCTTCAGACTTTACTGAAAAACATATCTGTTCAATTTTTTTATTTCTTTTTATGCACAAAACAGATCGAGGATATATTTAAGCATATCATGAAACAAAACATTAAAAATTAAAATAAATGGAAATGTCAGGTGATAATGAGAGTATTTGTGTTTCAGTTGATTTACTGTATTATTGTCAGAATATGAAATGTAACTTCTGTTTCCACCTGTAGGTCCAACTTGCTGAAAAATCCCAGAGCTGAAGGTGATTCACATAATTAACCTACTTTAAGAGTCACTATTTAAAATAATAATTTTTGCTTCAGTTAATGTCTCTTTTCTGGTGATGTTTTTAGACGCACTTGAAGGATGGGAGATTGTACAGAATGGGGGTGACGGCTGGGTGCCAGAAAACAATAGGACACCACATCCAGATGACACGGTCACCAAATGTTTTATAACATCTTACGGGTATGTTTGATATTTTAGATCCTTCAAGAAATGTTAAAATAAGAAACTAAATCAATCATCTATGAATCACCCATAAACTTTGTCCTCAGGTTATGTTTGAAGCGACAGCTCATTGATTTGAAGGAAAAAGGCTTCAGTGATGCTTTCATGGATCTGCAACCTCATATCAAAATAACAGACTGGTGAGCATTCACTGAAACTCCATTTTACAGCATCTTAGGTGGTGTTTTCAAAACTTTATAGGGCTGCATGATATTGGGCGGAAAACGTGTTATTGCAATATTTTGTTTATCTGCGCAGTATGATTAGATTATGGAAAATACATATTCGAAAAGCTGTATGTTAAAGAATTAATCATAGAACAATCATCTGCATAACAATATATATATATATTTTTTTTTTTAAAGAGCTGAAAATTTGGATTTTATTCTGATGTTGGGCTGAAAGATTTGGGAAAAAATCAAATTGCGATTTTTCGGACAAAAATTGTGAATGAAATTTTAAATCTCATTTTAAATTGTCCAGGTTTGCTCTGCTTGTTTGTAGGGCCAAAATTGTGATTTATGTTGTATATATGTATATAAACATTTAGGATCTCATATTGTTGCTGCTTAGAAATCCAGGCAGAAACGACCAAAAAGACCTCACTTGGCCACCTGTCACCATTCTGTTCAGTTTAGTTTTGCTTTCATGGACTTTTCAGTTTGTTGTCATGTGTCTTTGTTCAGATTCTCGCCACTTTTACAGTTATTATTAGTTAATCCATGTCAGCTGTGTTCTATTAATAATCCTCATTTGTGTTTGCCATATAAGTACTGTAAAGTATATAATAATAATTGCTTTGTTGTACAGTACAACTGAAAAAAAAGGGCAGAAGTTCCGCAGAAGAAAGAAACTCATAGAGGTTTGGAAAGACTTCAGGGAGAGTAAATGATGACACAACTTTCATTTTTATGTGTTTTACTATCACTTTAAGAACACAGTAGCAGTGTTAAATCAGTTCTAACATGAAAGCACATTGATGTGATGTCTTATCTGCAGGTATACCCCTCGCGCTGACTGTGGGAGTGAGTATCAGATCTGTGTAGAGCTGCTCGATCAGGGGAAAAACCCCATCAGAACCTTTCAGCCTGAGAACGTTCGCTTTCATTATGGGAATGGTGAGCCGTGGTGTCAAGTGAGTCGAATAACACATGCAGTGGAATTCTTCTTCTAAAGTCAAACTTAGTCAAGAGTCGTTGTCCCTGTATTTGTTCTGCTTTATTTCAGATGACCCACGTCTTTAAAGATTATGGCCCTGGTGTTCGGTTTATCCGCTTCACTCACGGTGGGAACGATATACAGTTCTGGAAAGGCTGGTATGGAATACGGGTCACTAACAGTAGTGTGGAGATCTGTCCACCTCCAGTGAGGTAGCGTTTTCCAGCATGATCTTTTACATTCCAAGATTTAACAGGCACAAAAGTGATCTTAAAAAAAGTGATGAGGAATTCTAATGATGTAATATGCCTAAAGGAGATTAGACAAGTGTAGCATTACAAAGCTCTCTTGTAAATGTATTTTGTTACAATAAATGTTCAATGTTACACTGTTAAAAGGAAGGATGTTATAAGGAAGGATCTTAGTCAGAGACTATAAGTTCAGCCTTATTCACTGCTTACTCACATCTCACGTCCCTGGCAAGAAGCTTTTCCCAGGCTAGATTTTCTCCCCAGAGTAAAAAATATCCCTATTCATAAAATATAAAGCAAAACATGCATAAAACATTGCCAGAAAACCTCCTACAACAACCATCTCAACAAACAAATACAGTTTTCAGAGTTTGGTATTTCAAAACGGCTCAATAGCGCCACCTACAAACTTTCACCGAAGCGCCCGTCCTGCTACTTGTTGCATACATTCGACACACGTGACATCCCAGTACCTATAAAAAAACCTCTTGCGGCAATCCCCTAAACCCAACAGGAAGTCAGCCATTTTCAATTTCCAGGCGTCGTACTTTAAAACACTCCTCCTAACCCTAATGTTTTTCAATATTTAATGTATGTTTTAATAAATGCATTCTATTTTTATGACCATTTAAATGTGGTCTAACTTTTGCACGTTTTTATATTTCCGCAAAAAAACATATTTTATGAAGAGCTGGTTACTTTTTATTAAAAATAATATTTCATATTTAAAATGTAATAACATTGAATCCTATTTCTTGTATATTATTTTCACAATAGTTTAGACCCTATCTGACAGTTCCCCTCAGCTTCAAACTGATATTCCAAAAGAATGACTTAATATATAAAAATGATATTAATGACCATTTTGAATAAATACACTGTTAATTACAATAGCTAGCTGAAAGAACTATTGCTAAAACCAGAACTAAGACTTGAGACTTGGACCACAGGGACTTGAACATGTGAACATGTATGAATTCTGACATACTGAACGTGTGTTGTGCATGGTGCTTATTAGTGTGTGTTTGTGTGTTTATAGTGTGGATCATTAAAGGACAAGTTCGGTATTTTACACTTAAAGCCCTGTTTCAAGATCGTTTCTGATGAAATAGAACATGTAGCGGCTGTAGACAACGCAAAACAAAAACTTGCAGCCGCGAGGGGCTAAACACTGAGAGATGGAAAACACTGTGACGCGCAGCAACTCAGTTCCACTCGACGATCTCATTTCAATCCTTTATTCCACTTCGACACATAAAAGTACAACAGGCACGGCAGTTACCAAGTCATAAGAATTCCGTGGAAGTGCGCGAGTGCGAGTGCGGATGCGGATGCGGGTGCGGTCAACAGAAAGTGTTCGCTCCCAGGCTCACCCCCTCTCTCTGTCAAAGCCATAAAACCCAGGTGATCCAGTGAAGCAAACATATAGACACTATCACTTCCGCCCAAACTCCACAATACGAGTGCTGTGAATATTATGAAATGAGACCATAAACATAGAACACATGGGAGACTTACGCTGGCTCCTACATTCCGGCCCCTAATTATTTTAACACAATAATTATACAACTGCACATTAGGAGATCAATACACAAATTTTTTTTTTTGGATAAGGCAGTCCGTTTAAAAGTGTCCTTTCTTCTTTAGACCAAACGAAATAAAGAGACAGAGTCCTTTGTCTTTGTAAAGAATAATCTTCACAACCACCAAGTCAGTCATGTAAAAGAAAAAGGCCCGTATGACAGTCAAGTTTAAAGTCAACGTCTATGAAGTTCAAAGGTCAGTTGGATATCCTCATGGCTCCTCTACTTCCTGTAAAAGGCAAATCTTAGTAATAGGCCTGTCCAAATAGCTGGTCTTCGTCCTAATTTGCACTTGACGAACAAGTCCTCTTCTGTCAGAGATAGTTTGCACAATCCTTCCTGTAAGCCATGAGTTGCGAGGTGCTGAGTCGTCAACTATGAGTACAATATCTCCAGTAAGGAAGTTGCGCTTGACACGAGACCACTTCTGACGCTCCTGAAGAAGAGGCAAGTATTCCTTAATCCAACGTTTCCAAAACAAGTCAGAGATGTACTGAACTTGTTTCCATCTGCGACGAGCGTAGATGTCCTCCTTTTTGAACTGACCCGGTGGCAAAGATGGCATGATCTTGAGTAGCAACAGATGGTTAGGGGTTAGTGGTTCCAAGTCGTTGGGATCAGTGGATGCCTTGGTAATAGGACGGCTGTTAATAATAGCCTCTGCTTCACAGAGAACTGTGTGAAGACTTTCCTCATCAAGGGTCTGCAACTTCAGGGTAGAATTCAGGACCTTCCTCACAGACTTTATCAACCTTTCCCACACCCCTCCATGATGTGATCCTGTGGGAGGATTGAAAACCCACTTAATTCCTTTCTGAAGGAGAGTGTTGTTGATTAAAGCAAGATTCCAACCTTCCATTGCCTCTCTCAATTCTCTCTCTACACCGACAAAGTTGGTTCCATTGTCTGAGCGCAGCTCTAATACTTGTCCACGTCTTGCTGTAAAGCGTCGAAGAGCATTAATAAAGGAATCTGTGTCCAAGGACGATGCAACTTCGATGTGGATCGCTCTTATGGAAAGGCATGTGAAGAGAACCCCATACCTCTTCAATGTACTTCTTCCTCGCTTAACTTCAAAAGGTCCGAAGTAGTCAACTCCAACCCGAGTGAATGGAGGTTCATCTGGAGAAACTCTGTCGCGGGGTAAATCTGCCATCTGCTGCTGCCCTGGAGCTGCGTGCAGTCGTCGACAGACAATACATTTAGACAGGGTTTTCCTTATAGCCACACTAGCCCCAAGGATCCAATATCTTTGGCGCAGGCTAGCTAGCATGTGATTACGACCACTGTGTCCCACCTCTTGATGTATGTGCTGAAGAATTATGTCAGAAATGTATAAATCTTTTGTCAATATAGCAGGATGCTTCGATTCTTCCGGCATGGCCGCTCTGCTAAGTCGTCCTCCAACTCTCAGAACACCATCTTCAAGTATTGGATTGAGCTTGTAAATGTGACTAGTTCCTTTCACACTTTCTCCCTTTTGCAAGCTGTTGAACTCTCCTGGAAACCTCCTTCTCTGACAACTTAATAATCTCCATCTCAGCTCTTCTGAGTTCATCAACTGAAAGAAGACCACTACCAGTTTGAGCCTTGATACTCTGCATCTCCTTTTCTATTTCTTTTCCTTGTTGGTCCTTATCCAAGCCGGAATGAGCAAGAGTCATGCTCAGTTGCTTCCTCTTCTGACTGAAGTACAGTAATAGACTCTTCAGCTTAAGGAACCAACCAACCATCTTCTTCAGACGGATCCAAGAGGAGAAGTAATTAATCAAGCGAGTGACTGCATCGATCTTCTCTTCAGCCTGCACGGCATTCACAATCAAACTCATCTTGACCTCAGGGTCATCTGGCTGGATTCTCATAGAGCCATCTGGGTTTTCAGGCCACCCTTCTTCAGGCCCAACAAGGAACTTAGGTCCAGACACCCATGTGTTATCTTTCAGGAGTGATGTCACCTTTACTCCCCTGGAGGCTAAATCAGCGGGATTGCTTGTGGTGTTAACATATCTCCACTGCGATGGATTTGACACACTCAGTATCTTTGAAACCCGGTTAGCTACAAAGGTACGAAACCTTGTGGTCTCATTGCTGATGTACTTCAGTACGGAAGTACTATCAGTCCAAAAAATTGAGTCCTGAAGTTGCATCTGCAGCTCCTTCCTCCACAGCTCATCCATTCGACCTGCAACCATGGCAGCCGTCAACTCCATACGAGGGATGGTGATTGGTTTTAATGGAGCCACTCTAGCTTTACCCATTATGAAAGCACAGTGAACTTGTCTGTCTATGTTGTTTAATAACAGGTAAGTCACTGTTCCATAGCCACTCTCACATGCATCAGCAAAGTGATGCAACTGAGCAGAAATCACTTCCCCAAAATCCATTGGTTTTAGGCATGTCAACTTCAAACTTTTCAAGCTGCCAGAGCTCTTTCAGCCAACTTCTCCACTCCTGTGCAGACAAGTCTGGTATGAGGTCATTCCAACCAAGGTCCTTTCTGCACAAGTCTTGAAGGATCTTTTTGGCAGCTAAGACCACAGGCGCCAAGATTCCTAAGGGGTCATAGATTGAACTGACCGTGGAGAGGATCCCTCTTCTGGTGCGGGACGTGCGGTGAGGGCAAGATGGCGCCTTTGTTTGGCATGGCCGTTGCTGCCTCTCATTTATGTTGTTTTTATTTGTTTGTGTATGTCTCTTTTATGGTCACATTAACCCTGCCTTTAAACCACTGTGTCACGGCTGTTCTGACATACGATCGTGTCACCCTGATGAACATTGGAGTGTATATGGAAGGACTCAGTAACAGCTGGGAGAGTTACAGTCAAACTTTTCCACCCCCGCTGGTGTGCGTACCCAGCCTATTTGATTACCGATTTTTGCTTCGGGGTCGTGGAAATCCAAAGAAGAGACGAAGGAAAAGGGGTTGCAGAGCTGGCGTTCGGGTCGCGATGAGGCTGTCTTCGGCGATGGGGGTGCCCGGGCTCCTCTGCGGGCGGCGGCCGCGGTGGCTGCTGCCGGTTTTTCCTCGGGATGTAGGTGCCGGGGGCGCTCTGTCGCAGGGTCGCCTTCGGCGCGTCCTGCCCGTTGGACAGGATCCCCTTTGGTTACCGCCGGGCGGCGGTGGACTTGCAGTTGGTAAACTGCAGTTTGTGTCCGACCTGCCTGACCAGCGATTGGCCCCACGACACCGCTGGAAATCACGTGACTGTACTAGGTGTTTACGGCCACTACAACCTGCTATTAAGGAGACTGGTCTGCCATCATCGCTCCGTTTAGCGCTGCTAAATGCTCGTTCTATCACAAACAAGGCACATGCCATCAACGATCTTATCTTCACGGAAAAGATGGATTTTATGTTCCTCACAGAAACATGGCAAAAGGAAAAGGAAGCCATACACTTAAATGAGCTCTGCCCTGCAGGTTGCTCAGTGATTGGGACGCCTCGAACGGCTCGCCAAGGTGGCGGCCTTGCTGTCGTGTATCGAGACAGTTTTTTATGCAGAGGAACCACTGTGAATCATTTTCCTCGTTTGAGTCACAGATGATTAAGGTCGGTTCTGTTAACATATTTTATTGTGTGTTAATTTACCGTCCTCCTGGCCCTGCAGGTATTTTCCTCACTGATTTTACTGATTTATTAACCTCTATAATCAAGCTGGAGAAAGTTTTAATTATTGGAGATTTTAATCTTCATATTGATGATATGTCATGTATTGCAGCTACAGATCTCCTATCTATTACTGACTCTTTTAACTTTTTTCGCAATATGTCTCAGGCCCTACTCACTTAAAGGGGCATACCCTGGACCTTGTTTTTTCATTGGGTCTTGAGATAGTAAATGTGAGTGTGGAGGATGTCCATGTGAGTGACCATAGTTGTGTTTTCTTTAACTTAAACTTATCACGGGACCCCCCGCCTCTGAGAATTAAGGCTCAGAGGAGAGTTTTTAACCAGGATGTTGCTGGGAAGTTTTCGACTTTGTTTGATCCATGCCAGCTAAGAGGTTGTAGTGATGTAAATGTGTATGTGGAGTCTTTTAACAGCCAATGTTCAACAATTCTGGATGAAGTGGCGCCTATGAAATCAAACATTGTGTCTATTAAAAAGCCCTGCCCGTGGATAAATTCATCTATTCAGAGTCTTAGAAGTAAACGTCGGAAAATAGAGCGCTTATGGAAAACAACTAAACTTGAAGTTCACAGGCTCTATCTTAGGGAATTAACCGCATCTCTAAATGAACTTCTGAAGAATGCTAGAACTAACTACTTCTCTCAGCTAATATCCTCTAACAAGAAAAATCCCAAATTCTTATTTGATTCTATTAACTCTATTGTTTCTCCATCTGTTTCTCCAAGTGCGTTGCTCACTCTGTCAAATAGTAATGTATTCCTTGACTTCTTTGTTGAGAAAATTAAGGATATCAGAGCTAGCATTGTACCTCCTCCTGCATACAAGGCCTGTACTTTGGCTCTTTCCTATCAGTGTTTCTCTTTTAAACTTGTGTCACTATTCGATGTTACTACTCTACTAGATAAGCTAAAGCCCTCTTATGGCCAGAGTGATGTTCTCCCAACTATGCTGTTTAAGCAGGTTTTTGATAGTATTGGGCCCTGTGTTGTAGAAATGATCAATACTTCTCTTTCAACTGGGGTGGTTCCTTACTTTTTTAAACATGCTATTGTTGAACCTGTTCTTAAAAAGCCCAATTTAGACCCACTGCAACCCTCGAATTATAGGCCTATATCTAAACTCCCTTTCATGGCAAAGATTCTAGAGAAAGTGGTAGCAGAGCAGCTTACTATTTTCTTAGAGATATATGACATTTTTGATAAATATCAGTCAGGTTTTCGTAAAAAACATTCTACGGAAACTGCACTGGCGAAAGTTTCAAGTGATATTTTGATGTCTGCTGATTCTGGGAAGCATACAGTATTAGTTTTGTTGGACCTTACATCTGCTTTTGACACTATTGATCACAAAATTATGCTTAATAAACTTCAGGCTCTATTAGGGATATCCGGATCAGCTCTGAAATGGTTTTCATCATACCTTACTGGTAGAAGTTTTAGTGTTTACATAAATCAGAAAATGTCCGATACTGCAGGTTTATTGAGTGGTGTTCCTCAGGGTTCTGTCCTGGGACCGATTCTTTTCCTTCTATATATACTCCCTCTAGGACAGATAATAAGCCAGTTTCAGGATGTCTCATATCACTTGTATGCAGATGACATTCAGTTATACTGTTCCTTCAAGCCTACAGAGTTATTTAAACTGTCATCTTTATTGAATTGTCTGAGCAGGATCAAGCAGTGGCTAAATGACAACTTTTTAATGTTGAATTCAGCCAAGACTGAAACTTTAATTATTGCCCCTGAGCAGAGCATCCCTCAGATAAAGAAACACATTGGTGCCCTAGGTTCGTCAGTTCAGCCCAGTCTCGGGAGCTTAGGTGTTGTTTTTGATGCGGCCATGTCTCTGGAGAAACATTCGAATCTTCTTATTAAAAACTGTTTTTTTTTTCAATTAAGGAACATTGCTAAGATAGGAGCCTTGGTGTCAAAAGTTGAGTTGGAAATGATCATCCATGCTTTTGTCTCGTCTCGCTTAGACTATTGTAACAGTCTTTTTACTTGTCTTAATAAGAAGGATTTGTCTCGTCTCCAGACTGTACAAAATTCTGCTGCTAGGCTTTTAACCCACACGAGTAAAAGGGCACATATTACTCCAGTTTTATCTTCACTTCATTGGCTACCAGTGAAATTTAGAATACAATTCAAAATTTTGGTCCTAACTTTTAGAGCCCTACAAGGACAGGCACCCCCATACATCATCGACCTGATACAGCTGCGTACATCCTCACGTAGTCTGAGATCAACAGGCCAGAGATTATTAGTTGTCCCCCTTACACATTTTAAAACTAGGGGGGACCATTCATTGCAAGTTGTTGCACCCAGGTTGTGGAACGCTTTGCCTCATTCCATACGCGGCTTGGATTGTGTGGAAAATTTTAAAAGTCAGCTGAAAACTCTGCTTTTTAAAGAGGCTTTTAACTAGTTTGTAGGGTGGTTAGGCTGGTCTAATGTGTACGTGTTGTTTATTTTATTTTATTTATTTATTTATTTTGTTTTTGTTTTGTGATGCAATGTATTTATAAGAGTTGTTAAGGTTTTCTTTTGTTGTGAAGCACTTTGTGATCTTCATCTGAGAAAAGTGCTATACAAATAAATTTTACTTACTTCTGGTTAAGGGTCGATCTTTGATGAGGACTTTGAATTTAAAAGTGTCGGACTGAACACACCACTGTACGCCCAATGCTCTTTCTACAGGAAGTGTGTCATTGTCCAAATCCAAATCCTTAACCTCTTTTGCTCTCTCTTTTGCAGGTATTGCTGCCAGCACGGCACGTCTGTTGCTGATCCACTTCATGAGTTGAAAGCCCCCTTTCGAACAAAGGGCACGAAGGTCTTGGTAGAGTGCTATCGCCTCCTCCTCAGAAGCCACTGATGTAAGGCAATCATCCACATAGAAATTGTGCAGGACTGTTTCTATTACTTTGGAGCTGAATTGCTCCCGATTATCTTCCGCACACTTTCTGAGAGCAAAGCGTGCACAACTTGGCGAAGATGTTGCTCCGAACAGATGCGCAACCATTCTGTGCTCCTAAGAGGTTCATTTACAGTCCAGCCCAGCATTGTTTTGACTGCGTATGGGCCCCCCTCCATGCTTCGAACGACTTGCCATGGCTCCAGTGCTCTGGGAACGTTGGTTCCAATCAGCAGGTCTATATCTGAATCAATCTCCCTTATATGGACATGTTTCAGATGTGGCCATCGCTGGAGGTCTTTCTGGCGAGGAATGTTGCCTCGATGAACTGGCATGCTTTTCTGTGTGTAAATATCAGGCAGTTCACAAAAACAATCACTATCTAATTCAGCCACTTCTAAATCTGAAACAATATGGCTTCCAACGACCTTCTCCTGACCCATAGTCCGAAGGAGAATACCAGTTCTTCGTCCCCTGACATTCAGCTTGTTCATCAGCCGCTCTGTGCAGAATGAAGCTGAGCTCCCAGGATCCAAGAAGGCCCTTTCCTAGGTTTAACTTGAACTGGAACTATGGAGAGTGTACAGTCTTGGTCACCGGCCCCAGTGAGACCACTGGATTGAACAGAGATAAGAGCACTGCCCACTGCTGTCTCAGATTCTCTTTCGGTTTGCACTAAATTCATTTCTTTCTCTTTTGGATAAATGTGGAGTACAGTAGGGTGCCTCAGACTGCATACTTTGCATGAGAGTCATCAATCGGCAAATCAGTCAAAAAATCAGTCATCAATTCCTACAGTCTCGGCTCATGTGCCCAATGCACAAACAGCCAAAACACACCCCCTCTGTCTTTAAGAAAGTAATCTTATCATTATGCATCCTCTTTTCCAACTGGCGGCACAGATCCAATGTGTGCTCACCTCCACAAAACATACAAGCCTTCATACCAGCTGAACTTCCCTCTTTTAATTTTGTTACAGGTTCAACTTTCCTTCCCACTGTTGCAATGGTGGTAGCAAAGCTAATCCCCTTGGCTCTAGAGCGAGGCTCAAACCTAGATTTCCTTACGTCCCTGTTTACTGTTGTTGATGGTGTATCCTGTATATCCCCGAACAGTGGATCACTTGCGATCTTCACTTGTCTTTCAATGAAGCCAACAATATCTGTAAATGTGGCTCTCCGGCCACTCCTTTCCTGCAACTCACAAGCCACTGTTCTCCATCTGTCCCTATGTTTGTAGGGCAATTTTTTTACGATGGTCAGCATAGTGGTAGGCATGTTCAACTCTTCCATATATCTAACATCTTCCATGGCGTTACAACATCCTCGTAGAAAAAGACTATATGCCTGTAGAGATTTCACATCTTCAGGTCTTATTGGTGTCCATGAAAGAGCCTTTTCCATGTAAGCTGAAGCAATTTTTTGTGCATTACCAAAATGCTAAAAATTGTAGCAAAGCCTTGGCATATCCTCTATCTTGTGCCGCATGTTGACAGCTTCTGACAAGCTCCCTTGGCTGCCCCCTGGTGTACTGTTCTAGGAAGTACAAGCAGTCTTTAGGATTGTCAGCCTTCTCTTCGATGCCGTGTTCAAAAGCCCTCATGAAGGTGTGATATTGCAAAGGATCACCGTCAAAAACCTGAATGTCTCTTTTAGGCAGAAATGAGAGAGATTGCTGCTGAACCAATAAAGCAGTTATTTCATTTTGTTTTTCCAAAACCGTAATTATTTGATTTTGATCACTGCTGCTTGTCACCAGTGTTGCCGATTAATGACTCCTGTGCTGAAACAGTGGACGTGACTGTACTGTATCTTGGGGTCCCTTGGCTTCAGGACATCCTGATGATGTGGGTTGAGATTGTGCTGGTTGTATAACATTTTTCACTTGAGGTTTTGTACCCAAGAAATGTGGATTGGGCTGTCCCAGTATTGGGATATTCCTATCAGGCACAAATGTTTTTGCATCAGCACTAAGTGTTTTGGTTTTCCTTTGTCCCCTTTCTAGATAAGAATTCATGCCATTGGACTTCACAGATGGATGACTTGAAACACGAGACCCTCCTGAGCCTCTCAGCACATTCACTTTAGCCACTGATGCGGCTATTTCCACTTCAAGTTCAAACTCTTCACGTTTTTTCCTTAGGTGTTCCTCTTGTTCTTCTAATGCATGTTTGTCTTTTAGTAGTCTTTGTCTTGCAATGAGAGCAGCCATGTCTGCCTCGGCTTTAATGCGTGCTGATGATGTTGTTGACACACTGGACCTTGATCCAGCCGAGCTCTGCCTACCATTAGAACATTTGCTTCCTGTGTTTGACACACTATCACTTGGTTTGACTTCATCTTGTGTGACGGAAGCTTGAACATTTTGCCCAGAGTGATTTGAAACATTGGGCTCATTATCATCATGAGGTTCAACCAACTTGTGCTGTGATTCCTTTTGTGATACACATATGGGAGCATCACTTGTGACAACGTGAACATTAGTACTGCTTGTTGGTCTCCCCAGTTCAGAAAGCCATCCTTTTACATCCTCCATAAATCCATTGTGGCATTTTAGTACATTCACAAACCATTCATTTTGCTTTTCCTGCTCCTCTTCAGGAAGTATGGGAATCACAGACTCATGTAACGCAGTAGTTTCATCCACCATTTGACTCATTTTCTCAAGATGAGATCGCACTTGTGGGGCATTGTCATCCTTTTGCATGAGATCCTTTATTGTCTGTATTAGACCTTTAATTTTATGAACATTTTTTCTACGTTCCTTTTGCAGTGTTTCAATTTTATTCACCAAGGCCTTGGAAGTGAGTTTGATTTCTCTCCTTTGTTCATCCATCTCTGAACCATTGACATTTAAATTCAATTTTGATCCACTTGTTGCCATTTCCCTATGTACCACAAATCATCCAAGAATCCACGCCGTTCAATCAATCAATCCTTTCATCAATCAATCCACCGCTGCATCATAAACCACGTCCAAAGACCAACAATAAACTACACCGGCAAGCAACAATACGTCCCCTATGGACAAGCGGCAGTAACCTATTCACACTGTGTTCAAACAAACAACTTACACAGCACAAATTGTCAAATTACTACATACCGCTTCAGTTGCTGCGTTGATTGTGGCCGGGTCTTTATCCTCCGAGTGGTAACGTTAATGAATGAACCGCGTCCAATACAGCGGTGCTCCAAACATTTACGTGTTTCCTCTGATATCCAAAGCGTTCCGTTGTGATCCGCGAAATCCGTGTGAACGGCTCGTTTCCGTAGAACAACACTCTGGTTTAAAAACGTTTCTGTTGGCTAAATGTAGCGGCTATAGACAACGCAAAACAAAAACTTGCAGCCGCGAGGGGCTAAACACTGAGAGATGGAAAACACTGTGACGCGCAGCAACTCAGTTCCACTCGACGATCTCATTTCAATCCTTTATTCCACTTCGACACATAAAAGTACAACAGGCACTGCAGTTACCAAGTCATAAGAATTCCGTGGAAGTGCGCGAATGCGAGTGCGGATGCGGATGCGGGTGCGGTCAACAGAAAGTGTTCGCTCCCAGGCTCACCCCCTCTCTCTGTCAAAGCCATAAAACCCAGGTGATCCAGTGAAGCAAACATATAGACACTATCACTTCCGCCCAAACTCCAGTGGACACGCCCACCACCTACAATACGAGTGCTGTGAATATTATGAAATGAGACCATAAACATAGAACACATGGGAGACTTACGCTGCCTCCTACAGAACAGTTAAGATTAAAATTTGGACACATGCTGCTGTCCCTAGAATCTTCGGTTTCTGGTTGCACCCCCCCCCCCCCACCTCCACAATGGTAGCATAGGTGCACAGGAACAATCCTTCCTAAAACGCATTAAACTTTAGTTTACAAAGACGTGAGGGCTTTAAGTGTAAAATACCGAACTTGTCCTTTAAGGAGAGTTTGCAATGAGAAGAGGAACTACGAACTGCATTTACACACACACACATGGAAGAGCAAGGTTTGGTTTTGAGAATGGTGGGGACATCCCCAGAAGCTGAGGAATCAGAAAATGAATAGGATTAATAGGATAATATTACGTTTTTAGTCTATATCTACCTTAACAATACGTTAATGAATTCTGTAATTTTACAGGTAACTATTAAAGACAAGAAGGCAGTTTAACAGAGACTTAACTTTACTCCGTTCATAGTGCAATGCAATAGTGAAATACGGTCTTGTTCCTTGTTTTTTGAAGAAGCCAAACACATGTCTGCATCTTCTCTTTATTTACTCTCCCACTGTCACAGTGTCTGGTTGTGTTTCCCTGGGTTATCACTAGAGGTCCTCGTTCTCACGGTGTCATTCACATTAGACTACAATTCCTAGCATTCTGTTCTGTCACTTATCTGATTATTGCACTCAGCTGTTTCCCATCACTTTGTTAGTTCTGTGTGTATATATTCCCTGTCTGTGTTAGTGTTTGTTACGGAGTCCTTGTTTAATGTCCGCACACTTCTGTTCCTGTTTGCTGCCTGTTTTTGTCATGTTTTTTGGATTGCCTTATTGGATTTTGACCCCTGCCTGGATGACTACGAGTTTGGATTGCCCTTTAATTAAAAACTACTGCTCTTGGATTTTCTGCCTCCTGTGTGTGTTCCGTGACACCCACAAGTTCTTTATTTATGCTTTTTCTGGTTCCTCAGTGTTTCTGTCTCAGATTAAACAACAGACACAATGGACACACAGTTATAAATCCTATTTCTAAGGTCCATTAATTAAAGTTTTCCATTAACAACCAGAAGTTAGAAATCTACATGCATCTTATACACATCTATAAAAAAGTAATAAGGTCGCTTTAATATTTATATTGTAAACTGATAAACCGATTTAAGATAAGTACATGTGTGATTAATTTGATCACAAACCTGTTTCTAAATGATTGATGTAGAAAATCCTGCTGTGACCTGATTGGCTGATTGACTCCTGATAAGATCACATGTGATGATCAGATGATCACGGTCGTTACGGTATCGCTGTTAAACACAGATGTTAACAATCTGTTACAGTAATTTCTATTATCACCTTAAAGCTGCTTTGAAACAATCCATAGGCTACTGTTAAAGCGCTTTATAAATGAAGGTAACATGACTTGATGCTGTAAATCCAGTCTTTAATGAAATTATTGTATTGTGTCCTTTATAAGGTTCACTCTACTATCTGCTACTGCCTGATATAAAATGAAATATTAACAGCTTATGTGATTTACAAGGTTTATGTTATAATCAATCAATGCTTGTCTTGGCTTTAATCTGTATAAAGACAAAAATAAAGATTCAGAGTTAAAAACACATCATCTGTTTAAGTGTGCTTGAGTTACAGAGAGAATGTGTTTTTGCGTGTTTTAGTCTAACATTTTGTGTGTAGTTTTGTGTGTAGTCTAAATATCCAGATACAATCCAGAAACGAAACCAGCTGTAAAGAGAAGAACAGTGTTCACACAAGGGTAGCTACGTTACTGCATGTTTGTGTGCAACTATTATACAGATGCAGGGGCGTAGAATTTAGTAGGGACGCTAGGGACGTGTCCCTACCAATATCCAGTGACACTGATATATCCCTAGCAATAATCGATCAAAACTTAAAATATATTTATATATTGATGTCCCCGTCCCCACCAATTTCAAAATCAAACCTACGCCACTGTACAGATGAATATAACTATATGAACGATAACTAAAAATAACTTATAGTTGATGATAATGTTCTGTTTAGACGGTATCGTTTTAAAAAAAACTTCAACTTTGTAACCCGTTTCAAAGTTTGCATTCTCAGGCCACCAAACCGCTGTTGTCGTGTAAATGAACGACCAGAACGCATTCAAAGTTTTCAGTTGAAAATAGCGTTGTGTAAACGGGCCCTACATTTATACAGTGAGTGACTGAAGTTTACTCGCACAGCGACTATACTAGCCTCTGTTACACGTATTTAGATATATAGAGTATATTTATAACCATTATAAAGTGGAAAGTGCACCTTGTAAAAAGAGCTCACCTCTTCAGACTTTACTGAAAAACATATCTGTTCAATTTGTTGATTTCTTTTTTATGCACAAAACAGATCGAGGATATATTTATCATGAAACAAAATATTAAAAGTTAAAATAAATGGGAATGTCAGGTGATAATGAGAGTTTGTGTTTCAGTTGGATTACTGTATTTTTGTCAGAATATGAAATGTAACTTCTGTTTCCACCTGTAGGTCCAACTTGCTGAAAAATCCCAGAGCTGAAGGTGATTCACATAATTAACCTACATTAAGAGTCACTATTTAAATAAATAATTTTTGCTTCAGTTAATGTCTCTTTTCTGGTGATGCTTTTAGACGCACTTGAAGGATGGGACATTGTACAGAATGGGGGTGACGGCTGGGTGCCAGAAAACAATAGGACTATGGCAAGCCGTTTTAGCTTTAATTGTACCCAGCCTTACTCGTCGTAATTACATTTTTACTAGTAATAATTCAATTAGAGAGCTCTACAATTCAATTATTACTAGTAACAATTACAATTAGAGAGCTCTCTAATTCGATTATTACTAGTAACAATTACAATTAGAGAGCTCTCTAATTCAATTATTACTAGTAACAATTACAATTAGAGAGCTCTCTAATTCAATTCTTACTAGTAAGAATTACAATTAGAGAGCTCTCTAATTCAATTCTTACTAGTAACAATTATTATTAGAGAGCTCTCTAATTCAATTCTTACTAGTAAGAATTACAATTACAGAGCTCTCTAATTCAATTCTTACTAGTAACAATTGCAATTAGAGAGCTCTACAAATGAATTTTTACTAGTCATATGTCTCCATTGACTTCCATTCATTTTTAATTAGAGAGCTCTATAATTGAATTGTTACTAGTAAGAATTACAATTAGAGAGCTCTCTAATTCAATTATTACTAGTAAGAATTACAATTAGAGAGCTCTCTAATCCAATTCTTACTAGTAACAATTACAATTAGAGAGCTCTCTAATTCAATTCTTACTAGTAACAATTACAATTAGAGAGCTCTCTAATTCAATTCTTACTAGTAAGAATGCAATTGCAGAGCTCTCTAATTCAATTATTACTAGTAAGAATTACAATTAGAGAGCTCTCTAATCCAATTATTACTAGTAACAATTACAATTAGAGAGCTCTCTAATTCAATTCTTACTAGTAAGAATGCAATTACAGAGCTCTCTAATTGAATTTTTACTAGTAAAAAAACGAATTAAAGATATGTATAATTGGAGAGCTCTGTAATTGAATTAGAGAGCTCTGCAATTGCATTCTTACTAGTAACAACTGAATTAGAGAGCTCTCTAATTATAATTGTTACTAGTAATAATTGGATTAGAGAGCTCTCTAATTGGAATTCTTACTAGTAATAATTCAATTAGAGAGCTCTACAATTGCATTCTTACTAGTAACAATTGAAATAGAGAGCTCTCTAATTGAATTAAAGAGCTCTGCAATTGAGTTGTTACTAGTAAGAATTGAATTAGAGAGCTCTCTAATTGAATTGTTACTAGTAAGAATGCAATTAGAGAGCTCTATAATTCAATTACAGAGCTCTTTAACTGTAATTGTTACTAGTAACAATTCAATTAGAGAGCTCTACAATTAAATTGTTACTGGTAAGAATTGAATTAGAGAGCTCTCTAATTGTAATTGTTACTAGTCATAATTGGATTAGAGAGCTCTCTAATGGAATTGTTACTAGTAACAATTGAATTAGAGAGCTCTCTAATGGTAATTCTTACTAGTAACAATTCAATTGTAGAGCTCTCTAATTGTAATTCTTACTAGTAACAATTCAATTAAAGAGCTCTGTAATTAAAAATGAATGGAAGTCAATGGAGACATATGACTAGTAAAAATTCATTTGTAGAGCTCTCTAATTGGAATTGTTACTAGTAAGAATTGAATTAGAGAGCTCTGCAATTGTAATTGTTACTAGTAATAGCTGAATTAGAGAGCTCTCTAATTGTATTTTCACTAGTAAGAATTGAATTAGAGAGCTCTCTAATTGTAATTGCTACTAGTAAGAATTGAATTGTAGAGCTCTCTAATTGAATTAAAGAGCTCTGCAATTGCATTCTTACTAGTAAGAACTGAATTAGAGAGCTCTCTAAATCAGTTTTTACTAGTAATAATTGCATTAAAGAGCTCTCCTAATGTAATTCTTACTAGTAAAAACTGATTTAGAGAGCTCTCTAATTTAATTCTTACTAGTAAGAATGCAATTGCAGAGCTCTTTAATTCAATTAAAGAGCTCTGCAATTACATTCTTACTAGTAAGAATCGAATTAGAGAGCTCTCTAATCGCAATTGTTACTAGTAAGAATTGAATTAGAGAGCTCTCTAATTGTAATTGCTACTAGTACGAATTGAATTGTAAAGTTCTCTAATTAAATTTTTACTAGTAAAAATGAAATTACAACAAGTAAGGCTGGGTACAATTTAAGCTAAAACGGCTTGCCATAATAGGACACCACATCCAGATGACACGGTCACCAAATGTTTTGTAACATCTTACAGGTAGCCTATGTTCAACACATTCTCATCATTTGGCGTCATATAGGTGACGCCATATGACATTTCGTCGAAATCTTACGCACATGGCATCCTTTAGCATCAATATAGCACGCACTGTTATGGGTAGGTTTAGGTCTGGGGTCGGGTTACGGTTATGACGCCTAGGCCTCGTTTACACTGCAGGTCTTGATGCCCAATTCTGATTTTTTGCCTATATCCGATTTTTTGGACCGTCCGTTTACACTTTCTTTAAATTGTGACCCATCTCAGAGTCATGTGTTTACACTTGACTGAAACATCGCGCATGTTTAAAGGGGTCTTCTTGCACAGATGGACGAACGCGCAGCGAGATCTCAGGACTGGTGGGAACATACAATCTCATGAAAGTGAAAGGCTATAGCACGAATTTTATTTCTCGTGCCATTTATAGGCTATGCCAAAAATAGTTTTTGCTTGCGTATGATACGCACTGTAAACGTGCGTATTGAACGCCATAAAGTGCGTATCATGCACGAAAAACTATTTTTGGGGTAAATGGCAAGTGGAAAAACAAAATTGTGCAATATACGCACTTTCATGAGATCGTGGCGGGCTTTAACGAGGCGCAGTGGGTCTGAAATTTTAGGATGAGCAAGCCAACCTTTGATATGTTGTGTCAACGTGTGTCCACATTCCTCTCCTATGACGACACAATGTTTCGTCGGGCCATCCGTCCCTTTGCAGATGCGCGTCTGGGTTTCTCTCGTCATTAAACCGTGGAGACGTAGCCTAATGCCTCAGAAAATCCGATCTGCCTGTTTACATGACAGTCGCATTGGCACATATCTGATTTATATCCGATTTATTTCCACATATGAACGAGGCCTGAAACTACGGAGCCCCTAAAGGGACATGGTGGTGGAATTTTTTTTAGGATGGGAGTTTTTTTTTTTTTTTTTTTATCTTTTGCGTTCCCTCGCAAAACTTTTGCGTTCCCCCGAGAAACTTTGCGTTCCCTCGCAAAACTTTTGCGTTCCCTCGCAAAGATATTTGCGTTCCCACGCAAAATGTTTGCGTTCCCTCGCAAAGTTATTTGCGTTCCCACGCAAAAGTTTTGCGTTCCCTCGCAAAGATATTTGCGTTCCCACGCAAAACTTGTCGGCAGCTCGGACAGACACTTCCTGTTTAATGTCCCGCTGGCAGTGTTTCAGAGCTCCGTACGTTAATGGAGCGTTTCATAGTGTTTGAACTTGGACTCTAATATAAAGAAATGCGGTCAGTGCTTAACTCAAGGTGTTCAGTGAAGTTGGCAATATATTCACATGCTATTCGAACTTCCCGGATCAATATTCTTGAGCTAAACGTTGTTAAAACACAAACGACACCTATTTACAATCACAGTAACCTAGACAACGAGATACAACCCAATTCTCCTCAAAACGAGCTTTATAATATAAATGTCTTTAACCGGCGAGACAAGTCCGAATAAGGGACCGTCTGCAAAGTGCAAATCCCAAAACCCTTCTGCACATTTTATATGATTTAACATATTCAATAGCTTCACTGTGATACAATGTAGGCTACTGTCACCAAATTCAGTTCCAATAACTTTACCCTTTTTAGAAAAAATATTCAGTAACTTCACACTGTTATAGGCTAGTGTAATGCCATCAAATTCAGTAAGCAAATATAATGCAAAAGCTATGGTTGTGACTATTATGTTAGCTGCGTACAGTAGCCTACCAATATAATTTGTGTAAAGAATAGGCCTACTTATTTTTTTATGTGCAATTACTTCCCAAACTAAGTGTTGTATAACCAACATTAGAGCACTGATGTGTGAACTTAATTTGTTGTGTTACAGTGAAGTTATTAAATATTTTTTTTTATATAATATAAAATGTGCAGAAGCAGTGCAGTATGACCAGTGAGTTTACCATTGATGTGTAAACTGAATTGGGTGGTTTGTAACATTGAAGTTAATGACTATTTTTATATTTTTGACTATGAGTTGATGCTGTAGTCGTTTTTGGGGTTATATTGCACTTTCCAGATGGTCCCTTCGGACTCAGCCGCCTGCGTGCTCATAGAGATCCATTTATATATTATAAAGCTCGTTTTGAGGAGAATTGGGTTGTATCTCGTTGTCTAGGTTACTGTGATTGTAAATAGGTGTCGTTTGTGTTTTAACAACGTTTAGCTCAAGAATATTGATCCGGGAAGTTCGAATAGCATGTGAATATATTGCCAACTTCACTGAACACATTCATTGAGTTAAGCACTGACCGCATTTCTTTATATTAGAGTCCAAGTTCAAACACTATGAAACGCTCCATTAACGTACGGAGCTCTGAAACACTGCCAGCGGGACATTAAACAGGAAGTGTCTGTCCGAGCTGCCAACAGGTTTTGCGTGGGAACGCAAATATCTTTGCGAGGGAACGCAAAACTTTTGCGTGGGAACGCAAATAACTTTGCGAGGGAACGCAAACATTTTGCGTGGGAACGCAAATATCTTTGCGAGGGAACGCAAAAGTTTTGCGAGGGAACGCAAAGTTTCTCGGGGGAACGCAAAAGTTTTGCGAGGGAACGCAAAAGATTGAAAAAAAAAACTCCCATCCTAAAAAAATTTCCACCACCACGTCCCTTTAGGGGCTCCGTATTAAACCGATCTCGAAATATCCGAATGCATGCGTTTTTTTTTCTGTTTACACTGTCATAACACATCCGATCTGTGTCGCATACGAGTAAAAAATTGGAATTGGGTCACACATTTCACTGACAGTGTAAACGAGGCCATATTGACGCTAAAGGATGCCATGTGCGTCGGATTTCGACGAAATGTCAAAAGCGTCACATATGTATGACGCCTTGGGATGAGAACGGGCTGGTATGTTTGATATTTTAGATTCTTCAAGAAATGTTAAAATAAGAAACTAAATCAATAATCTATGAATCACCCATAAACTTTGTCCTCAGGTTATGTTTGAAGCGACAGCTCATTGATTTGAAGGAAAAAGGCTTCAGTGATGCTTTCATGGATCTTCTGCAACCTCATATCAAAATAACAGACTGGTGAGCATTCACTGAAACTCCATTTTACAGCATCTTAGGTGGTGTTTTCAAAACTTTATAGGGCTGCATGATATTGGGCGGAAAACGTTTTATTGCGATATTTTGTTTATCTGTGCAGTATGATTCGATTATGGAAAATACAGTAATTTTCAGCAAATTCCTCGAATAGCTGTATGTTATAGAATAGCTGGAAAATACTCGAATAGCTGTATGTTAAAGAATTAATCATAGAACGAACATCAGCATATTTTTTTTTTTTTGCAATTTTTTTTAAAGAGCTGAAAATTTTGATTTTATTCTGATGTTGGGCTGAACAATTTGGGAAAAAATCAAATTGCGATTTTTCGTACAAAAATTGTGATTGAAATTTTAAATCTCATTTTAAATTGCCCAGGTTTGCTCTGCTTGTTTGTAGGGCTGCACAATTTGGCCAAAATTGTGATTATGTTGTATATATGTATATAAACATTTAGGATCTCATATTGTTGCTGCTTAGAAATCCAGGCAGAAACGACCAAAAAGACCTCACTTGGCCACCTGTCACCATTCTGTTCAGTTTAGTTTTGCTTTCATGGACTATTCAGTTTGTTGTCATTTGTCATGTGTCTTTGTTCAGATTCGCGCCACTCATCCTTGGTTACAGTTATTATTAGTTAATCCATGTCAGCTGTGTTCTATTAATAATCCTCGTTTGTGTTGGCTATATAAGTACTGTAAAGTATATAATAATTGCTTTGTTGTACAGTACAACTGTAAAATTACAATACTAATATTTGCGTCTTAATTTCTTTATTTTCAAGTGTTAAATCATCTATTTTTATTGGCTTCTCCTTTGTTGGCAACAAACGCTCTGTAGTCTATCTCAAATTCCCAAATTATTAGCAACCCAAACTCAGAGGTGAAGTTTGTGTGTAGCAGCATTTAGGCCTACTTTTAACCGACGATAAAACACTGTATCATACGCATACGCATAAATCTTCTTCACTCTGAGACAGATACATTTATTTAAATAAACCTGTACAATTTGTGATTTGATAATTGCCAATTCGTAATTTTGTTTTTATTTTGATTAATCGTTCAGCCCTATTTTAATTGATTCATTTTAGTGAATGGCCTGTATCTGCTTCAAATGTGCCTTATGGTGGAGTTGTGCTTGGCTGCATGAGAACCCAGTCATTTGACATTCATATTTAAATTTTTGTTTTCTTATTGGCAGATTAGTTTTTTGTACTTTTATTGTAAGAATATGCGTACACTGTAATTTTATGAAGAAAAAAAAAGGGCAGAAGTTCCGCAGAAGAAAGAAACTCATAGAGGTTTGGAAAGACTTCAGGGAGAGTAAATGATGACACAACTTTCATTTTTATGTGTTTTACTATCACTTTAAGAACACAGTAGCAGTGTTAAATCAGTTCTAACATGAAAGCACATTGATGTGATGTCTTATCTGCAGGTATACCCCACGCGCTGACTGTGGGAGTGAGTATCAGATCTGTGTAGAGCTGCTCGATCAGGGGAAAAACCCCATCAGTACCTTTCAGCCTGAGAGAGTTCGCTTTCATTATGGGAATGGTGAGCCGTGGTGTCAAGTGAGTCGAATAACACATGCAGTGGAATTCTTCTTCTAAAGTCAAACTTAGTCAAGAGTCGTTGTCCCTGTATTTGTTCTGCTTTATTTCAGATGACCCACGTCTTTAAAGATTATGGCCCTGGTGTTCGGTTTATCCGCTTCACTCACGGTGGGAACGATATACAGTTCTGGAAAGGCTGGTATGGAATACGGGTCACTAACAGTAGTGTGGAGATCTGTCCACCTCCAGTGAGGTAGCGTTTTCCAGCATGATCTTTTACATTCCTAGATTTAACAGGCACAAAAGTGATCTTAAAAAAAGTGATGAGGAATTCTAATGATGTAATATGCCTAAAGGAGATTAGACAAGTGTAGCATTACAAAGCTCTCTTGTAAATGTATTTTGTTACGATAAATGTTCAATGTTACACTGTTAAAAGGAAGGATGTTATAAGGAAGGATCTTAGTCAGAGACTATAAGTTCAGCCTTATTCACTGCTTACTCACATCTCACGTCCCTGGCAAGAAGCTTTTCCCAGGCTAGATTTTCTCCCCAGAGTAAAAAATATCCCTATTCATAAAATATAAAGCAAAACATGCATAAAACATTGCCAGAAAACCTCCTACAACAACCATCTCAACAAACAAATACTTTCATCAACAAACAAAAACTTTCACCGAAGCGCCCGTCCTGCTACTTGTTGCATACATTCGACACACGTGACATCCCAGTACCTATAAAAAAACCTCTTGCGGCAATCCCCTAAACCCAACAGGAAGTCAGCCATTTTCAATTTCCAGGCGTCGTACTTTAAAACACTCCTCCTAACCCTAATGTTTTTATGTTTTAATAAATGCGTTCTATTTTTATGACAGAAACCATTTAAATGTGGTCTAACTTTTGCACGTTTTTATATTTCCGCAAAAACATATTTTATTAAGAACTGGTTACTTTTTATTAAAAATAATATTTCATATTTAAAATGTAATAACATTGAATCCTATTTCTTGTATATTATTTTCACAATAGTTTAGACCCTCTCTGAAAGTTCCCCTCTGCTTCAAACTGATATTCCAAAAGAATGACTTAATATATAAAAATTATATTAATTACCATTTTGAATAAATACACTGTTAATAACAATAGCTAGCTGAAAGAACTATTGCTAAAACCAGAACTAAGACTTGAGACTTGGACCACAGGGACTTGTGAACATGTATGAATTCTGACATACTGAACGTGTGTGTGCATGATGCTTATTAGTGTGTGTTTGTGTGTTTATAGTGTGGATCATTAAGGAGAGTTTGCAATGAGAAGAGGAATTACGAACTGCATTTACACACACACACATGGAAGAGCAAGGTTTGGTTTTGAGAATGGTGGGGACATCCCCAGAAGCTGAGGAATCAGAAAATGAATAGGATTAATAGGATAATATTACGTTTTTAGTCTATATCTACCTTAACAATACGTTAATGAATTCTGTAATTTTACAGGTAACTATTAAAGACGAGAAGTCGGTTTAACAGAGACTTAACTTTACTCCGTTCATAGTGCAATGCAATAGTGAAATACGGTCTTGTTCCTTGCTTTTTGAAGAAGCCAAACACATGTCTGCATCTGCTCTTCATTTACTCTCCCACAAGTTCTTTATTTATGCTTTTTCTGGTTCCTCAGTGTCTCTGTCTCAGATTAAACAACAGACACAATGGACACACAGTTATAAATCCTATTTCTAAGGTCCATTAATTAAAGTTTTTAATTAACAACTAGAAGTTAGAAATCTACATGCATCTTGTATTGTGTCCTTTATAAGGTTCACTCTACTATCTGCTACTGCCTGATATAAAATGAAATATTAACAGCTTATGTGATTTACAAGGTTTATGTTATAATCAATCAATGCTTGTCTTGGCTTTAATCTGTATAAAGACAAAAATAAAGATTCAGAGTTAAAAACACATCATCTGTTTAAGTGTGCTTGAGTTACAGAGAGAATGTGTTTTTGTGTGTTTTAGCTGTCTGTAACATTTTGTGTGTAATAATAATAACTAGAATGTACATTTCCAGAAGAAAATGTGAAGTGGTGCTTGCAGTGGCAAAATTCGTCGCTCGGTTGCTAGAGTGTGGTACATGATTGCATACGAGACAACAAACACGTCTGTACGATGTTCTGGTGCTGAGATATGGCTTATTTATGTGTTTGTATGGTTACTAGGGTACCCTATATGGTTGCTATGGTGTGCTCATACAGTTTATTAGATGATATTAGAAGACTAGTTGACAGTCTGAGTCAAAAAAGCCGAACTCCACGTCTCTACGATTTTCTGGAGCTAAAATATAGCTTGGAAATGTAGTTTTATGGTTGCTAGGGTGGCATAAGTGGTTGCTAGGGCGTGGCCATGAAGTTGTTATGTCCCTACTTATTGGCTGCTTCATAAGCCGAGTCAAAAGAGCCCAAGCCCAAGTCTCTATGACCTTCTAGTCAAAAGATATGATCTCACAAATTTTGTGCCAATGTTAAGTCTATGGGACTTTTTTACCCAATGATTTGCCCCTGGGGCAAACACCGTACCCCTGATCGCTAAGAAAAATCATACCACACCTCTCCTCAATAATCCGCACAATTTGACGCCTCAATCAGGGGTGTGTGATGTCGGCGTGTATTTTTTAACAGATAATTACTGTGGAGTTTTTATTTGGAGTTTTTATAGAGTTTTATAGAGTTTTTATAGAGTTATTTAGTATGGCACGAGGCCTGCGGCCTCGTGCCTATCACCAACGGTTGCTAGGGTGCTGTAACTGGTTGCTATGGTGTGGCTTTGAAGATTTAGGGCCATTACTTATTGGCTGCTTGATAAAATAAATCCTCTGAGGGAGAGAGAGAGGGCCTGACAGCAGGGCTGTCAGGCCCTTTTCTTGGGTGTGTGTGAAAAAGTGACAGTTGGATTCAAATTTCCGAACATTCCGCAATGTTAAGTCAATGGGACTTTTTCGGCCGCTTTTTCGTCCGCTGTGCGAACATCGTACACCCGATCTCTTAGAAAAGTCATAGCACACCATTCCCGAACAGGCCGCACGTTTTGACACCTCATTCATGGGTCTGTGACAAAAACTGCGGGAGGAGTAGCGCGTCAAACTTTTGTCCGGAATAATAATAAGAACTAGAATGTACATTTCCAGAAGAAAATGTGAAGTGGTGCTTGCAGTGGCAAAACTCGCCGCTCGGTTGCTAGCGTGCGGTTAGCTAGTTTTTACCAAGATGCTAGCATGATTAGCATGATTAGCATGTTGCTAGCATCATGCTAGCATGATTAGCATGTTGCTAGCATCATGCTAGCATTATAAGCATGTTACTAGCATGTTTTAGTTAGATTCTCCCATTATGCTAGCATGTTGCTAGCATGATGCTAGCAAAAATAAGAATGTTGCAAACATGTTTTAGTTAGATGCTAGCATAATTTGCATCATGCTAGCATGATTAGCATATTGCTAGCATCATGCTAGCATGATTAGCATATTGCTAGCATCATGCTAGCATGTTTAGCATATTGCTAGAATCATGCTAGCATGATTAGCATATTGCTAGCATCATGCTAGCATGTTTAGCATGTTGCTAGCATGATGCTAGCATGTTTAGCATGTTGCTAGCATGTTGCTAGCATCTTGCTAGCATGATGCTAGCATGTTTAGCATGTTGCTAGCATGTTTAGCATGTTGCTAGCATGTTGCTAGCATGATGCTAGCATGATTAGCATGTTGCTAGCATGATGCTAGCATAATTAGCATGTTGCTAGCATATTGCTAGCATGTTGCTAGCATGATTAGCATGTTGCTAGCATGATGCTAGCATGATTAGCATGATGCTAGCATGATTAGCATGTTGCTAGCATGATGCTAGCATGATTAGCATGTTTCTAGCATATTTGTAGCATGATTAGCATGTTGCTACCATGTTACTAGCATGATTAGCATGTTGCTAGCATGATGCTAGCATGATTAGCCTGTTGCTAGCATGTTTGTAGCTAGTTGCTAGCATGATTAGCATGTTTCTAGCATCATGCTAGCATGATTAGCATGTTGCTAGCATTATGCTAGCATGATTAGCATGTTGCTAGCATGTTTAGCATGTTGCTAGCATGGTTGCTAAGGTATTACTAGGTGGTTGCTAGGGTGTTGCTAGGCGGTTGCTAGGGTGTTCTGGGTGGTTGCTAGGGCGTTGCTAGGCAGTTGCTAGGGTATCCTGGGTGGTTGCTAAGCGGTTGCTAGGGTAATTTGTGTGGTTGCTAGGGCATTCCTAGGGTGTTCAGGGTGGTTGCTAGGGTGTTGCTAGGTTGTTGCTAAGGTATTCTGGATGGTTGCTAGGGTGTTCTGGGTGGTTGCTAGGCGGTTGCTAGGGTGTTCTGGGTGGTTGCTAGGGCGTTGCTAGGCAGTTGCTAGGGTATCCTGGGTGGTTGTTAGGCGGTTGCTAGGGTAATTTGGGTGGTTGCTAGGGCGTTGCTAGGCAGTTGCTAGGGTGTTCTGGGTGGTTGCTAGGGTGTTGCTAGGCAGTTGCTAGGGTATCCTGGGTGGTTGCTAGGCGGTTGCTAGGGTGTTCTGGGTGGTTGCTTGGGAGTTGCTAGGCAGTTGCTAGGGTGTTCTGGGTGGTTGCTAGGGTAATCTGGGTGGTTGCTTTGGTGTTACTAGGTGGTTGGTAGTTGTCAAAGATGGTTACTGTTGAGTTTGTAGCATTTTATTGGCATGATTTAGCACTTAGCTAATCAATATTAGCATGTAGCTATTCACTGTTAGCATGTGTAGCATGTAGCAAGTCCTGTTTGCTAGCATGAGTCAAAATAGCCAACCCCCATCTCTATACGATGTTCTGATGCAGAGATATCGGTCTTGCAAAACGGTTGCTAGGGTACACTGTTTGGTTGCTAGGGAGTGGCTTGGCAGCTGCCAATCATGAAGCTCCAAAGTCAATGTGAATGTATAAACCAACCCCCATCTCTATACGATGTTCTGATGCAGAGATGTAGGTCTTGCAAAATGGTTGCTAGGGTACTCTGTTTGGTTGCTAGGGAGTGGCTTGGCAGCTGCCAATCATGAAACTCCAAAGGCTGCTTGTCAGTATGAATGATATAAACCAACTCCCATGCCTCTGTGACATTCAGAATGGACGATATTCCTCTTTGGATTTTGGTTGCTAAGGTGCTCGACAATGGTTGCTAGGGCGTGGCTAGGAAGTGTTGAGGTGATTCATGATTGGCTGTTTGCTGCCCCGAGTCAAACGAGACCACCCTCATGTTTCTATGACAATTCAGTCCAGAGATATCCCTTCGATCTTTTTCAATGGAAGTCTATGGGAGTTGTTGCTAAGGTGCTCTAAATGGTTGCTAGGGCGTGGCTTAATAGCTTCACAATGATCCTGAGAGACTGATTGGTCGTCTGAGTAAAATGAGCCCGCCCCCTTGTCTCTATGACACTGTGATCCAGAGTTATGTTCAATAGAAAATCGCTTACTATGGTGTAGGACGGCCCATTTCATGGGCCGTCCTACACCATAGTAAGTCAATGGGGCAACTTTGGGCCCCTCCTGCACCCCAGGGGTGCAACTTTTACCCCATTGTGTGGTATGTTCTTACAGAGCCTGTCAGCCTCTTCAAATGTGGTAAATTACATGTTTCTGCGACATCCTCGTTCCGAGCTACGACTCGTCAAAGTTTGACGCAATGTTAAGTCTATGGGATTTTTCGGCCGGTTTTTCGCCCCTGGGGCGAACATCGTACCCCCGATCCCTTATAAAAGTCATAGCACACCATTCCCGAATAATCCGCACGATTTGACGCCTCATTCGTGGGTCTGTGACAAAAACTGCGGGAGGAGTAGCGCGTCAAAAAGTGGCCAGAAGAATAAGAATAAGAACTAGAATGTACATTTCCAGAAGAAAATGTGAAGTGGTGCTTGCAGTGGCAAAACTCGCCGCTCGGTTGCTAGAGTGTGGTACATTATTGCATACGAGCCAACAACCATGTCTGTACGATGTTCTGGTGCTGAGATATGGCTTATTCATGTGTTCAGGTGGTTACTAGGGTACTCTATATGGTTGCTATGGTGTGCTTATACAGTTTATGAGATGATATTTAAAGAGTAGTTGACAGTCTGAGTCAAAAAAGGCAAACTCCATGTTTCTACTATTTTCTGGAGCTGAGATATGGCTTGAATATGTTGTTTTATGGTTGCTAGGCTGCCCTAAGTGGTTGCTAGGGCGGCAATATGAATGTATTATGTCACTACTTATTGGCTGCTTGATAGGCCGAGTCAAAAGAGCCCAACCCCAAGTCTATATGACCTTCTGGTCAAAAGATATGATCTCACAAATTTTGTGCCAATGTTAAGTCTATGGGACTTTTTTCAGCCAATTATTTGCCCCTGGGGCAAACACCGTACCCCCGATCGGTAAGAAAAGTCACAGCACACCTCTCCTCAATAATCCGCACAATTTGACGCCTCACTCAGGGGTCTGTGATGTCGGCATGTATTTATTTACAGATAATTACTATGGAGTTTTATATGGAGTTTTTATAGAGTTTTTATAGAGATATTTAGTATGGCACTCGGCCTGCGGCCTCGTGCCTATGGCCTACGGTTGCTAGGGTGCTGTAACTGGTTGCTATGGTGTGGCTATGAAGATGTTAGGCCATTACTTATTGGCTGCTTGATAAAATAAATCCTCTGAGGGAGAGAGAGAGGGCCTGACAGCAGGGCTGTCAGGCCCTTTTCTGTGGGTGTGTGTGAAAGTGGCAGTTGAGATTTAAATTTCTGAAAATTCCGCAATGTTAAGTCAATGGGATTTTTTTGGCCGCTTTTTCGTCCGCTGTGCGAACATCGTACACCCGATCTCTTAGAAAAGTCATAGCACACCTCTCCTCAATGAGCCGGTCGATTTGACGCCTCACTCAGGTGTGTGTGACAAAAGCTGCGGGAGGAGTAGCGCGCCAAACTTTGTGTGGAATAATAAGAATAATAAGTATGCACAATAACACTAGTGTTGCTTTGCCATAGGCAAGCACCACTAACTAGAATGTACATTTCCAGAAGAAAATGTGAAGTGGTGCTTGCAGTGGCAAAACTCGCCGCTCGGTTGCTAGCGTGCGGTTAGCTAGTTTTTACCAAGATGCTAGCATGATTAGCATGATTAGCATGTTGCTAGCATCATGCTAGCATGATTAGCATGTTGCTAGCATCATGCTAGCATTATAAGCATGTTACTAGCATGTTTTAGTTAGATTCTCCCATTATGCTAGCATGTTGCTAGCATGATGCTAGCAAAAATAAGCATGTTGCAAACATGTTTTAGCTAGATGCTAGCATTATTTGCATCATGCTAGCATGATTAGCATATTGCTAGCATCATGCTAGCATGATTAGCATATTGCTAGCATCATGCTAGCTTGTTTAGCATGTTGCTAGCATGATGCTAGCATGTTTAGCATGTTGCTAGCATGTTGCTAGCATCTTGCTAGCATGATGCTAGCATGTTTAGCATGTTGCTAGCATGTTGCTAGCATGATGCTAGCATGATTAGCATGTTGCTAGCATGATGCTAGTATTATTAGCATGTTGCTAGCATATTGCTAGCATGTTGCTAGCATGATTAGCATGTTGCTAGCATGATGCTAGCATGATGCTAGCATGATTAGCATGTTGCTAGCATGATGCTAGCATGATTAGCATGTTGCTAGCATGATGCTAGCATGATTAGCATGTTTCTAGCATATTTGTAGCATGATTAGCATGTTGCTACCATGTTACTAGCATGATTAGCATGTTGCTAGCATGATGCTAGCATGATTAGCCTGTTGCTAGCATGTTTGTAGCTAGTTGCTAGCATGATTAGCATGTTTCTAGCATCATGCTAGCATGATTAGCATGTTGCTAGCATTATGCTAGCATGATTAGCATGTTGCTAGCATGATGCTAGCATGTTTAGCATGTTGCTAGCATGGTTGCTAAGGTATTACTAGGTGGTTGCTAGGGTGTTGCTAGGCGGTTGCTAGGGTGTTCTGGGTGGTTGCTAGGGCGTTGCTAGGCAGTTGCTAGGGTATCCTGGGTGGTTGCTAAGCGGTTGCTAGGGTAATTTGTGTGGTTGCTAGGGCATTCCTAGGGTGTTCAGGCTGGTTGCTAGGGTGTTGCTAGGTTGTTGCTAAGGTATTCTGGATGGTTGCTAGGGTGTTCTGGGTGGTTGCTAGGCGGTTGCTAGGGTGTTCTGGGTGGTTGCTACGGCGTTGCTAGGCAGTTGCTAGGGTATCCTGGGTGGTTGCTAGGCGGTTGCTAGGGTAATTTGGGTGGTTGCTAGGGCATTGCTAGGCAGTTGCTAGGGTGTTCTGGGTGGTTGCTAGGGTGTTGCTAGGCAGTTGCTAGGGTATCCTGGGTGGTTGCTAGGCGGTTGCTAGGGTGTTCTGGGTGGTTGCTAGGGCGTTGCTAGGCAGTTGCTAGGGTGTTCTGGGTGGTTGCTAGGGTAATCTGTGTGGTTGCTATGGTGTTACTAGGTGGTTGGTAGTTGTCAAAGATGGTTACTGTTGAGTTTGTAGCATTTTATTGGCATGATTTAGCACTTAGCTAATCAATATTAGCATGTAGCTATTCACTGCTAGCATGTGTAGCATGTAGCAAGTCCTGTTTGCTAGCATGAGTCAAAATAGCCAACCCCCATCTCTATACGATGTTCTGATGCAGAGATATCGGTCTTGCAAAACGGTTGCTAGGGTACACTGTTTGGTTGCTAGGGAGTGGCTTGGCAGCTGCCAATCATGAAGCTCCAAAGTCAATGTGAATGTATAAACCAACCCCCATCTCTATACGATGTTCTGATGCAGAGATGTAGGTCTTGCAAAATGGTTGCTAGGGTACTCTGTTTGGTTGCTAGGGAGTGGCTTGGCAGCTGCCAATCATGAAACTCCAAAGGCTGCTTGTCAGTATGAATGATATAAACCAACTCCCATGCCTCTGTGACATTCAGAATGGACGATATTCCTCTTTGGATTTTGGTTGCTAAGGTGCTCGACAATGGTTGCTAGGGCGTGGCTAGGAAGTGTTGAGGTGATTCATGATTGGCTGTTTGCTGCCCCGAGTCAAACGAGACCACCCTCATGTTTCTATGACAATTCAGTCCAGAGATAACCCTTCGATCTTTTTCAATGGAAGTCTATGGGAGTTGTTGCTAAGGTGCTCTAAATGGTTGCTAGGGCGTGGCTAGATAGCTTCACAATGATCCTGAGAGACTGATTGGCCGTCTGAGTAAAATGAGCCCGCCCCTTTGTCTCTACGACACTGTGATCCAGAGTTATGTTCAATATAAAAGCGGTTTCTATGGTGTAGGACGGCCCATTTCATGGGCCGTCCTACACCATAGTAAGTCAATGGGGCAACTTTGGGCAGCTCCTGCCCCACAGGGGTGCAACTTTTACCCCATTGTGTGGTATATTCTTACAGAGCCTGTCAGCCTCTTCAAATGTGGTAAATTTCACGTTTCTGCGACATCCTCGTTCCGAGCTACGACTCGTCAAAGTTTGACGCAATGTTAAGTCTATGGGATTTTTCGGCCGGTTTTTCGCCCCTGGGGCGAACATCGTACCCCCGATCCCTTAGAAAAGTCATAGCACACCATTCCCGAACAGGCCGCACGTTTTGACACCTCATTCATGGGTCTGTGACAAAAACTGCGGGAGGAGTAGCGCGTCAAAAAGTGGCCAGAAGAATAAGAAGAATAAGAAGAATAAGAAGAATAAGAACTAGAATGTACATTTCCAGAAGAAAATGTGAAGTGGTGCTTGCAGTGGCAAAACTCGCCGCTCGGTTGCTAAGGTGTGGTAAATGATTGCATACGAGCAAAGAACCATATCTGTACGATATTCTGGTGCTGAGATATGGCTTATTCATGTGTTTGTATGGTTACTAGGTTACTCTATATGGTTGCTATGGTGTGCTTATACAGTTTATGAGATGATATTTAAAGACTAGTTGACAGTCTAAGTCAAAAAAGCTAAACTCCATGTTTCTACTATTTTCTGGAGCTGAATTATGGCTTGGAAATGTAGTTTTATGGTTGCTAGGGTGCCCTAAGTGGTTGCTAGGGCACGGCTATGAAGTTATTATGTCACTACTTATTGGCTTCTTGATAGGCCGAGTCAAAAGAGCCCAACCCCAAGTCTCTATGACCTTCTGGTCAAAAGATATGATCTCACAAATTTTGTGCCAATGTTAAGTCTATGGGACTTTTTTCGGCCGATTTATCGCCCACCGGACGAACATCGTACAACCGATCGCTTAGAAAAGTCATAGCACACCTCTCCTCAATGAACCGGTCGATTTGACACCTCACTCATGGGTCTACGACAAAACGTGCGGGAGGAGTAGCGTGCCGAAGTTTTGTCTAGGTGAATAGTAATCACAACACTAGAATGTACATTTCCAGAAGAAAATGTGAAGTGGTGCTTGCAGTGGCAAAACTCGCCGCTCGGTTGCTAGCGTGCGGTTAGCTAGTTTTTACCAAGATGCTAGCATGATTAGCATGTTGCTATTATCATGCTAGCATGATTAGCATGTTGTTAGCATTATGCTAGCATTATTAGCATGTTGCTAGCATGATTAGCATGTTGCTAGCATGATGTTAGCATGATTAGCATTTTGCTAGCATGTTGCTAGCATGATGCTAGCATGATTAGCATGTTTCTAGCATGTTGCTAGCATGATTAGCATGTTGCTAGCATGATGATTAGCATGTTGCTAGCATGATGCTAGCATGATTAGCATTTTGCTAGCATGTTGCTAGCATGATTAGCATGTTGCTAGCATGATGCTAGCATGATTAGCATGTTGCTAGCATGATGATTAGCATGTTGCTAGCATGATGCTAGCATGATTAGCATTTTGCTAGCATGTTGCTAGCATGATTAGCATGTTGCTAGCATGATTAGCATGTTGTTAGCATCATGCTAGCATGATTGGCATGTTGTTAGCATCATGCTACCAACATACTAGCATGATTAGCATGTTTACTAGCATGATGTTAGCATGATTAGCATTTTGCTAGCATGTTGCTAGCATGATGCTAACATGATTAGCATGTTTATAGCATGTTGCTAGCATGATTAGCATGTTGCTAGCATGATGCTAGCATGATTAGCATGTTGCTAGCATGTTGCTAGCATGATTAGCATGTTGCTAGCATGATGCTAGCATGATTAGCATGTTGTTAGCATGTTGCTAGCATGATTAGCATGTTGCTAGCATGATGCTAGCATGATTAGCATGTTGTTAGCATCATGCTAGCATGATTAGCATGTTGTTAGCATCATGCTACCAACATACTAGCATGATTAGCATGTTTACTAGCATGATGTTAGCATGATTAGCATTTTGCTAGCATGTTGCTAGCATGATGCTAACATGATTAGCATGTTTATAGCATGTTGCAAGCATGATTAGCATGTTGCTAGCATGATGCTAACATGATTAGCATGTTGCTAGCATGATGCTAGCATGATTAGCATGTTGTTAGCATCATGCTACCAACATGCTAGCATGATTAGCATGTTGCTAGCATGATGCTAGCAAAAATAAGCATGTTGCAAACATGTTTTAGGTAGATGCTAGCATGATTAGCATATTGCTAGCATGATGCTAGCATGTTTAGCATGTTGCTAGCATGATGCTAGCATGGTTGCTAAGGTGTTACTAGGTGGTTGCTAGGGTATTATGGGTGGTTGCTAGGGCGTTGCTAGGCGTTGCTAGGGTTTTTGGCTGGTTGCTATGGTGTTGCTAGGCGGTTGCTAGGGTGTTCTGGGTGGTTGCTAGGGTGTTGCTAGGCGGTTGCTAGGGTGTTCTGAGTGGTTGCTAGGGTGTTGCTAGGCGGTTGCTAGGGTATTCTGGGTGGTTGCTAGGGTGTTGCTAGGCAGTTGCTAGGGTGTTCTGGGTGGTTGCTAGGGTGTTGCTAGGCGGTTGCTAGGGTGTTCTGAGTGGTTGCTATGGTGTTGCTAGGGTATTCTGGGTGGTTGCTAGGGTGTTGTTAGGTGGTTGCTAGGGTATTCTGGGTGGTTGCTATGGTGTTGCTAGGCGGTTGCTAGGGTGTTTTAGGTGGTTGCTATGGTATTCTGGATGGTTGCTATGGTGTTACTAGGTGGTTGGTAGTGTTCACATTTGGTTACTATAGAGTTTTTATAATGTTCATGGCATGATTTAGCACTTAGCTAATCAATATTAGCATGTAGCTATTCACAGCTAGCATGTTTAGCATGTTGAAAGTCCTGTGTGCTAGCATGAGTCAAAAGACCCAACCCCCATCTCTATACGATGTTCTGATGCAGAGATGTAGGTCTTGCAAATTGGTTGCTAGGGTACTCTGTTTGGTTGCTAGGGAGTGGCTTGGCAGCTGCCAATGATGAAACTCCTAAGGCTGCTTGTCAGTATGAATGATATAAACCACCCCCCATCTCTATACGATGTTCTGATATAGAGATGTAGGTCTTGCAAAATGGTTGCTAGGGTACTCTGTTTGGTTGCTAGGGAGTGGCTTGGCAGCTGCCAATCATGAAACTCCAAAGGCTGCTTGTCAGTATGAAAGATATAAACCAACTCCCATGCCTCTGTGACATTCAGAATGGACGATATTCCTCTTTGGATTTTTGTTGCTAAGGTGCTCGACAATGGTTGCTAGGGCGTGGCCAGTAAGTGTTGAGGTGATTCAGGATTGGCTGTTTGCTGCCCCGAGTCAAACGAGCCCACCCTCATGTTTCTATGACAATTCAGTCCAGAGATATCCCTTCGATCTCTTTCAATGGAAGTCTATGGGAGTTGTTGCTAAGGTGCTCTAAATGGTTGCTAGGGCGTGGCTTGATAGCTTCACAATGATCCTGAGAGACTGATTGGTTGTCTGAGTAAAATGAGCCCGCCCTCTTGTCTCTATGACACTGTGATCCAGAGTTATGTTCAATACAAAAGCGGTTTCTATGGTGTAGGACGGCCCATTTCATGGGCCGTCCTACACCATAGTAAGTCAATGGGGCAACTTTGGGCCCCTCCTGCCCCTCAGGGGTGCAACTTTTACCCCATTGTGTGGTATGTTCTTACAGAGCCTGTCAGCCTCTTCAAATGTGGCAAATTTCACGTTTCTGCGACATCCTCGTTCCGAGCTACGACTCGTCAAAGTTTTTCGCAATGTTAAGTCTATGGGATTTTTTTGGGCCGTTTTTCGCCCCTGGGGCGACCATCGTACCCCCGATCTCTTAGAAAAGTCATAGCACACCATTCCCGAACAGGCCGCACGTTTTGACACCTCATTCATGGGTCTGTGACAAAAACTGCGGGAGGAGTAGCGCGTCAAAAAGTGGCCAGAAGAATAATAATAAGAAGAAGAAGAAGAAGAAGAATAACTAGAATGTACATTTCCAGAAGAAAATGTGAAGTGGTGCTTGCAGTGGCAAAACTCGCCGCTCGGTTGCTAGGGTGTTGTACATGATTGCATACGAGACAACAACCATGTCTGTACGATGTTCTGATGCGGAGATATGGCTTATTCATGTGTTTGTATGGTTACTAGGGTACAATATATGGTTGCTATGGTGTGCTTATACAGTTTATGGGATGATATTTAAAGACTGGTTGACAGTCTGAGTCAAAAAAGCCAAGCTCCATGTCTCTACAATTTTCTGGAGCTGAAATATGGCTTGTAAATGTTGTTTTATGGTTGCTAGGGTGCCCTAAGTGGTTGCTAGGGCGTGGCCATGAAGTTGTTATGTCACTACTTATTGGCTTCTTGATAGGCCGAGTCAAAAGAGCCCAACCCCAAGTTTCTATGACCTTCTGCTCAAAAGAAATGATCTTACAAATTTTGTGCCAATGTTAAGTCTATGGGACTTTTTTCGGCAAATTTTTCGCCCGCCGGACGAACATCGTACAACCGATCGCTTAGAAAAGACATAGCACACCTCTCCTCAATGAACCGGTCGATTTGACACCTCATTCATGGGTCTACGACAAAAGGTCTGGGAGGAGTAGCGTGCCGAAGTTTTGTCTGGGTGAATAGTAATCACAACACTAGAATGTACATTTCCAGAAGAAAATGTGAAGTGGTGCTTGCAGTGGCAAAACTCGCCGCTCGGTTGCTAGGGTGTGCTATATGATTGCATACGAGACAACAAACACGTCTGTACGATATTGTGGAGCTGAGATATGGCTTATTTATGTGTTCAGGTGGTTACTAGGGTACTCTATATGGTTGCTATGGTGTGCTTATACAGTTTATGAGATGATATTTAAAGACTAGTTGACAGTCTAAGTCAAAAAAAGCAAACTCCATGTTTCTTCTATTTTCTGGAGCTGAAATATGGCTTGGAAATAAAGTTTTATGGTTGCTAGGGTGGCATAAGTGGTTGCTAGGGCGTAGCCATGAAGTTATTATGTCACTACTTATTGGCTTCTTGATAGGCCGAGTCAAAAGAGCCCAACCGCAAGTCTCTATGACCTTCTGGTCAAAAGATATGATCTCACAAATTTTGTGCCAATGTTAAGTCTATGGGACTTTTTTCGGCCAATTATTTGCCCCTGGGGCGAACACCGTACCCCCGATCGGTAAGAAAAGTCACAGCACACCTCTCCTCAATAATCCGCACAATTTAACGCCTCACTCAGGGGTCTGTGATGTCGGCATGTATTTATTTACAGATAATTACTATGGAGTTTTATATGGAGTTTTTATAGAGTTTTTATAGAGTTATTTAGTATGGCACTCGGCCTGCGGCCTCGTGCTTATGGCCTACGGTTGCTAGGGTGCTGTAACTGGTTGCTATGGTGTGGCTATGAAGATGTTAGGCCATTACTTATTGGCTGCTTGATAAAATAAATCCTCTGAGGGAGAGAGAGAGGGCCTGACAGCAGGGCTGTCAGGCCCTTTTCTGTGGGTGTGTGTGAAAGTGACAGTTGAGATTTAAATTTCTGAAAATTCCGCAATGTTAAGTCAATGGGACTTTTTTGGCCGCTTTTTCGTCCGCTGTGCGAACATCGTACACCCGATCTCTTAGAAAAGTCATAGCACACCATTCCCGAACAAGCCGCACGTTTTGACACCACTTTCATGGGTCTGTGACAAAAGCTGCGGGAGGAGTAGCGCGCCGAAATTTTGTCCGGAAGAAAAATAAGAATAATAAGTATGGACAACTAGAATGTACATTTCCAGAAGAAAATGTGAAGTGGTGCTTGCAGTGGCAAAACTCGCCGCTCGGTTGCTAGGGTGTGGTACATTATTGCATACGAGCCAACAACCATGTCTGTACGATATTGTGGAGCTGAGATATGGCTTATTCATGTGTTTGTATGGTTACTAGGGTACCCTATATGGTTGCTATGGTGTGCTTATACAGTTTATGAGATGATATTCAAAAAATAATTGACAGTCTAAGTCAAAAAAGCCAAACTCCATGTTTCTACTATTTTCTGGAGCTGAAATATGACTTGGAAATGTAGTTTGATGGTTGCTAGGGTGCCCTAAGTGGTTGCTAGGGCGTAGCCATGAAGTTATTATATCACTACTTATTGGCTTCTTGATAGGCCGAGTCAAAAGAGCCCAATCCCAAGTCTCTATGACCTTCTGGTCAAAAGATAAGATCTCACAAATTTTGTGCCAATGTTAAGTCTATGGGACTTTTTTCGTCCAATTTATCGCCCGCCGGACGATCATCGTAAAACCGATTGCTTAGAAAAGACATAGCACACCTCTCCTCAATGAACCGGTCGATTTGACACCTCATTCATGGGTCTACGAGAAAACGTGCGGGAGGAGTAGCGTGCCGAAGTTTTGTCTAGGTGAATAGTAATCACAATACTAGAATGTACATTTCCAGAAGAAAATGTGAAGTGGTGCTTGCAGTGGCAAAACTCGCCGCTCGGTTGCTAGGGTGCGGTTAGCTAGTTTTTACCAAGCTGCTAGCATGATTAGCATGTTGCTAGTATCATGCTAGCATGATTAGCATGTTGTTAGCATTATGCTAGCATTATTAGCATGTTGCTAGCATGATTAGCATGTTGCTAGCATGATGCTAGCATGATGCTAGCATGATTAGCATGATGCTAGCATGATTAGCATGTTGCTAGCATGTTGCTAGCATGATGCTAGCATGATTAGCATGTTGCTAGCATCATGTTAGCATGATTAGCATGTTGTTAGCATCATGCTAGCATCATGCTAGCATGATTAGCATGTTGTTAGCATCATGCTACCAACATGCTAGCATGATTAGCATGTTGCTAGCATGATGCTAGCATGATTAGCATGTTGCTAGCATGATGCTAGCAAAAATAAACATGTTGCAAACATGTTTTAGCTAGATGCTAGCATGATTAGCATATTGCTAGCATCATGCTAGCATGTTTAGCATGTTGCTAGCATGGTTGCTAAGGTGTTACTAGGTGGTTGCTAGGGTATTATGGGTGGTTGCTAGGCGGTTGCTAGGGTGTTCTGGGTGGTTGCTAGGGTGTTGCTAGGCGGTTCTGGGTGGTTGCTATGTTGTTGCTATGCGGTTGCTAGGGTATTCTGGGTGGTTGCTAAGGTGTTTTGGGTGGTTGCTAGGCGGTTGCTAGGGTGTTCTGGGTGGTTGCTAGGGTGTTCTGAGTGGTTGCTATGGTGTTGCTAGGTGGTTGCTAGGGTATTCTGGGTGGTTGCTAGGGTGTTGCTAGGTGGTTGCTAGGGTATTCTGGGTGGTTGCCAGGGTGTTGCTAGGCGGTTGCTAGGGTGTTCTGGGTGGTTGCTAGGGTGTTGCTAGGCGGTTGCTAGGGTATTCTGGGTGGTTGCTATGGTGTTGCTAGGCGGTTGCTAGGGTGTTTTGGGTGGTTGCTAGGGTGTTTTAGGTGGTTGCTATGGTATTCTGGATGGTTGCTATGGTGTTACTAGGTGGTTGGTAGTGTTCACATTTGGTTACTATAGAGTTTTTATAATGTTCATGGCATGATTTAGCACTTAGCTAATCAATATTAGCATGTAGCTATTCACAGCTAGCATGTTTAGCATGTTGAAAGTCCTGTGTGCTAGCATGAGTCAAAAGACCCAAACCCCATCTCTATACGATGTTCTGATGCAGAGATGTAGGTCTTGCAAAATGGTTGCTAGGGTACTCTGTTTGGTTGCTAGGGAGTGGCTTGGCAGCTGCCAATAATGAAACTCCAAAGGCTGCTTGTCAGTATGAATTATATAAACCAACCCCCATCTCTATACGATGTTCTGATATAGAGATGTAGGTCTTGCAAAATGGTTGCTAGGGTACTCTGTTTGGTTGCTAGGGAGTGGCTTGGCAGCTGCCAATCATGAAATTCCAAAGGCTGCTTGTCAGTATAAATGATATAAACCAACTCCCATGCCTCTGTGACATTCAGAATGGAAGATATCCCTGTTTGGATTTTGGTTGCTAAGGTGCTCGACAATGGTTGCTAGGGCGTGGCCAGTAAGTGTTGAGGTGATTCAGGATTGGCTGTTTGCTGCCCCGAGTCAAACGAGACCACCCTCATGTTTCTATGACAATTCAGTCCAGAGATATCCCTTCGATCTCTTTCAATGGAAGTCTATGGGAGTTGTTGCTAAGGTGCTCTAAATGGTTGCTAGGGCGTGGCTTGATAGCTTCACAATGATCCTGAGAGACTGATTGGTTGTCTGAGTAAAATGAGCCCGCCCTCTTGTCTCTATGACACTGTGATCCAGAGTTATGTTCAATACAAAAGCGGTTTCTATGGTGTAGGACGGCCCATTTCATGGGCCGTCCTACACCATAGTAAGTCAATGGGGAAACTTTGGGCCCCTCTTGCCCCCCAGGGGTGCAACTTTTACCCCATTGTGTGGTGTGTTCTTACAGAGCCTGTCAGCCTCTCCAAATGTGGTAAATTACACGTTTCTGCGACATCCTCGTTCCGAGCTACGACTCGTCAAAGTTTGACGCAATGTTAAGTCTATGGGATTTTTCGGCCGGTTTTTCGCCCCTGGGGCGAACATCGTACCCCCGATCCCTTATAAAAGTCATAGCACACCATTCCCGAACAGGCCGCACGTTTTGACGCCTCATTCGTGGGTCTGTGACAAAAGCTGCGGGAGGAGTAGCGCGCCAAACTTTGTGTGGAATAATAAGAATAATAAGTTTGCACAATAACACTAGTGTTGCTTTGCCATAGGCAAGCACCACTAACTAGAATGTACATTTCCAGAAGAAAATGTGAAGTGGTGCTTGCAGTGGCAAAACTCGCCGCTCGGTTGCTAGAGTGTGGTACATTATTGCATACGAGACAACAAACACGTCTGTACGATGTTCTGGTGCTGAGATATGGCTTTTTTATGTGTTTGTATGGTTACTAGGGTACCCTATATGGTTGCTATGGTGTGCTTATACAGTTTATGAGATGATATTTAAAGACTAGTTGACAGTCTGAGTCAAAAAAGCCAAACTCCATGTTTCTACCATTTTCTGGAGCTGAAAAATGACTTAGAAATGTAGTTTTATGGTTGCTAGGGTGGCATAAGTGGTTGCTAGGGCGTGGCCATGAAGTTGTTATGTCCCTACTTATTGGCTGCTTCATAAGCCGAGTCAAAAGAGCCCAACCCCAAGTCTCTGTGACCTTCTAGTCAAAAGATATGATCTCAAAAATTTTGTGCCAATGTTAAGTCTATGGGACTTTTTTACCCAATGATTTGCCCCTGGGGCGAACACCGTACCCCTGATCGCTAAGAAAAATCATACCACACCTCTCCTCAATAATCCGCACAATTTGACGCCTCAATCAGGGGTGTGTGATGTCGGCGTGTATTTTTTAACAGATAATTACTGTGGAGTTTTTATTTGGAGTTTTTATAGAGTTTTATAGAGTTATTTAGTATGGCACGAGGCCTGCGGCCTCGTGCCTATCACCCACGGTTGCTAGGGTGCTGTAACTGGTTGCTATGGTGTGGCTTTGAAGATTTAGGGCCATTACTTATTGGCTGCTTGATAAAATAAATCCTCCTAGGGAGAGAGAGAGGTCTGCCTGACAGCAGGGCTGTCAGGCCCTTTTGTGTCTGTGTGAAAATGACAGTTGAGATTTAAATTTCTGAAAATTCCGCAATGTTAAGTCAATGGGACTTTTTTGGCCGCTTTTTCGTCCGCTGTGCGAACATCGTACACCCGATCTCTTAGAAAAGTCATAGCACACCATTCCCGAACAGGCCGCACGTTTTGACACCTCATTCATGGGTCTGTGACAAAAACTGCGGGAGGAGTAGCGCGTCAAACTTTGTCCAGAATAATAATAATAAAAATTAGAATAAGAATAATAAGTATGCACAATAACACTAGTGTTGCTTTGCCTTTGGCAAGCACCACTAATAACAATAGTGTTGCTTTGCAAAGCACCACTAATAAGTATGTGAGATAACAATAGTGTTGCTTCGCCATAGGCAAGCACCACTAATTATAAGAAGAACTAGAATGTACATTTCCAGAAGAAAATGTGAAGTGGTGCTTGCAGTGGCAAAACTCGCCGCTCGGTTGCTAGGGTGTTCTTGGAGTTTGCTATGATGATGCAAGGCAGTTGCTAGGGTGTTCTGGGTGGTTGCTATGGTGTTGCTATGCGGTTGCTAGGGTATTCTGGGTGGTTGCTAAGGTGTTTTGGGTGGTTGCTAGGCGGTTTCTAGGGTGTTCTGGGTGGTTGCTAGGGTGTTGCTAGTTTGTTGCTAGGTGGTTGCTAGGGTGTTTTGGGTGGTTGCTAGGGTGTTGCTAGGCGGTTGCTAGGGTGTTCTGGGTGGTTGCTAGGGTGTTGCTAGGCGGTTGCTAGGGTGTTCTGGGTGGTTGCTAGGGTGTTGCTAGGTGGTTGCTAGGGTGTTCTGAGTGGTTGCTAGGGTGTTGCTAGGTGGTTGCTAGGGTGTTCTGGGTGGTTGCTAGGGTGTTGCTAGGTGGTTGCTAGGGTGTTCTGGGTGGTTGCTAGGGTGTTGCTAGGTGGTTGCTAGGGTGTTCTGAGTGGTTGCTAGGGTGTTGCTAGGTGGTTGCTAGGGTGTTCTGAGTGGTTGCTAGGGTGTTGCTAGGCCGTTGCTATGGTGTTCGAGGGTGGTTGCTAGGGCGTTGCTAGGCAGTTGCTAGGGTATCCTGGGCGGTTGCTAGGCGGTTGCTAGGGTGTTCTGGGTGGTTGCTAGGCAGTTGCTAGGGTGTTTTGGGTGGTTGCTAGGCGGTTGCTAGGGCGTTGCTAGGCGGTTGCTAGGGTAATCTGGGTTGTTGCTAGGGCGTTGCTAGGCGGTTGCTAGGGTATCCTGGGTGGTTGCTAGGCGGTTGCTAGGGTGTTCTGGGTGGTTGCTAGGGCGTTGCTAGGCAGTTGCTAGGGTGTTCTGGGTGGTTGCTAGGGTGTTGCTAGAGTAATTTGGGTGGTTGCTATGGTGTTACTAGGTGGTTGGTAGTTGTCAAAGATGGTTACTGTTGAGTTTGTAGCATTTTATTGGCATGATTTAGCACTTAGCTAATCAATATTAGCATGTAGCTATTCACTGCTAGCATGTGTAGCATGTAGCAAGTCCTGTTTGCTAGCATGAGTCAAAAGACCCAACCCCCATCTCTATACGATGTTCTGATGCAGAGATGTAGGTCTTGCAAAATGGTTGCTAGGGTACTCTGTTTGGTTGCTAGGGAGTGGCTTGGCAGCTGCCAATCATGAAGCTCCAAAGTCAATGTGAATGTATAAACCAACCCCCATCTCTATACGATGTTCTGATGCAGAGATATTGGTTTTGCAAAATGGTTGCTAGGGTACTCTGTTTGGTTGCTAGGGAGTGGCTTGGCAGCTGCCAATCATGAAACTCCAAAGGCTGCTTGTCACTATGAAAGATATAAACCAACTCCCATGCCTCTGTGACATTCAGAATGGACGATATTCCTCTTTGGATTTTGGTTGCTAAGGTGCTCGACAATGGTTGCTAGGGCGTGGCTAGCAAGTGTTGAGGTGATTCATGATTGGCTGTTTGCTGGCCCGAGTCAAACGAGACCACCCTCATGTTTCTATGACAATTCAGTCCAGAGATATCCCTTCGATCTCTTTCAATGGAAGTCTATGGGAGTTGTTGCTAAGGTGCTCTAAATGGTTGCTAGGGCGTGGCTTGATAGCTTCACAATGATCCTGAGAGACTGATTGGTTGTCTGAGTAAAATGAGCCCGCCCCCTTGTCTCTATGACACTGTGATCCAGAGTTATGTTCAATATAAAAGCGGTTTCTATGGTGTAGGACGGCCCATTTCATGGGCCGTCCTACACCATAGTAAGTCAATGGGGAAACTTTGGGCAGCTCCTGCACCCCAGGGGTGCAACTTTTACCCCATTGTGTGGTATGTTCTTACAGAGTCTGTCAGCCTCTTCAAATGTGGCAAATTTCACGTTTCTGCGACATCCTCGTTCCGAGCTACGACTCGTCAAAGTTTTTCGCAATGTTAAGTCTATGGGATTTTTTTGGGCCGTTTTTCGCCCCTGGGGCGACCATCGTACCCCCGATCTCTTAGAAAAGTCATAGCACACCATTCCCGAACAGGCCGCACGTTTTGACACCTCATTCATGGGTCTGTGACAAAAACTGCGGGAGGAGTAGCGCGTCAAAAAGTGGCCGGAAGAATAATAAGAAGAAGAATAATAAGTATGTGAGATAACAATAGTGTTGCTTCGCCATAGGCAAGCACCACTAACTAGAATGTACATTTCCAGAAGAAAATGTGAAGTGGTGCTTGCAGTGGCAAAACTCGCCGCTCGGTTGCTAGAGTGTGGTACATTATTGCATACGAGCCAACAACCATGTCTGTACGATGTTCTGGTGCTGAGATATGGCTTATTCATGTGTTTGTATGGTCACTAGGGTACCCTATATGGTTGCTATGGTGTGCTTATACAGTTTATTGGATGATATTTAAAGACTAGTTGACAGTCTGAGTCAAAAAAGCGAAACTCCATGTTTTTACTATTTTCTGGAGCTGAGATATGGCTTGTAAATGTTGTTTTATGGTTGCTAGGCTGCCCTAAGTGGTTGCTAGGGCGCGATTATGAAGGTAATATGTCACTACTTATTGGCTGCTTGATAGGCCGAGTCAAAAGAGCCCAATCCCAAGTCTCTATGACCTCCTGGTCAAAAGATATGATCTCACAAATTTTTTGCCAATGTTAAGTCTATGAGACTTTTTTCGGCCAATTTATCGCCCGCCGGACGAACATCGTACAACCGATCGCTTAGAAAAGACATAGCACACCTCTCCTCAATGAACCGGTCGATTTGACACCTCATTCATGGGTCTACGACAAAACGTGCGGGAGGAGTAGCGTGCCGAAGTTTTGTCTAGGTGAATAGTAATCACAACACTAGAATGTACATTTCCAGAAGAAAATGTGAAGTGGTGCTTGCAGTGGCAAAACTCGCCGCTCGGTTGCTAGGGTGCGGTTAGCTAGTTTTTACCAAGATGCTAGCATGATTAGCATGTTAATAGTATCATGCTAGCATGATTAGCATGTTGTTAGCATTATGCTAGCATTATTAGCATGTTGCTAGCATGATTAGCATGTTGCTAGCATGATGCTAGCATGATGCTAGCATGATTAGCATGATGCTAGCATGATTAGCATGTTGCTAGCATGATGCTAGCATGATTAGCATGTTGCTAGCATGATGCTAGCAAAAATAAGCATGTTGCAAACATGTTTTAGCTAGATGCTAGCATGATTAGCATATTGCTAGCATCATGCTAGCATGTTTAGCATGTTGCTAGCATGTTGCTAGCATGGTTGCTAAGGTGTTACTAGGTGGTTGCTAGGGTATTATGGGTGGTTGCTAGGGCGTTGCTAGGCGGTTGCTAGGGTGTTCTGGGTGGTTGCTATGGTGTTGTTATGCGGTTGCTAGGGTATTCTGGGTGGTTGCTAGGCGGTTGCTAGGGTGTTCTGGGTGGTTGCTAGGGTGTTGCTAGGGGGTTGCTAGGGTGTTCTGGTTGGTTGCTAGGGTGTTGCTAGTCGGTTGCTAGGGTGTTCTGGGTGGTTGCTAGGGTGTTGCTAGGCGGTTGCTAGGCGGTTCTGGGTGGTTGCTATGTTGTTGCTATGCGGTTGCTAGGGTATTCTGGGTGGTTGCTAAGGTGTTTTGGGTGGTTGCTAGGCGGTTGCTAGGGTGTTCTGGGTGGTTGCTAGGGTGTTCTGAGTGGTTGCTAGGGTGTTGCTAGGTGGTTGCTAGGGTAATCTGGGTGGTTGCTAGGGTGCTGCTAGGTGGTTGCTAGGGTATTCTGGGTGGTTGCCAGGGTGTTGCTAGGCGGTTGCTAGGGTGTTCTGGGTGGTTGCTAGGGTGTTGCTAGGCGGTTGCTAGGGTATTCTGGGTGGTTGCTATGGTGTTGCTAGGCGGTTGCTAGGGTGTTTTGGGTGGTTGCTAGGGTGTTTTAGGTGGTTGCTATGGTATTCTGGATGGTTGCTATGGTGTTACTAGGTGGTTGGTAGTGTTCACATTTGGTTACTATAGAGTTTTTATAATGTTCATGGCATGATTTAGCACTTAGCTAATCAATATTAGCATGTAGCTATTCACAGCTAGCATGTTTAGCATGTTGAAAGTCCTGTGTGCCAGCATGAGTCAAAATACCCAACCCCCATCTCTATACGATGTTCTGATGCAGAGATGTAGGTCTTGCAAAATGGTTGCTAGGGTACTCTGTTTGGTTGCTAGGGAGTGGCTTGGCAGCTGCCAATGATGAAACTCCAAAGGCTGCTTGTCAGTATGAATGATATAAATCAACCCCCATCTCTCTACGATGTTCTGATAGAGAGATGTAGGTCTTGCAAAATGGTTGCTAGGGTACTCTGTTTGGTTGCTAGGGAGTGGATTGGCAGCTGCCAATCATGAAACTCCAAAGGCTGCTTGTCAGTATGAATGATATAAACCAACTCCCGTGCCTCTGTGACATTCAGAATGGACGATATTCCTCTTTGGATTTTGGTTGCTAAGGTGCTTGACAATGGTTGCTAGGGCGTGGCTAGGAAGTGTTGAGGTGATTCATGATTGGCTGTTTGCTGCCCCGAGTCAAACGAGACCACCCTCGTGTTTCTATGACAATTCAGTCCAGAGATATCCCTTCGATCTCTTTCAATGGAAGTCTATGGGAGTTGTTGCTAAGGTGCTCTAAATGGTTGCTAGGGCGTGGCTTGATAGCTTCACAATGACCCTGAGAGACTGATTGGTTGTCTGAGTAAAATGAGCCCGCCCCCTTGTCTCTATGACACTGTGATCCAGAGTTATGTTCAATATAAAAGCGGTTTCTATGGTGTAGGACGGCCCATTTCATGGGCCGTCCTACACCATAGTAAGTCAATGGGGCAACTTTGGGCCGCTCCTGCCCCTCAGGGGTGCAACTTTTACCCCATTGTGTGGTATGTTCTTACAGAGTCTGTCAGCCTCTTCAAATGTGGCAAATTTCACGTTTCTGCGACATCCTCGTTCCGAGCTACGACTCGTCAAAGTTTTTCGCAATGTTAAGTCTATGGGATTTTTTTGGGCCGTTTTTCGCCCCTGGGGCGACCATCGTACCCCCGATCTCTTAGAAAAGTCATAGCACACCATTCCCGAACAGGCCGCACGTTTTGACACCTCATTCATGGGTCTGTGACAAAAACTGCGGGAGGAGTAGCGCGTCAAAAAGTGGCCAGAAGAATAATAATAAGAAGAAGAAGAAGAAGAAGAATAATAAGTATGTGAGATAACAATAGTGTTGCTTCGCCATAGGCAAGCACCACTAACTAGAATGTACATTTCCAGAAGAAAATGTGAAGTGGTGCTTGCAGTGGCAAAACTCGCCGCTCGGTTACTAGGGTGTTCTGGGTGGTTGCTAGGGTGTTCTGGATGGTTGCTAGGGAGTTGCTAGGTGGTTGCTAGGGTGTTCTGAGTGGTTGCTAGGACGTTGCTAGGCGGTTGCTAGGATATTCTGGGTGGTTGCTAGGGCGTTGCTAGGCGGTTGCTAGGGTATTCTGTGTGGTTGCTAGGGCATTGTTAGGCGGTTGCTATGGTGTTCTGGGTGGTTGCTAGGCGGTTGCTAGGGTATTCTTGGTGGTTGCTATGGTGTTGCTAGGCGGTTGCTAGGGTTTTCTGGGTGGTTGCTAGGGCGTTGCTAGGCAGTTGCTAGGGTATCCTGGGTGGTTGCTAGGCGGTTGCTAGGGTATTCTGGGTGGTTGCTAGGGTGTTGCTAGGTGGTTGCTAAGGTATTCTGGATGGTTGCTAGGGTGTTGCTAGGCGGTTGCTAGGGTGTTCTGGGTGGTTGCTAGGGTATTCTGGGTGGTTGCTAAGCAGTTTCTAGGGTGTTCTGGGTGGTTGCTAGGGTGTTGCTAGGCAGTTGCTAGGGTCTCCTGGGTGGTTGCTAGGGTAATCTGGGTGGTTGCTAGGCAGTTGCTAGTGTATCCTGGGTGGTTGCTAGGCGGTTGCTAGGCGGTTGCTAGGGTGTTCTGGGTGGTTGCTAGGGCGTTGCTAGGCAGTTGCTAGGGTGTTCTGGGTGGTTGCTAGGGCATTGCTAGGCAGTTGCTAGGGTATCCTGGGTGGTTACTAGGTGGTTGCTAGGGTGTTCTGGGTGGTTGCTAGGGCGTTGCTAGGCAGTTGCTAGGGTGTTCTGGGTGGTTGCTAGGGTGTTGCTAGGGTAATCTGGGTGGTTGCTATGGTGTTACTAGGTGGTTGGTAGTTGTCAAAGATGGTTACTCTTGAGTTTGTAGCATTTTATTGGCATGATTTAGCACTTAGCTAATCAATATTAGCATGTAGCTATTCACTGCTAGCATGTGTAGCATGTAGCAAGTCCTGTTTGCTAGCGTGAGTCAAAAGAGCCAACCCCCATCTCTATACGATGTTCTGATGCAGAGATATTGGTCTTGCAAAACGGTTGCTAGGGTACTATGTTTGGTTGCTAGGGAGTGGCTTGGCAGCTGCCAATCATGAAACTCCAAAGGCTTCTTGTCAGTAAGAATGATATAAACCAACTCCCACGCCTTTGTGACATTCAGAATGGAAGATATCCCTGTCTGGATTTTGGTTGCTAAGGTGCTTGACATAGGTTGCTAGGGAGGGGTTAGGATGTGTTGAGGTGATTCAGGATTGGCTGTTTGCTGCCCCGAGTCAAATTCATGTTTCTATGACTCTTATATCCTGAGATATCGCTTTGATCTGTTTCAATGGAAGTCTATGGGAGTTGTTGCTAAGGTGCTCTAAATGGTTGCTAGGGCGTGGCTTAATAGCTTCACAATTATCCTGAGAGACTGATTGGTCGTCTGAGTAAAATGAGCCCGCCCTCTTGTCTCTATGACACTGTGACCCAGAGCTATGTTCAATACAAAATCCCTATGCAATTTACCATAGTAGGAAAAACGCATGCATTTCATGGGCCGTCCTACACCATTGTAAGTCAATGGGGAAACTTTGGGCAGCTCCTGCCCCCCAGGGGTGCAACTTTTACCCCATTGTGAGGTATGCTCTTACAGAGCCTGTCAGCCTCTTCAAATGTGGCAAATCACATGTTTCTGTGAAATCCTCGTTCGGAGCTATGAGTCGTCAAAGTTTGTCGCAATGTTAAGTCTATGGGATTTTTTTGGAAGTTTGTTCGCCCCTAGGGCGAACATCGTACCCCCGATCTCTTATTAAAACTCATAGGACTCTTCTCCTCAATAGGCCGCACGATTTGATGCCTCATTCATGGGTCTGTGACAAAAGCTGCGGGAATAGGAGGGCGCCAAACTTTTTTCCTGGAATAGTAAATGTTATACTAGAAAAATTTTCAATGGGGGTCAATGGGGCAACTTTGGGCAGCTCCTGCCCCCCAGGGGTGCAACTTTTATCCCATTGTGAGGTATATTCTTACAGAGCCTGTCAGCCTCTTCAAATGTGGTAAATTGCAGGTTTCTGCGAAATCCTCGCTCGGAGCTATGAATCGTCAAAGTTTGTCGCAATGTTAAGTCTATGGGATTTTTCGGCCGCTTTTCCGCCCCTGGGGCGACCATCGTACCCCCGATCGCTTATAAAAGTCATAGCACACCATTCCCGAACAGGCCGCACGTTTTGACACCTCATTCATGGGTCTGTGACAAAAACTGCGGGAGGAGTAGCGCGTCAAAAAGTGGCCAGAAGAATAAGAATAAGAACTAGAATGTACATTTCCAGAAGAAAATGTGAAGTGGTGCTTGCAGTGGCAAAACTCGCCGCTCGGTTGCTAGGGTGCGGTTAGCTAGTTTTTACCAAGATGCTAGCATGATTAGCATGTTGCTAGTATCATGCTAGCATGATTAACATGTTGTTAGCATTATGCTAGCATTATTAGCATGTTGCTAGCATGATTAGCATGTTGCTAGCATGATGCTAGCATGATGCTAGCATGATTAGCATGATGCTAGCATGATTAGCATTTTGCTAGCATGTTGCTAGCATCATGCTAGCATGATTAGCATGTTGTTAGCATCATGCTAGCATGATTAGCATGTTGTTAGCATCATGCTACCAACATGCTAGCATGATTAGCATGTTGCTAGCATGATGCTAGCATGAATAGCATGTTGCTAGCATGATGCTAGCAAAAATAAGCATGTTGCAAACATGTTTTAGCTAGATGCTAGCATGATTAGCATATTGCTAGCATCATGCTAGCATGTTTAGCATGTTGCTAGCATGTTGCTAGCATGGTTGCTAAGGTGTTACTAGGTGGTTGCTAGGGTATTATGGGTGGTTGCTAGGGCGTTGCTAGGCGGTTGCTAGGGTGTTCTGGGTGGTTGCTATGGTGTTGCTATGCGGTTGCTAGGGTATTCTGGGTGGTTGCTAGGCGGTTGCTAGGGTGTTCTGGGTGGTTGCTAGGGTGTTGCTAGGGGGTTGCTAGGGTGTTCTGGTTGGTTGCTAGGGTGTTGCTAGGCGGTTGCTAGGGTGTTCTGGGTGGTTGCTAGGGTGTTGCTAGGCGGTTGCTAGGCGGTTCTGGGTGGTTGCTATGTTGTTGCTATGCGGTTGCTAGGGTATTCTGGGTGGTTGCTAAGGTGTTTTGGGTGGTTGCTAGGCGGTTGCTAGGGTGTTCTGGGTGGTTGCTAGGGTGTTCTGAGTGGTTGCTAGGGTGTTGTTAGGTGGTTGCTAGGGTATTCTGGGTGGTTGCTAGGGTGTTGCTAGGTGGTTGCTAGGGTATTCTGGGTGGTTGCCAGGGTGTTGCTAGGCGGTTGCTAGGGTGTTCTGGGTGGTTGCTATGGTGTTGCTAGGCGGTTGCTAGGGTATTCTGGGTGGTTGCTATGGTGTTGCTAGGCGGTTGCTAGGGTGTTTTGGGTGGTTGCTAGGGTGTTTTAGGTGGTTGCTATGGTATTCTGGATGGTTGCTATGGTGTTACTAGGTGGTTGGTAGTGTTCACATTTGGTTACTATAGAGTTTTTATAATGTTCATGGCATGATTTAGCACTTAGCTAATCAATATTAGCATGTAGCTATTCACAGCTAGCATGTTTAGCATGTTGAAAGTCCTGTGTGCTAGCATGAGTCAAAAGACCCAAACCCCATCTCTATACGATGTTCTGATGCAGAGATATAGGTCTTGCAAAATGGTTGCTAGGGTACTCTGTTTGGTTGCTAGGGAGTGGCTTGGAAGCTGCCAATAATGAAACTCCAAAGGCTGCTTGTCAGTATGAATTATATAAACCAACCCCCATCTCTATACGATGTTCTGATATAGAGATGTAGGTCTTGCAAAATGGTTGCTAGGGTACTCTGTTTGGTTGCTAGGGAGTGGCTTGGCAGCTGCCAATCATGAAATTCCAAAGGCTGCTTGTCAGTATAAATGATATAAACCAACTCCCATGCCTCTGTGACATTCAGAATGGAAGATATCCCTGTTTGGATTTTGGTTGCTAAGGTGCTCGACAATGGTTGCTAGGGCGTGGCCAGTAAGTGTTGAGGTGATTCAGGATTGGCTGTTTGCTGCCCCGAGTCAAACGAGACCACCCTCATGTTTCTATGACAATTCAGTCCAGAGATATCCCTTCGATCTCTTTCAATGGAAGTCTATGGGAGTTGTTGCTAAGGTGCTCTAAATGGTTGCTAGGGCGTGGCTTGATAGCTTCACAATGATCCTGAGAGACTGATTGGTTGTCTGAGTAAAATGAGCCCGCCCTCTTGTCTCTATGACACTGTGATCCAGAGTTATGTTCAATACAAAAGCGGTTTCTATGGTGTAGGACGGCCCATTTCATGGGCCGTCCTACACCATAGTAAGTCAATGGGGAAACTTTGGGCCCCTCTTGCCCCCCAGGGGTGCAACTTTTACCCCATTGTGTGGTGTGTTCTTACAGAGCCTGTCAGCCTCTCCAAATGTGGTAAATTACACGTTTCTGCGACATCCTCGTTCCGAGCTACGACTCGTCAAAGTTCGACGCAATGTTAAGTCTATGGGATTTTTCGGCCGGTTTTTCGCCCCTGGGGCGAACATCGTACCCCCGATCCCTTATAAAAGTCATAGCACACCATTCCCGAACAGGCCGCACGTTTTGACGCCTCATTCGTGGGTCTGTGACAAAAGCTGCGGGAGGAGTAGCGCGCCAAACTTTGTGTGGAATAATAAGAATAATAAGTTTGCACAATAACACTAGTGTTGCTTTGCCATAGGCAAGCACCACTAACTAGAATGTACATTTCCAGAAGAAAATGTGAAGTGGTGCTTGCAGTGGCAAAACTCGCCGCTCGGTTGCTAGGTTGTTGTACATGATTGCATACGAGCCAACAACCATGTCTGTACGATATTGTGGAGCTGAGATATGGCTTATTCATGTGTTTGTATGGTTACTAGGGTACCCTATATGGTTGCTATGGTGTGCCTATAGAGTTTATAAGATGATATTTAAAGACTAGTTGATAGTCTGAGTCAAAAAAGGCAAACTCCATGTTTCTACTATTTTCTGGAGCTGAAATATGCCTTGGAAATGTAGTTTTATGGTTGCTAGGGTGCTCTAAGTGGTTGCTAGGGCACGGCTATGAAGTTATTATATCACTACTTATTGGCTGCTTGATAGGCCGAGTCAAAAGAGCCCAACCCCAAGTGTCTATGACATTCTGGTCAAAAGATATGATTTCACAAATTTTGTGCCAATGTTAAGTCTATGGGACTTTTTTCAGCTAATTTATCGCCCGCCGGACGAACATCGTATAACCGATCGCTTAGAAAAGACATAGCACACCTCTCCTCAATGAACCGGTCGATTTGATACCTCATTCATGGGTCTACGAGAAAACGTGCGGGAGGAGTAGCGTGCCGAAGTTTTATCTAGGTGAATAGTAATCACAATACTAGAATGTACATTTCCAGAAGAAAATGTGAAGTGGTGCTTGCAGTGGCAAAACTCGCCGCTCGGTTGCTAGGGTGTTGTTGGAGTTTGCTATGATGATGCAAGGCAGTTGCTAGGGTGTTCTGGGTGGTTGCTAGGTGGTTGGTAGGGTGTTCTGAGTGGTTGCTAGGGTGTTGCTAGGTGGTTGCTAGGGTATTCTGGGTGGTTGCTAGGGTGTTGCTAGGCGGTTGCTAGGGTGTTCTGGGTGGTTGCTAGGGTGTTGCTAGGTGGTTGCTAGGGTGTTCTGAGTGGTTGCTAGGGTGTTCTGGGTGGTTGCTAGGGTATTCTGGGTGGTTGCTAGGGTATTCTGGGTGGTTGCTAGGGTGTTGCTAGGCGGTTGCTAGGGTGTTCTGGGTGGTTGCTAGGGTGTTGCTAGGCGGTTGCTAGGGTATTCTGGGTGGTTGCTAGGGTGTTGCTAGGTGGTTGCTAGGGTGTTCTGTGCGGTTGCTAGGCGGTTGCTAGGGTATTCTGGGTGGTTGCTATGGTGTTGCTAGGCGGTTGCTAGGGTGTTTTGAGTGGTTGCTAGGCGGTTGCTAGGGTGTTCTGGGTGGTTGCTAGGGTGTTGCTAGGCGGTTGCTAGGGTGTTCTGGGTGGTTGCTAGGGCGTTGCTAGGGTGTTCTGGGTGGTTGCTAGGGTGTTCTGGGTGGTTGCTAGGGTGTTGCTAGGTGGTTGCTAGGGTGTTTTGAGTGGTTGCTAGGCGGTTGCTAGGGTGTTCTGGGTGGTTGCTAGGGTGTTGCTAGGCGGTTGCTAGGGTGTTCTGGGTGGTTGCTAGGGCGTTGCTAGGCAGTTGCTAGGGTGTTCTGGGTGGTTGCTAGGGTGTTGCTAGGGTAATTTGGGTGGTTGCTATGGTGTTACTAGGTGGTTGGTAGTTGTCAAAGATGGTTACTGTTGAGTTTGTAGCATTTTATTGGCATGATTTAGCACTTAGCTAATCAATATTAGCATGTAGCTATTCACTGCTAGTATGTGTAGCATGTAGCAAGTCCTGTTTGCTAGCATGAGTCAAAAGACCCAACCCCCATCTCTATACGATGTTCTGATGCAGAGATATTGGTCTTGCAAAACGGTTGCTAGGGTACTCTGTTTGGTTGCTAGGGAGTGGCTTGGCAGCTGCCAATCATGAAGCTCCAAAGTCAATGTGAATGTATAAACCAACCCCCATCTCTATACGATGTTCTGATGCAGAGATATTGGTCTTGCAAAATGGTTGCTAGGGTACTCTGTTTGGTTGCTAGGGAGTGGCTTGGCAGTTGCCAATCATGAAACTCCAAAGGCTTCTTGTCACTATGAATGATATAAACCAACTCCCACGCCTTTGTGACATTCAGAATGGAAGATATCCCTCATTGGATTTTGGTTGCTAAGGTGCTCGACAATGGTTGCTAGGGCGTGGCTAGGAAGTGTTGAGGTGATTCATGATTGGCTGTTTGCTGCCCCGAGTCAAACGAGACCACCCTCATGTTTCTATGACAATTCAGTCCAGAGATATCCCTTCGATCTCTTTCAATGGAAGTCTATGGGAGTTGTTGCTAAGGTGCTCTAAATGGTTGCTAGGGCGTGGCTTGATAGCTTCACAATGATCCTGAGAGACTGATTGGTTGTCTGAGTAAAATGAGCCCGCCCCCTTGTCTCTATGACACTGTGATCCAGAGTTATGTTCAATATAAAAGCGGTTTCTATGGTGTAGGACGGCCCATTTCATGGGCCGTCCTACACCATAGTAAGTCAATGGGGAAACTTTGGGCAGCTCCTGCCCCCCAGGGGTGCAACTTTTACCCCATTGTGTGGTATGTTCTTACAGAGTCTGTCAGCCTCTTCAAATGTGGCAAATTTCACGTTTCTGCGAAATTCACACTCTGAGCTATGACTCGTCAAAGTTTTTCGCAATGTTAAGTCTATGGGATTTTTTTGGGCCGTTTTTCGCCCCTGGGGCGACCATCGTACCCCCGATCTCTTAGAAAAGTCATAGCACACCATTCCCGAACAGGCCGCACGTTTTGACACCTCATTCATGGGTCTGTGACAAAAACTGCGGGAGGAGTAGCGCGTCAAAAAGTGGCCAGAAGAATAATAATAAGAAGAATAATAATAAGTATGTGAGATAACAATAGTGTTGCTTCGCCATAGGCAAGCACCACTAATAAGAATAATAAACCAATGGGGGTCAATGGGACAACTTTGGGCAGCTCCTGCCCCGCAGGGGTGCAACTTTTACCCCATTGTGAGGTATTTTCTTACAGAGCCTGTCAGCCTCTTCAAATGTGGTAAATCGCAGGCTTCTGTGAAATCCTCGTTCGGAGCTATGAGTCGTCAAAGTTTGTCGCAATGTTAAGTCTATGGGATTTTTTGGAAGTTTGTTCGCCCCTGGGGCGAACACCGTACCCCCGATCGCTTATAAAAGTCATAGCACACCTCTCCTCAATAGGCCGCACGTTTTGATGCCTCATTCGTGGGTCTGTGACAAAAGCTGCAGGAGGAGTAGCGCGTCAAACTTTTTGGCGGACTCCAAAAAAGCAATAGTAATAGTGTTGCCTTGCTTTCAGCAAGCACCACTAACTAGAATGTACATTTCCAGAAGAAAATGTGAAGTGGTGCTTGCAGTGGCAAAACTCGCCGCTCGGTTGCTAGGGTGTTCTTGGATTTTGCTATGATGATGCAAGGCAGTTGCTAGGGTGTTCTGGGTGGTTGCTATGGTGTTGCTATGCGGTTGCTAGGGTATTCTGGGTGGTTGCTAAGGTGTTTTGGGTGGTTGCTAGGCGGTTTCTAGGGTGTTCTGGGTGGTTGCTAGGGTGTTGCTAGGGTGTTGCTAGGTGGTTGCTAGGGTGTTTTGGGTGGTTGCTAGGGTGTTGCTAGGCGGTTGCTAGGGTGTTCTGGGTGGTTGCTAGGGTGTTGCTAGGTGGTTGCTAGGGTGTTCTGAGTGGTTGCTAGGGTGTTGCTAGGTGGTTGCTAGGGTATTCTGGGTGGTTGCTAGGGTGTTGCTAGGTGGTTGCTAGGGTGTTCTGGGTGGTTGCTAGGGTGTTGCTAGGTGGTTGCTAGGGTGTTCTGAGTGGTTGCTAGGGTGTTGCTAGGTGGTTGCTAGGGTGTTCTGAGTGGTTGCTAGGGTGTTGCTAGGCCGTTGCTATGGTGTTCGAGGGTGGTTGCTAGGGCGTTGCTAGGCAGTTGCTAGGGTATCCTGGGCGGTTGCTAGGGTGTTCTGGGTGGTTGCTAGGCGGTTGCTAGGGCGTTGCTAGGCGGTTGCTAGGGTAATCTGGGTTGTTGCTAGGGCGTTGCTAGGTGGTTGCTAGGGTATCCTGGGTGGTTGCTAGGCGGTTGCTAGGGTGTTCTGGGTGGTTGCTAGGGCGTTGCTAGGCAGTTGCTAGGGTGTTCTGGGTGGTTGCTAGGGTGTTGCTAGGGTAATTTGGGTGGTTGCTATGGTGTTACTAGGTGGTTGGTAGTTGTCAAAGATGGTTACTGTTGAGTTTGTAGCATTTTATTGGCATGATTTAGCACTTAGCTAATCAATATTAGCATGTAGCTATTCACTGCTAGCATGTGTAGCATGTAGCAAGTCCTGTTTGCTAGCATGAGTCAAAAGAGCCAACCCCCATCTCTATACGATGTTCTGATGCAGAGATATTGGTCTTGCAAAACGGTTGCTAGGGTACTCTGTTTGGTTGCTAGGGAGTGGCTTGGCAGCTGCCAATCATGAAGCTCCAAAGTCAATGTGAATGTATAAACCAACCCCCATCTCTATACGATGTTCTGATGCAGAGATATAGGTCTTGCAAAATGGTTGCTAGGGTACTCCGTTTGGTTGCTAGGGAGTGGCTTGGCAGCTGCCAATCATGAAACTCCAAAGGCTGCTTGTCAGTATGAATGATATAAACCAACTCCCATGCCTCTGTGACATTCAGAATGGACGATATTCCTTTTTGGATTTTGGTTGCTAAGGTGCTCGACAATGGTTGCTAGGGCGTGGCTAGCAAGTGTTGAGGTGATTCATGATTGGCTGTTTGCTGGCCCGAGTCAAACGAGACCACCCTCATGTTTCTATGACAATTCAGTCCAGAGATATCCCTTCGATCTCTTTCAATGGAAGTCTATGGAACTTGTTGCTAAGGAGCTCTAAATGGTTGCTAGGGCGTGGCTTAATAGCTTCACAATGATCTTGAGAGACTGATTGGTCGTCCGAGTAAAATGAGTCCGCCCCCTTGTCTCTATGACACTGTGACCCAGAGCTATGTTCAATGCAAAATCCCTATGTAATTTACCATAGTAGGAGAAACGCATGCATTTCATGGGCCGTCCCACACCATTGTAAGTCAATGGGGAAACTTTGGGCAGCTCCTGCACCCCAGGGGTGCAACTTTTACCCCATTGTGAGGTATGCTCTTACAGAGCCTGTCAGCCTCTTCAAATGTGGCAAATCACACGTTTCTGTGAAATCCTCGTTCGGAGCTATGAGTCGTCAAAGTTTGTCGCAATGTTAAGTCTATGGGATTTTTTGGAAGTTTGTTCGCCCATGGGGCGAACACCGTACCCCCGATCTCTTATTAAAAGTCATAGGACACTTCTCCTCAATAGGCTGCACGATTTGATGCCTCATTCATGGGTCTGTGACAAAAGCTGCAGGCGGAGGAGTGCGCCAAAATTTTTTCCCGAAATAGTAAATGCTGTACTAGAAAATTTTCAATGGGAAAAATTTGGGCAGCTCCTGCCCCCAAGGGGTGCAACTTTTACCCCATTGTGAGGTATTTTCTTACAGAGCCTGTCAGCCTCTTCAAATGTGGTAAATCACAGGTTTCTGAGAAATCCGAGCTCTGAGCTATGACTCGTCAAAGTTTTTCGCAATGTTAAGTCTATGGGATTTTTTTGGGCCGTTTTTCGCCCCTGGGGCGACCATCGTACCCCCGATCCCTTATAAAAGTCATAGCACACCATTCCCGAACAGGCCGCACGTTTTGACACCTCATTCATGGGTCTGTGACAAAAACTGCGGGAGGAGTAGCGCGCCAAACTTTTGTCCAGAAGAAGAAGAATAACTAGAATGTACATTTCCAGAAGAAAATGTGAAGTGGTGCTTGCAGTGGCAAAACTCACCGCTCGGTTGCTAGGGTGTGTATAGCTAGTTTTTAGTAAGATGCTAACAAAATAAGCATAATGATAGCATGATTAGCATGTTGCTAGCATCATGCTACCGTGTCTTTAGCCTGATGCAAACATGATTAGCAGGTTGCTAGCATGTTTGTAGCTAGATGCTAGCATGATTAGCATGTTGCTAGCATCATGCTAGCATGATTAGCATGTTGCTAGCATCATGCTAGCATGATTAGCATGTTGCTAGCATCATGCTAGCATGATTAGCATGTCGCTAGCATGATTAGCATGTTGCTAGCATCATGCTAGCATGATTAGCATGTTGGTAGCATAATGCTAGCATGATTAGCATGTTTCTAGCATCATGCTAGCATGATTAGCATGTTGCTAGCATCATGCTAGCATGATTAGCATGTTGCTAGCATAATGCTAGCATGATTAGCATGTTTCTAGCATCATGCTAGCATGTTTCTAGCATCATGCTAGCATGATTAGCATGTTGCTAGCATCATGCTAGCATGATTAGCATGTTGCTAGTATAATGCTAGCATGATTAGCATGTTGCTAGCATCATGCTAGCATGATTAGCATGGTGCTAGCATAATGCTAGCATGATTAGCATGTTGCTAGCATCATGCTAGCATGATTAGCATGTTGCTAGCATCATGCTAGCATGATTAGCATGTTTGCTAGCATGTTTGCAGCTAGATGCTAGCATGATTAGCATGTTGCTAGCATCATGTTAGCATGATTAGCATGTTGCTAGCATCATGCTAGCATGATTAGCATGTTGCTAGCATCATGCTAGCATGATTAGCATGTTGCTAGCATCATGCTAGTATGATTAGCATGTTGCTAGCATCATGCTAGCATGATTAGCATGTTGCTAGCATCATGCTAGCATGATTAGCATGTTTGCTAGCATGTTTGTAGCTAGATACTAGCAAGATTAGCATGTTGCTAGCATCATTTAGCACTTAACTAATCGATATTAGCATGTAGCTATTCACAGCTAGCATGTTTAGCATGTTGAAAGTCCTGTGTGCTAACATGAGTCAAAAGACCCAACCCCCATCGCGATACAATGTTCTGATGCTGAGATATAGCTGTTACAAAATGGTTGCTAGGGTAATCTGTTTGGTTGCTAGGGAGTGGCTTGGCAGCTGCCAATCATGAAACTCCAAAGGCTGCTTGTCAGTATGAATGATATAAACCAACTCCCATGCCTCTGTGACATTCAGAATGGAAGATATCCCTCTTTGGATTTTGGTTGCTAAGGTGCTCGACAATGGTTGCTAGGGCGTGGCTAGGAAGTGTTGAGGTCATTCATGATTGGCTGTTTGCTACCCCGAGTCAAACGAGACCACCCTCGTGTTTCTATGACACTTCTATCCGGAGATATCCCTTCCATCTCTTTCAATGGAAGTCTATGGAACTTGTTGCTAAGGTGCTCTAAATGGTTGCTAGGGCGTGGCTTAAAAGCTTAACAATGATCCTGAGAGACTGATTGGTCGTCTGAGTAAAATGAGCCCGCCCCTTTGTCTCTACGACACTGTGATCCAGAGTTATGTTCAATATAAAAGCGGTTTCTATGGTGTAGGACGGCCCATTTCATGGGCCGTCCTACACCATAGTAAGTCAATGGGGCAACTTTGGGCGCCTCCTGCCCCCCAGGGGTGCAACTTTTACCCCATTGTGTGGTATGTTCTTACAGAGCCTGTCAGCCTCTTCAAATGTGGTAAATTACACGTCTCTGCGAAATTCTCGCTCTGAGCTATGACTCGTCAAAGTTCGGCGCAATGTTAAGTCTATGGGATTTTTCGGCCGGTTTTTCGCCCCTGGGGCGAACATCGTACCCCCGATCGCTTATAAAAGTCATAGCACACCATTCCCGAATAATCCGCACGATTTGATGCCTCATTCGTGGGTCTGTGACAAAAGCTGCGGGAGGAGTAGCGCGCCAAACTTTGTGTGGAATAATAAGAATAATAAGTTTGCACAATAACACTAGTGTTGCTTTGCCATAGGCAAGCACCACTAATAAGTATGCACAATAACAATAGTGTTGCTTTGCCATAGGCAAGCACCACTAACTAGAATGTACATTTCCAGAAGAAAATGTGAAGTGGTGCTTGCAGTGGCAAAACTCGCCGCTCGGTTGCTAGGGTGTTCTTGGAGTTTGCTATGATGATGCAAGGCAGTTGCTAGGGTGTTCTGGGTGGTTGCTAGGCGGTTGCTAGGGTATTCTGGGTGGTTGCTAGGTTGTTGCTAGGGTGTTATGGGTGGTTGCTAGGGTTTTTCTAGGTCGTTGCTAGGGTTTCCTGGGTGGTTGCTAGGCGGTTGCTAGGGTGTTCTGGGTGGTTGCTAGGGCGTTGCTAGGCAGTTGCTAGGGTGTTGCTAGGGCAATCTGGGTGGTTGCTATGGTGATACTAGGTGGTTGGTAGTTGTCAAAGATGGTTACTTTTGAGTTTGTAGCATTTTATTGGCATGATTTAGCACTTAGCTAATCAATATTAGCATGTAGCTATTCACTGCTAGCATGTGTAGGATGTAGCAAGTCCCGTTTGCTAGCATGAGTCAAAAGAGCCAACCCCCATCTCTATACGATGTTCTAAAAAAAAGATATAGGTGTTGCAAAACGGTTGCTAGGGTACTCTGTTTGGTTGCTAGGGAGTGGCTTTGCAGCTGCCAATCATGAAGCTCCAAAGTTATGTGAATGTATAAACCAACCCCCATCTCTATACGATGTTTTGATGCAGAGATATAGGTCTTGCAAAATGGTTGCTAGGGTACTCTGTTTGGTTGCTAGGGAGTGGCTTGGCAGCTGCCAATCATGAAACTCCAAAGGCTGCTTGTCAGTATAAATGATATAAACCAACTCCCATGCCTCTGTGACATTCAGAATGGAAGATATCCCTGTTTGGATTTTGGTTGCTAAGGTGCTCGACAATGGTTGCTAGGGCGTGGCCAGTAAGTGTTGAGGTGATTCAGGATTGGCTGTTTGCTGGCCCGAGTGAAACGAGCCCACCCTCATGTTTCTATGACACTTATATCCTGAGATATCCCTTTGATCTGTTTCAATGGAAGTCTATGGAACTTGTTGCTAAGGAGCTCTAAATGGTTGCTAGGGCGTGGCTTGATAGCTTCACAATTATCCTGAGAGACTGATTGGCTGTCTGAGTAAAATGAGCCCGCCCCTTTGTCTCTATGACACTGTGATCCAGAGTTATGTTCAATACAAAATCCCTATGCAATTTACCATAGTAGGAAAAACACATGCATTTCATGGGCCGTCCTACACCATAGTAAGTCAATGGGGCAACTTTGGGCCCCTCCTGCCCCTCAGGGGTGCAACTTTTACCCCATTGTGTGGTATGTTCTTACAGAGCCTGTCAGCCTCTTCAAATGTGGCAAATTTCACGTTTCTGCGACATCCTCGTTCCGAGCTACGACTCGTCAAAGTTTTTCGCAATGTTAAGTCTATGGGATTTTTTTGGGCCGTTTTTGGCCCCTGGGGCGACCATCGTACCCCCGATCTCTTAGAAAAGTCATAGCACACCATTCCCGAACAGGCCGCACGTTTTGACACCTCATTCATGGGTCTGTGACAAAAACTGCGGGAGGAGTAGCGCGTCAAAAAGTGGCCAGAAGAATAATAATAACTAGAATGTACATTTCCAGAAGAAAATGTGAAGTGGTGCTTGCAGTGGCAAAACTCGCCGCTCGGTTGCTAGGGTGTTCTTGGAGTTTGCTATGATGATGCAAGGCAGTTGCTAGGGTGTTCTGGGTGGTTGCTAGGCGGTTGCTAGGGTATTCTGGGTGGTTGCTAGGTTGTTGCTAGGGTGTTATGGGTGGTTGCTAGGGTTTTTCTAGGTCGTTGCTAGGGTTTCCTGGGTGGTTGCTAGGCGGTTGCTAGGGTGTTCTGGGTGGTTGCTAGGGCGTTGCTAGGCAGTTGCTAGGGTGTTGCTAGGGCAATCTGGGTGGTTGCTATGGTGATACTAGGTGGTTGGTAGTTGTCAAAGATGGTTTCTTTTGAGTTTGTAGCATTTTATTGGCATGATTTAGCACTTAGCTAATCAATATTAGCATGTGGCTATTCACTGCTAGCATGTGTAGGATGTAGCAAGTCCCGTTTGCTAGCATGAGTCAAAAGAGCCAACCCCCATCTCTATACGATGTTCTAAAAAAAAGATATAGGTCTTGCAAAACGGTTGCTAGGGTACTCTGTTTGGTTGCTAGGGAGTGGCTTTGCAGCTGCCAATCATGAAGCTCCAAAGTTATGTGAATGTATAAACCAACCCCCATCTCTATACGATGTTTTGATGCAGAGATATAGGTCTTGCAAAATGGTTGCTAGGGTACTCTGTTTGGTTGCTAGGGAGTGGCTTGGCAGCTGCCAATCATGAAACTCCAAAGGCTGCTTGTCAGTATAAATGATATAAACCAACTCCCATGCCTCTGTGACATTCAGAATGGAAGATATCCCTGTTTGGATTTTGGTTGCTAAGGTGCTCGACAATGGTTGCTAGGGCGTGGCCAGTAAGTGTTGAGGTGATTCAGGATTGGCTGTTTGCTGGCCCGAGTGAAACGAGCCCACCCTCATGTTTCTATGACACTTATATCCTGAGATATCCCTTTGATCTGTTTCAATGGAAGTCTATGGAACTTGTTGCTAAGGAGCTCTAAATGGTTGCTAGGGCGTGGCTTGATAGCTTCACAATGATCCTGAGAGACTGATTGGCTGTCTGAGTAAAATGAGCCCGCCCCTTTGTCTCTATGACACTGTGATCCAGAGTTATGTTCAATACAAAATCCCTATGCAATTTACCATAGTAGGAAAAACACATGCATTTCATGGGCCGTCCTACACCATAGTAAGTCAATGGGGCAACTTTGGGCCCCTCCTGCCCCTCAGGGGTGCAACTTTTACCCCATTGTGTGGTATGTTCTTACAGAGCCTGTCAGCCTCTTCAAATGTGGCAAATTTCACGTTTCTGCGACATCCTCGTTCCGAGCTACGACTCGTCAAAGTTTTTCGCAATGTTAAGTCTATGGGATTTTTTTGGGCCGTTTTTCGCCCCTGGGGCGACCATCGTACCCCCGATCTCTTAGAAAAGTCATAGCACACCATTCCCGAACAGGCCGCACGTTTTGACACCTCATTCATGGGTCTGTGACAAAAACTGCGGGAGGAGTAGCGCGTCAAAAAGTGGCCAGAAGAATAATAATAATTATAAGAAGAATAATAAGTATGTGAGATAACAATAGTGTTGCTTCGCCATAGGCAAGCACCACTAACTAGAATGTACATTTCCAGAAGAAAATGTGAAGTGGTGCTTGCAGTGGCAAAACTCGCCGCTCGGTTGCTAGCGTGCGGTTAGCTAGTTTTTACCAAGATGCTAGCATGATTAGCATGTTGCTAGCATCATGCTAGCATGATTAGCATGTTGCTAGCATGATGCTAGCAAAAATAAGAATGTTGCAAACATGTTTTAGTTAGATGCTAGCATTATTTGCATCATGCTAGCATGATTAGCATATTGCTAGCATCATGCTAGCATGATTAGCATATTGCTAGCATCATGCTAGCATGATTAGCATATTGCTAGCATCATGCTAGCATGTTTAGCATGTTGCTAGCATGATGCTAGCATGTTTAGCATGTTGCTAGCATGTTGCTAGCATCTTGCTAGCATGATGCTAGCATGTTTAGCATGTTGCTAGCATGTTGCTAGCATGATGCTAGCATGATTAGCATGTTGCTAGCATGATGCTAGCATGTTTAGCATGTTGCTAGCATGATGTTAGCATGATTAGCATGTTGCTAATGATGCTAGCATGATTAGCATGTTGCTAGCATATTGCTAGCATGTTGCTTGCATGATTAGCATGTTGCTAGCATGATGCTAGCATGTTGCTAGCATGATGCTAGCATGATTAGCATGTTGCTAGCATGATGCTAGCATGATTAGCATGTTGCTAGCATGATGCTAGCATGATTAGCATGTTGCTAGCATGATTAGCATGTTGCTAGCATGATGCTAGCATGATTAGCATGTTGCTAGCATATTGCTAGCATGTTGCTAGCATGATTAGCATGTTGCTAGCATGATGCTAGCATGATGCTAGCATGATTAGCATGTTGCTAGCATGATGCTAGCATGATTAGCATGTTGCTAGCATGATGCTAGCATGATTAGCATGTTTCTAGCATATTTGTAGCATGATTAGCATGTTGCTACCATGTTACTAGCATGATTAGCATGTTGCTAGCATGATGCTAGCATGATTAGCCTGTTGCTAGCATGTTTGTAGCTAGTTGCTAGAATGATTAGCATGTTTCTAGCATCATGCTAGCATGAATAGCATGTTGCTAGCATTATGCTAGCATGATTAGCATGTTGCTAGCATGATGCTAGCATGTTTAGCATGTTGCTAGCATGGTTGCTAAGGTATTACTAGGTGGTTGCTTGGGTGTTGCTAGGCGGTTGCTAGGGTGTTCTGGGTGGTTGCTAGGGAGTTGCTAGGCAGTTGCTAGGGTATCCTGGGTGGTTGCTAAGCGGTTGCTAGGGTAATTTGTGTGGTTGCTAGGGCATTCCTAGGGTGTTCAGGGTGGTTGCTAGGGTGTTGCTAGGTTGTTGCTAAGGTATTCTGGATGGTTGCTAGGGTGTTCTGGGTGGTTGCTAGGCGGTTGCTAGGGTGTTCTGGGTGGTTGCTAGGCAGTTGCTAGGGTATCCTGGGTGGTTGCTAGGCGGTTGCTAGGGTAATTTGGGTGGTTGCTAGGGCGTTGCTAGGCAGTTGCTAGGGTGTTCTGGGTGGTTGCTAGGGTGTTGCTAGGCAGTTGCTAGGGTATCCTGGGTGGTTGCTAGGCGGTTGCTAGGGTGTTCTGGGTGGTTGCTAGGCAGTTGCTAGGGTGTTCTGGGTGGTTGCTAGGGTAATCTGTGTGGTTGCTATGGTGTTACTAGGTGGTTGGTAGTTGTCAAAGATGGTTACTGTTGAGTTTGTAGCATTTTATTGGCATGATTTAGCACTTAGCTAATCAATATTAGCATGTAGCTATTCACTGCTAGCATGTGTAGCATGTAGCAAGTCCTGTTTGCTAGCATGAGTCAAAAGACCCAACCCCCATCTCTATACGATGTTCTGATGCAGAGATATCGGTCTTGCAAAACGGTTGCCAGGGTACACTGTTTGGTTGCTAGGGAGTGGCTTGGCAGCTGCCAATCATGAAGCTCCAAAGTCAATGTGAATGTATAAACCAACCCCCATCTCTATACGATGTTCTGATGCAGAGATGTAGGTCTTGCAAAATGGTTGCTAGGGTACTCTGTTTGGTTGCTAGGGAGTGGCTTGGCAGCTGCCAATCATGAAACTCCAAAGGCTGCTTGTCAGTATGAATGATATAAACCAACTCCCATGCCTCTGTGACATTCAGAATGGACGATATTCCTCTTTGGATTTTGGTTGCTAAGGTGCTCGACAATGGTTGCTAGGGCGTGGCTAGGAAGTGTTGAGGTGACTCATGATTGGCTGTTTGCTGCCCCGAGTCAAACAAGACCACCCTCATGTTTCTATGACAATTGAGTCCAGAGATATCCCTTCGATCTCTTTCAATGGAAGTCTATGGGAGTTGTTGCTAAGGTGCTCTAAATGGTTGCTAGGGCGTGGCTTAATAGCTTCACAATGATCCTGAGAGACTGATTGGTTGTCTGAGTAAAATGAGCCCACCCTCTTGTCTCTATGACACTGTGATCCAGAGTTATGTTCAATACAAAAGCGGTTTCTATGGTGTAGGACGGCCCATTTCATGGGCCGTCCTACACCATAGTAAGTCAATGGGGCAACTTTGGGCCCCTCCTGCCCCTCAGGGGTGCAACTTTTACCCCATTGTGTGGTATGTTCTTACAGAGCCTGTCAGCCTCTTCAAATGTGGCAAATTTCACGTTTCTGCGACATCCTCGTTCCGAGCTACGGCTCGTCAAAGTTTTTCGCAATGTTAAGTCTATGGGATTTTTTTGGGCCGTTTTTCGCCCCTGGGGCGACCATCGTACCCCCGATCTCTTAGAAAAGTCATAGCACACCATTCCCGAACAGGCCGCACGTTTTGACACCTCATTCATGGGTCTGTGACAAAAACTGCGGGAGGAGTAGCGCGTCAAAAAGTGGCCAGAAGAATAATAATAATAAGAAGAAGAAGAATAATAAGTATGTGAGATAACAATAGTGTTGCTTCGCCATAGGCAAGCACCACTAATTATAAGAAGAATAATAAGTATGTGAGATAACAATAGTGTTGCTTCGCCATAGGCAAGCACCACTAACTAGAATGTACATTTCCAGAAGAAAATGTGAAGTGGTGCTTGCAGTGGCAAAACTCGCCGCTCGGTTGCTAGCGTGCGGTTAGCTAGTTTTTACCAAGATGCTAGCATGATTAGCATGTTGCTATTATCATGCTAGCATGATTAGCATGTTGTTATCATTATGCTAGCATTATTAGCATGTTGCTAGCATGATTAGCATGTTGCTAGCATGATGTTACCATGATTAGCATTTTGCTAGCATGTTGCTAGCATGATTAGCATGTTTCTAGCATGTTGCTAGCATGATGCTAGCATGATTAGCATGTTGCTAGCATGATGATTAGCATGTTGCTAGCATGTTGCTAGCATGATTAGCATTTTGCTAGCATGTTGCTAGCATGATTAGCATGTTGCTAGCATGATGCTAGCATGATTAGCATGTTGCTAGCATGATGATTAGCATGTTGCTAGCATGTTGCTAGCATGATTAGCATTTTGCTAACATGTTGCTAGCATGATTAGCATGTTGCTAGCATGATGCTATCATGATTAGCATGTTGTTAGCATCATGCTAGCATGATTAGCATGTTGTTAGCATCATGCTACCAACATACTAGCATGATTAGCATGTTTACTAGCACGATGTTAGCATGATTAGCATTTTGCTAGCATGTTGCTAGCATGATGCTAACATGATTAGCATGTTTATAGCATGTTGCTAGCATGATTAGCATGTTTGCTAGCATGATGCTAGCATGATTAGCATGTCGCTAGCATGTTGCTAGCATGATTAGCATGTTGCTAGCATGATGCTAGCATGATTAGCATGTTGTTAGCATTATGCTAGCATGATTAGCATGTTGCTATTATCATGCTAGCATGATTAGCATGTTGTTAGCATTATGCTAGCATTATTAGCATGTTGCTAGCATGATGTTACCATGATTAGCATTTTGCTAGCATGTTGCTAGCATGATGCTAGCATGATTAGCATGTTTCTAGCATGTTGCTAGCAAAAATAAGCATGTTGCAAACATGTTTTAGCTAGATGCTAGCATGATTAGCATATTGCTAACATCATGCTAGCATGTTTAGCATGTTGCTAGCATGGTTGCTAAGGTGTTACTAGGTGGTTGCTAGGGTATTATGGGTGGTTGCTAGGCCGTTGCTAGGTGGTTGCTAGGGTGTTCTGGGTGGTTGCTAGGGTGTTGCTAGGGTGTTCTGGTTGGTTGCTAGGGTGTTGCTAGGCGGTTGCTAGGGTGTTCTGGGTGGTTGCTAGGGTGTTGCTAGGCGGTTGCTAGGCGGTTCTGGGTGGCTGCTATGTTGTTGCTATGCGGTTGCTAGGGTATTCTGGGTGGTTGCTAAGGTGTTTTGGGTGGTTGCTAGGCGGTTGCTAGGGTATTCTGGGTGGTTGCTAGGGTGTTCTGAGTGGTTGCTAGGGTGTTGCTAGGTGGTTGCTAGGGTATTCTGGATGGTTGCTAGGGTGTTGCTAGGTGGTTGCTAGGGTATTCTGGGTGGTTGCCAGGGTGTTGCTAGGCGGTTGCTAGGGTGTTCTGGGTGGTTGCTAGGGTGTTGCTAGGCGGTTGCTAGGGTATTCTGGGTGGTTGCTATGGTGTTGCTAGGCGGTTGCTAGGGTCTTTTGGGTGGTTGCTAGGGTGTTTTAGGTGGTTGCTATGGTATTCTGGATGGTTGCTATGGTGTTACTAGGTGGTTGGTAGTGTTCACATTTGGTTACTATAGAGTTTTTATAATGTTCATGGCATGATTTAGCACTTAGCTAATCAATATTAGCATGTAGCTATTCACAGCTAGCATGTTTAGCATGTTGAAAGTCCTGTGTGCCAGCATGAGTCAAAAGACCCAACCCCCATCTCTATACGATGTTCTGATGCAGAGATGTAGGTCTTGCAAAATGGTTGCTAGGGTACTCTGTTTGGTTGCTAGGGAGTAGCTTGGCAGCTGCCAATGATGAAACTCCAAAGGCTGCTTGTCAGTATGAATGATATAAATCAACCCCCATCTCTCTACGATGTTCTGATAGAGAGATGTAGGTCTTGCAAAATGGTTGCTAGGGTACTCTGTTTGGTTGCTAGGGAGTGGCTTGGCAGCTGCCAATCATGAAACTCCAAAGGCTGCTTGTCAGTATGAATGATATAAACCAACTCCCATGCCTCTGTGACATTCAGAATGGACGATATTCCTCTTTGGATTTTGGTTGCTAAGGTGCTCGACAATGGTTGCTAGGGCGTGGCTAGGAAGTGTTGAGGTGATTCATGATTGGCTGTTTGCTGCCCCGAGTCAAACGAGACCACCCTCATGTTTCTATGACAATTCAGTCCAGAGATATCCCTTCGATCTCTTTCAATGGAAGTCTATGGAACTTGTTGCTAAGGAGCTCTAAATGGTTGCTAGGGCGTGGCTAGATAGCTTCACAATGATCCTGAGAGACTGATTGGCCGTCTGAGTAAAATGAGCCCGCCCCTTTGTCTCTACGACACTGTGATCCAGAGTTATGTTCAATATAAAAGCGGTTTCTATGGTGTAGGACGGCCCATTTCATGGGCCGTCCTACACCATAGTAAGTCAATGGGGCAACTTTGGGCAGCTCCTGCACCCCAGGGGTGCAACTTTTACCCCATTGTGTGGTATATTCTTACAGAGCCTGTCAGCCTCTTCAAATGTGGTAAATTTCACGTTTCTGCGACATCCTCGTTCCGAGCTACGACTCGTCAAAGTTTGACGCAATGTTAAGTCTATGGGATTTTTTTGGGCCGTTTTTCGCCCCTGGGGCGACCATCGTACCCCCGATCTCTTAGAAAAGTCATAGCACACCATTCCCGAACAGGCCGCACGTTTTGACACCTCATTCATGGGTCTGTGACAAAAACTGCGGGAGGAGTAGCGCGTCAAAAAGTGGCCAGAAGAATAAAAAGAAGAAGAAGAATAATAAGTATGTGAGATAACAATAGTGTTGCTTCGCCATAGGCAAGCACCACTAACTAGAATGTACATTTCCAGAAGAAAATGTGAAGTGGTGCTTGCAGTGGCAAAACTCGCCGCTCGGTTGCTAGCGTGCGGTTAGCTAGTTTTCACCAAGATGCTAGCATGATTAGCATGTTGCTAGCATCATGCTAGCATGATTAGCATGTTGTTAGCATTATGCTAGCATTATTAGCATGTTGCTAGCATGATTAGCATGTTGCTAGCATGATGTTAGCATGATTAGCATTTTGCCAGCATGATGCTAGCACGATTAGCATGTTGCTAGCATGATTAGCATGTTGCTAACATGATGCTAGCAAGATTAGCATGTTGCTAGCATGTTGCTAGCATGATGCTAGCATGATTAGCATGTTGCTAGCATGATGCTAGCATGATTAGCATGTTGTTAGCATATTGCTAGCATGTTGCTAGCATGATTAGCATGTTGCTAGCATGATGCTAGCATGATTAGCATGTTGCTAGCATGATGCTAGCATGTTTAGCATGTTGCTAGCATGTTGCTAGCATGATGCTAGCATGATTAGCATGTTGTTAGCATCATGCTACCAACACGCTAGCATGATTAGCATGTTGCTAGCATTATGCTAGCATGGTTGCTAAGGTGTTACTAGGTGGTTGCTAGGGTATTATGGGTGGTTGCTAGGGCGTCGTTAGGCGGTTGCTAAGGTGTTCTGGGTGGTTGCTATGGTGTTGCTAGGCGGTTGCTAGGGTGTTCTGGGTGGTTGCTAGGGTGTTGCTAGGCGGTTGCTAGGGTGTTCTGGGTGGTTGCTAGGGTGTTCTGAGTGGTTGCTAGGGTGTTGCTAGGGTGTTGCTAGGCGGTTGCTAGGGTGTTCTGGGTGGTTGCTAAGGTGTTTTGGGTGGTTGCTAGGCGGTTGCTAGGGTGTTCTGGGTGGTTGTTAGGGGGTTGCTAGGGGGTTGCTAGGGTGTTGCTAGGTGGTTGCTAGGGTATTCTGGGTGGTTGCTAGGATGTTGCTAGGCGGTTGCTAGGGTGTTCTTGGTGGTTGCTAGGGTGTTGCTAGGCGGTTGCTAGGGTGTTCTGAGTGGTTGCTAGGGTGTTGCTAGGTGGTTGCTAGGGTGTTCTGAGTGGTTGCTAGGGTGTTGCTAGGTGGTTGCTAGGGTGTTGCTAGGCGGTTGCTAGGGTGTTCTGAGTGGTTGCTAGGGTGTTGCTAGGTGGTTGCTAGGGTATTCTGGGTGGTTGCTAGGGTGTTGCTAGGCGGTTGCTAGGGTATTCTGGGTGGTTGCTATGGTGTTGCTAGGCGGTTGCTAGGGTGTTTTGGGTGGTTGCTATGGTATTCTGGATGGTTGCTATGGTGTTACTAGGTGGTTGGTAGTGTTCACATTTGGTTACTATAGAGTTTTTATAATGTTCATGGCATGATTTAGCACTTAGCTAATCAATATTAGCATGTAGCTATTCACAGCTAGCATGTTTAGCATGTTGAAAGTCCTGTGTGCTAGCATGAGTCAAAAGACCCAAACCCCATCTCTATACGATGTTCTGATGCAGAGATGTAGGTCTTGCAAAATGGTTGCTAGGGTACTCTGTTTGGTTGCTAGGGAGTGGCTTGGCAGCTGCCAATAATGAAACTCCAAAGGCTGCTTGTCAGTATGAATTATATAAACCAACCCCCATCTCTATACGATGTTCTGATATAGAGATGTAGGTCTTGCAAAATGGTTGCTAGGGTACTCTGTTTGGTTGCTAGGGAGTGGCTTGGCAGCTGCCAATCATGAAACTCTAAAGGCTGCTTGTCAGTATAAATGATATAAACCAACTCCCATGCCTCTGTGACATTCAGAATGGAAGATATGCCTGTTTGGATTTTGGTTGCTAAGGTGCTCGACAATGGTTGCTAGGGCGTGGCCAGTAAGTGTTGAGGTGATTCAGGATTGGCTGTTTGCTGCCCCGAGTCAAACGAGCCCACCCTCATGTTTCTATGACTCTTATATTCTGAGATATCCCTTTGATCTGTTTCAATGGAAGTCTATGGAACTTGTTGCTAAGGAGCTCTAAATGGTTGCTAGGGCGTGGCTAGATAGCTTCACAATGATCCTGAGAGACTGATTGGCCGTCTGAGTAAAATGAGCCCGCCCCTTTGTCTCTACGACACTGTGATCCAGAGTTATGTTCAATATAAAAGCGGTTTCTATGGTGTAGGACGGCCCATTTCATGGGCCGTCCTACACCATAGTAAGTCAATGGGGCAACTTTGGGCCCCTCCTGCCCCCCACGGGTGCAACTTTTACCCCATTGTGTGGTATGTTCTTACAGAGCCTGTCAGCCTCTTCAAATGTGGTAAATTACACGTTTCTGCGACATCCTCGTTCCGAGCTACGACGCGTCAAAGTTTGACGCAATGTTAAGTCTATGGGATTTTTCGGCCGGTTTTTCGCCCCTGGGGCGAACATCGTACCCCCGATCCCTTATAAAAGTCATAGCACACCATTCCCGAACAGGCCGCACGTTTTGACACCTCATTCATGGGTCTGTGACAAAAACTGCGGGAGGAGTAGCGCGTCAAAAAGTGGCCAGAAGAATAAGAAGAATAAGAATAAGAAGAATAAGAATAATAAGTATGCACAATAACACTAGTGTTGCTTTGCCATAGGCAAGCACCACTAACTAGAATGTACATTTCCAGAAGAAAATGTGAAGTGGTGCTTGCAGTGGCAAAACTCGCCGCTCGGTTGCTAGGGTGTGTATAGCTAGTTTTTAGTAAGATGCTAACAAAATAAGCATAATGATAGCATGATTAGCATGTTGCTAGCATCATGCTACCGTGTCTTTAGCATGATGCTAACATGATTAGCAGGTTGCTAGCATGTTTGTAGCTAGATGCTAGCATGATTAGCATGTTGCTAGCATCATGCTAGCATGATTAGCATGTTGCTAGCATTATGCTAGCATGATTAGCATGTTGCTAGCATTATGCTAGCATGATTAGCATGTTGCTAACATCATGTTAGCATGATTAGCATGTTTCTAGCATCATGCTAGCATGATTAGCATGTTGCTAGCATCATGCTAGCATGATTGGCATGTTGCTAGCATAATGCTAGCATGATTAGCATGTTTCTAGCATCATGCTAGCATGATTAGCATGTTTCTAGCATCATGCTAGCATGATTAGCATGTTGCTAGCATCATGCTAGCATGATTAGCATGTTGCTAGCATCATGCTAGCATGATTAGCATGTTTGTAGCTAGATGCTAGCATGATTAGCATGTTGCTAGCATCATGCTAGCATGATTAGCATGTTTCTAGCATCATGCTAGCATGATTAGCATGTTGCTAGCATGATTAGCATGTTTCTAGCATCATGCTAGCATGATTAGCATGTTGCTAGCATCATGTTAGCATGATTAGCATGTTGCTAGCATCATGCTAGCATGATTAGCATGTTTGTTAGCATGTTTGTAGTTAGATGTTAGCATTATTAGCATGTTGCTAGCATCATGCTAGCATGATTAGCATGTTGCTAGCATCATGCTAGCATGATTAGCATGTTGCTAGCATCATGCTAGCATGATTAGCATGTTGCTAGCATCATGCTAGCATGATTGGCATGTTGCTAGCATAATGCTAGCATGATTAGCATGATTAGCATGTTGCTAGCATCATGCTAGCATGATTAGCATGTTTGCTAGCATGTTTTTAGCCAGATACTAGCAAGATTAGCATGTTGCTAGCATCATTTAGCACTTAACTAATCGATATTAGCATGTAGCTATTCACAGCTAGCATGTTTAGCATGTTGAAAGTCCTGTGTGTTAACATGAGTCAAAAGACCCAACCCCCATCGCAATACAATGTTCTGATGCTGAGATATAGCTGTTACAAAATGGTTGCTAGGGTACTCTGTTTGGTTGCTAGGGAGTGGTTTGGCAGCTGCCAATCATGAAACTCCAAAGGCTGCTTGTCAGTATGAATGATATAAACCAAACCCCATCGCGATACAATGTTCTGATGCTGAGATATAGCTGTTACAAAATGGTTGCTAGGGTACTATGTTTGGTTGCTAGGGAGTGGCTTGGCAGCTGCCAGTCATGAAACTCCAAAGGCTGCTTGTCAGTATGAATGATATAAACCAACTCCCATGCCTCTGTGACATTCAGAATGGAAGATATGCCTGTTTGGATTTTGGTTGCTAAGGTGCTCGACAATGGTTGCTAGGGCGTGGCTAGGAAGTGTTGAGGTGATTCAGGATTGGCTGTTTGCTGCCCCGAGTCAAACGAGCCCACCCTCATGTTTCTATGACTCTTATATTCTGAGATATCCCTTTGATCTGTTTCAATGGAAGTCTATGGAACTTGTTGCTAAGGAGCTCTAAATGGTTGCTAGGGCGTGGCTTGATAGCTTCACAATGATCCTGAGAGACTGATTGGCCGTCTGAGTAAAATGAGCCCGCCCCTTTGTCTCTACGACACTGTGATCCAGAGTTATGTTCAATATAAATGCGGTTTCTATGGTGTAGGACGGCCCATTTCATGGGCCGTCCTACACCATAGTAAGTCAATGGGGCAACTTTGGGCAGCTCCTGCCCCACAGGGGTGCAATTTTTACCCCATTGTGTGGTATATTCTTACAGAGCCTGTTAGCCTCTTTAAATGTGGTAAATTTCACGTTTCTGCGACATCCTCGTTCCGAGCTACAACTCGTCAAAGTTTGACGCAATGTTAAGTCTATGGGATTTTTCGGCCGGTTTTTCGCCCCTGGGGCGAACATCGTACCCCCGATCCCTTAGAAAAGTCATAGCACACCATTCCCGAACAGGCCGCACGTTTTGACACCTCATTCATGGGTCTGTGACAAAAACTGCGGGAGGAGTAGCGCGTCAAAAAGTGGCCAGAAGAATAAGAATAAGAACTAGAATGTACATTTCCAGAAGAAAATGTGAAGTGGTGCTTGCAGTGGCAAAACTCGCCGCTCGGTTGCTAGCGTGCGGTTAGCTAGTTTTTACCAAGATGCTAGCATGATTAGCATGTTGCTATTATCATGCTAGCATGATTAGCATGTTGTTAGCATTATGCTAGCATTATTAGCATGTTGCTAGCATGATTAGCATGTTGCTAGCATGATGTTAGCATGATTAGCATTTTGCTAGCATGTTGCTAGCATAATGCTAGCATGATTAGCATGTTGCTAGCATAATGCTAGCATGATTAGCATGTTTCTAGCATGTTGCTAGCATGATGCTAGCATGATTAGCATGTTGCTAGCATGATGATTAGCATGTTGCTAGCATGATGCTAGCATGATTAGCATTTTGCTAGCATGTTGCTAGCATGATTAGCATGTTGCTAGCATGATGCTAGCATGATTAGCATGTTGCTAGCATGATGATTAGCATGTTGCTAGCATGATGCTAGCATGATTAGCATTTTGCTAGCATTTTGCTAGCATGATTAGCATGTTGCTAGCATGATGCTAGCATGATTAGCATGTTGTTAGCATCATGCTAGCATGATTAGCATGTTGTTAGCATCATGCTACCAACATACTAGCATGATTAGCATGTTTACTAGCATGATGTTAGCATGATTAGCATTTTGCTAGCATGTTGCTAGCATGATGCTAACATGATTAGCATGTTTATAGCATGTTGCTAGGATGATTAGCATGTTGCTAGCATGATGCTAGCATGATTAGCATGTTGCTAGCATGATTAGCATGTTGCTAGCATGATGCTAGCATGATTAGCATGTTGCTAGCATGTTGCTAGCATGATTAGCATGTTGCTAGCATGATGCTAGCATGATTAGCATGTTGTTAGCATCATGCTAGCATGATTAGCATGTTGTTAGCATCATGCTACCAACATGCTAGCATGATTAGCATGTTGCTAGCATGATGCTAGCAAAAATAAGCATGTTGCAAACATGTTTTAGGTAGATGCTAGCATGATTAGCATATTGCTAGCATGATGCTAGCATGTTTAGCATGTTGCTAGCATGATGCTAGCATGGTTGCTAAGGTGTTACTAGGTGGTTGCTAGGGTATTATGGGTGGTTGCTAGGGCGTTGCTAGGCGGTTGCTAGGGTTTTTGGCTGGTTGCTATGGTGTTGCTAGGCGGTTGCTAGGGTGTTCTGGGTGGTTGCTAGGGTGTTGCTAGGCGGTTGCTAGGGTGTTCTGAGTGGTTGCTAGGGTGTTGCTAGGCGGTTGCTAGGGTATTCTGGGTGGTTGCTAGGGTGTTGCTAGGCAGTTGCTAGGGTGTTCTGGGTGGTTGCTAGGGTGTTGCTAGGCGGTTGCTAGGGTGTTCTGATTGGTTGCTATGGTGTTGCTAGGGTATTCTGGGTGGTTGCTAGGGTGTTGTTAGGTGGTTGCTAGGGTATTCTGGGTGGTTGCTATGGTGTTGCTAGGCGGTTGCTAGGGTGTTTTGGGTGGTTGCTAGGGTGTTTTAGGTGGTTGCTATGGTATTCTGGATGGTTGCTATGGTGTTACTAGGTGGTTGGTAGTGTTCACATTTGGTTACTATAGAGTTTTTATAATGTTCATGGCATGATTTAGCACTTAGCTAATCAATATTAGCATGTAGCTATTCACAGCTAGCATGTTTAGCATGTTGAAAGTCCTGTGTGCTAGCATGAGTCAAAAGACCCAACCCCCATCTCTATACGATGTTCTGATGCAAAGATGTAGGTCTTGCAAAATGGTTGCTAGGGTACTCTGTTTGGTTGCTAGGGAGTGGCTTGGCAGCTGCCAATGATGAAACTCCAAAGGCTGCTTGTCAGTATGAATGATATAAACCAACCCCCATCTCTATACGATGTTCTGATATAGAGATGTAGGTCTTGCAAAATGGTTGCTAGGGTACTCTGTTTGGTTGCTAGGGAGTGGCTTGGCAGCTGCCAATCATGAAACTCCAAAGGCTGCTTGTCAGTATAAATGATATAAACCAACTCCCATGCCTCTGTGACATTCAGAATGGAAGATATCCCTGTTTGGATTTTGGTTGCTAAGGTGCTCGACAATGGTTGCTAGGGCGTGGCCAGTAAGTGTTGAGGTGATTCAGGATTGGCTGTTTGCTGCCCCGAGTCAAACGAGCCCACCCTCATGTTTCTATGACTCTTATATTCTGAGATATCCCTTTGATCTGTTTCAATGGAAGTCTATGGAACTTGTTGCTAAGGAGCTCTAAATGGTTGCTAGGGCGTGGCTAGATAGATTCACAATGATCCTGAGAGACTGATTGGCCGTCTGAGTAAAATGAGCCCGCCCCTTTGTCTCTACGACACTGTGATCCAGAGTTATGTTCAATATAAAAGCGGTTTCTATGGTGTAGGACGGCCCATTTCATGGGCCGTCCTACACCATAGTAAGTCAATGGGGCAACTTTTGGCAGCTCCTGCCCCACAGGGGTGCAACTTTTACCCCATTGTGTGGTATATTCTTACAGAGCCTGTCAGCCTCTTTAAATGTGGTAAATTTCACGTTTCTGCGACATCCTCGTTCCGAGCTACGACTCGTCAAAGTTTGACGCAATGTTAAGTCTATGGGATTTTTCGGCCGGTTTTTCGCCCCTGGGGCGACCATCGTACCCCCGATCTCTTATAAAAGTCATAGCACACCATTCCCGAACAGGCCGCACGTTTTGACACCTCATTCATGGGTCTGTGACAAAAACTGCGGGAGGAGTAGCGCGTCAAAAAGTGGCCAGAAGAATAAGAAGAATAAGAAGAAGAAGAATAATAAGTATGCACAATAACACTAGTGTTGCTTTGCCATAGGCAAGCACCACTAATAAGAATAAGAATAAGAACTAGAATGTACATTTCCAGAAGAAAATGTGAAGTGGTGCTTGCAGTGGCAAAACTCGCCGCTCGGTTGCTAGCGTGCGGTTAGCTAGTTTTTACCAAGATGCTAGCATGATTAGCATGTTGCTATTATCATGCTAGCATGATTAGCATGTTGTTAGCATTATGCTAGCATTATTAGCATGTTGCTAGCATGATTAGCATGTTGCTAGCATGATGTTAGCATGATTAGCATTTTGCTAGCATGTTGCTAGCATGATTAGCATGTTGCTAGCATGTTGCTAGCATGATGCTAGCATGATTAGCATGTTGCTAGCATGATGATTAGCATGTTGCTAGCATGATGCTAGCATGATTAGCATTTTGCTAGCATGTTGGTAGCATGATTAGCATGTTGCTAGCATGATGCTAGCATGATTAGCATGTTGCTAGCATGATGATTAGCATGTTGCTAGCATGTTGCTAGCATGATTAGCATTTTGCTAGCATGTTGCTAGCATGATGCTAGCATGATTAGCATGTTGTTAGCATCATGCTAGCATGATTAGCATGTTGTTAGCATCATGCTACCAACATACTAGCATGATTAGCATGTTTACTAGCATGATGTTAGCATGATTAGCATTTTGCTAGCATGTTGCTAGCATGATGCTAGCATGATTAGCATGTTGCTAGCATCATGCTAGCATGATTAGCATGTTGCTAGCATCATGCTAGCATGATTAGCATGTTTGCTAGCATGTTTGTAGCTAGATGCTAGCATGATTAGCATGTTGCTAGCATCATGCTAGCATGATTAGCATGTTGCTAGCTTCATGCTAGCATGATTAGCATGTTGCTAGCATCATGCTAGCATGATTAGCATGTTTTTAGCATCATGCTAGCATGATTAGCATGTTTCTAGCATCATGCTAGCATGATTAGCATGTTGCTAGCATCATGCTAGCATGATTAGCATGTTGCTAGCATCATGCTAGCATGATTAGCATGTTGCTAGCATCATGCTAGCATGATTAGCATGTTGCTAGCATCATGCTAGCATGATTAGCATGTTTGCTAGCATGTTTGTAGCTAGATGCTAGCATGATTAGCATGTTGCTAGCATCATGCTAGCATGATTAGCATGTTGCTAGCATCATGCTAGCATGATTAGCATGTTGCTAGCATCATGCTAGCATGATTAGCATGTTTGCTAACATGTTTGTAGCTAGATGCTAGCATGATTAGCATGTTGCTAGCATCATGCTAGCATGATTAGCATGTTGCTAGCATCATGCTAGCATGATTAGCATGTTTCTAGCATCATGCTAGCATGATTAGCATGTTGCTAGCATCATGCTAGCATGATTAGCATGTTGCTAGCATCATGCTAGCATGATTAGCATGTTTGCTAGCATGTTTGTAGCCAGATACTAGCAAGATTAGCATGTTGCTAGCATCATTTAGCACTTAACTAATCGATATTAGCATGTAGCTATTCACAGCTAGCATGTTTAGCATGTTGAAAGTCCTGTGTGTTAACATGAGTCAAAAGACCCAACCCCCATCGCAATACAATGTTCTGATGCTGAGATATAGCTGTTACAAAATGGTTGCTAGGGTACTCTGTTTGGTTGCTAGGGAGTGGCTTGGCAGCTGCCAATCATGAAACTCCAAAGGCTGCTTGTCAGTATGAATGATATAAACCAACCCCCATCGCGATACAATGTTCTGATGCTGAGATATAGCTGTTACAAAATGGTTGCTAGGGTACTATGTTTGGTTGCTAGGGAGTGGCTTGGCAGCTGCCAATCATGAAACTCCAAAGGCTGCTTGTCAGTATGAATGATATAAACCAACTCCCATGCCTCTGTGACATTCAGAATGGAAGATATCCCTCTTTGGATTTTGGTTGCTAAGGTGCTCGACAATGGTTGCTAGGGCGTGGCTAGGAAGTGTTGAGGTCATTCATGATTGGCTGTTTGCTACCCCGAGTCAAACGAGACCACCCTCGTGTTTCTATGACACTTCTATCCGGAGATATCCCTTCCATCTCTTTCAATGGAAGTCTATGGAACTTGTTGCTAAGGTGCTCTAAATGGTTGCTAGGGCGTGGCTTAAAAGCTTAACAATGATCCTGAGAGACTGATTGGTCGTCTGAGTAAAATGAGCCCGCCCCTTTGTCTCTACGACACTGGGATCCAGAGTTATGTTCAATATAAAAGCGGTTTCTATGGTGTAGGACGGCCCATTTCATGGGCCGTCCTACACCATAGTAAGTCAATGGGGCAACTTTGGGCCCCTCCTGCCCCCCAGGGGTGCAACTTTTACCCCATTGTGTGGTATGTACTTACAGAGCCTGTCAGCCTCTTCAAATGTGGTAAATTACAGGTTTCTGCGACATCCTCGTTCCGACCTACGACTCGTCAAAGTTTGACGCAATGTTAAGTCTATGGGATTTTTCGGCCGGTTTTTCGCCCCTGGGGCGAACATCGTACCCCCGATCGCTTATAAAAGTCATAGCACACCATTCCCGAACAGGCCGCACGTTTTGACACCTCATTCATGGGTCTGTGACAAAAACTGCGGGAGGAGTAGCGCGTCAAAAAGTGGCCAGAAGAATAAGAATAAGAATAAGAATAAGAACTAGAATGTACATTTCCAGAAGAAAATGTGAAGTGGTGCTTGCAGTGGCAAAACTCGCCGCTCGGTTGCTAGGGTGCGGTTAGCTAGTTTTTACCAAGATGCTAGCATGATTAGCATGTTGCTAGTATCATGCTAGCATGATTAGCATGTTGTTAGCATTATGCTAGCATTATTAGCATGTTGCTAGCATGATTAGCATGTTGCTAGCATGATGCTAGCATGATGCTAGCATGATTAGCATGTTGTTAGCATCATGCTAGCATGATTAGCATGTTGTTAGCATGTTTGTAGCTAGTTGCTAGCATGATTAGCATGTTTCTAGCATCATGCTAGCATGATTAGCATGTTGGTAGCATTATGCTAGCATGATTAGCATGTTGCTAGCATGATGCTAGCATGTTTAACATGTTGCTAGCATGGTTGCTAAGGTATTACTAGGTGGTTGCTAGGGTGTTGCTAGGCGGTTGCTAGGGTGTTCTGGGTGGTTGCTAGGGCGTTGCTAGGCAGTTGCTAGGGTATCCTGGGTGGTTGCTAAGCGGTTGCTAGGGTAATTTGTGTGGTTGCTAGGGCATTCCTAGGGTGTTCAGGGTGGTTGCTAGGGTGTTGCTAGGTTGTTGCTAAGGTATTCTGGATGGTTGCTAGGGTGTTCTGGGTGGTTGCTAGGCGGTTGCTAGGGTGTTCTGGGTGGTTGCTAGGGCGTTGCTAGGCAGTTGCTAGGGTATCCTGGGTGGTTGCTAGGCGGTTGCTAGGGTAATTTGGGTGGTTGCTAGGGCGTTGCTAGGCAGTTGCTAGGGTGTTCTGGGTGGTTGCTAGGGTGTTGCTAGGCAGTTGCTAGGGTATCCTGGGTGGTTGCTAGGCGGTTGCTAGGGTGTTCTGGGTGGTTGCTAGGGCGTTGCTAGGCAGTTGCTAGGGTGTTCTGGGTGGTTGCTAGGGTAATCTGTGTGGTTGCTATGGTGTTACTAGGTGGTTGGTAGTTGTCAAAGATGGTTACTGTTGAGTTTGTAGCATTTTATTCGCATGATTTAGCACTTAGCTAATCAATATTAGCATGTAGCTATTCACTGCTAGCATGTGTAGCATGTAGCAAGTCCTGTTTGCTAGCATGAGTCAAAATAGCCAACCCCCATCTCTATACGATGTTCTGATGCAGAGATATTGGTCTTGCAAAACGGTTGCTAGGGTACACTGTTTGGTTGCTAGGGAGTGGCTTGGCAGCTGCCAATCATGAAGCTCCAAAGTCAATGTGAATGTATAAACCAACCCCCATCTCTATACGATGTTCTGATGCAGAGATGTAGGTCTTGCAAAATGGTTGCTAGGGTACTCTGTTTGGTTGCTAGGGAGTGGCTTGGCAGCTGCCAATCATGAAACTCCAAAGGCTGCTTGTCAGTATGAATGATATAAACCAACTCCCATGCCTCTGTGACATTCAGAATGGACGACATTCCTCTTTGGATTTTGGTTGCTAAGGTGCTCGACAATGGTTGCTAGGGCGTGGCTAGGAAGTGTTGAGGTGACTCATGATTGGCTGTTTGCTGCCCCGAGTCAAACGAGACCACCCTCATGTTTCTATGACAATTGAGTCCAGAGATATCCCTTCGATCTCTTTCAATGGAAGTCTATGGGAGTTGTTGCTAAGGTGCTCTAAATGGTTGCTAGGGCGTGGCTTAATAGCTTCACAATGATCCTGAGAGACTGATTGGTTGTCTGAGTAAAATGAGCCTGCCCTCTTGTCTCTATGACACTGTGATCCAGAGTTATGTTCAATACAAAAGCGGTTTCTATGGTGTAGGACGGCCCATTTCATGGGCCGTCCTACACCATAGTAAGTCAATGGGGCAACTTTGGGCCCCTCTTGCCCCTCAGGGGTGCAACTTTTACCCCATTGTGTGGTATGTTCTTACAGAGCCTGTCAGCCTCTTCAAATGTGGCAAATTTCACGTTTCTGCGACATCCTCGTTCCGAGCTACGGCTCGTCAAAGTTTTTCGCAATGTTAAGTCTATGGGATTTTTTTGGGCCGTTTTTCGCCCCTGGGGCGACCATCGTACCCCCGATCTCTTAGAAAAGTCATAGCACACCATTCCCGAACAGGCCGCACGTTTTGACACCTCATTCATGGGTCTGTGACAAAAACTGCGGGAGGAGTAGCGCGTCAAAAAGTGGCCAGAAGAATAATAATAATAAGAAGAAGAAGAAGAATAATAAGTATGTGAGATAACAATAGTGTTGCTTCGCCATAGGCAAGCACCACTAATAAGAAGAATAAGAATAATAAGTATGTGAGATAACAATAGTGTTGCTTCGCCATAGGCAAGCACCACTAATAATAAGTATGCACAATAACACTAGTGTTGCTTTGCCATAGGCAAGCACCACTAATAAGAACTAGAATGTACATTTCCAGAAGAAAATGTGAAGTGGTGCTTGCAGTGGCAAAACTCGCCGCTCGGTTGCTAGGGTGCGGTGACCTAGTTTTTACCAAGATGCTAGCATGATTAGCATGTTGCTAGTATCATGCTAACATGATTAGCATGTTGTTAGCATTATGCTAGCATTATTAGCATGTTGCTAGCATGATTAGCATGTTGCTAGCATCATGCTAGCATGATTAGCATGATGCTAGCATGATTAGCATATTGCTAGCATGTTGCTAGCATTATGCTAGCATGATTAGCATGTTGTTAGCATGTTGCTAGCATGATGCTGGCATGATTAGCATGTTGCTACCAACATGCTAGCATGATTAGCATGTTGCTAGCATGATGCTAGCAAAAATAAGCATGTTGCAAACATGTTTTAGCTAGATGCTAGCATGATTAGCATATTGCTAGCATCATGCTAGCATGTTTAGCATGTTGCTAGCATGGTTGCTAAGGTGTTACTAGTTGGTTGCTAGGGTATTATGGGTGGTTGCTAGGGCGTTGCTAGGCGGTTGCTAGGGTGTTCTGGGTGGTTGCTATGGTGTTGCTAGGCGGTTGCTAGGGTATTCTGGGTGGTTGCTAGGGTGTTTTTGGTGGTTGCTAGGGCGTTGCTAGGTGGTTGCTAGGGTGTTCTGGGGGGTTGCTATGCGGTTGCTAGGGTGTTGCTAGGCGGTTGCTAAGGTAATGTGGTTGGTTGCTAGGGCGTTGCTAGGTGGTTGCTATGGTGTCCTGGGTGGTTGCTAGGCGGTTGCTAGGGTGTTCTGGTGGTTGCTAGGGCGTTGCTAGGCAGTTGCTAGGGTGTTGCTAGGGTAATCTGGGTGGTTGCTATGGTGTTACTAGGTGGTTGGTAGTTGTCAAAGATGGTTACAGTTGAGTTTGTAGCATTTTATTGGCATGATTTAGCACTTAGCTAATCAATATTAGCATGTAGCTATTCACTGCTAGCATGTGTAGGATGTAGCAAGTCCTGTTTGCTATCATGAGTCAAAAGAGCCAACCCCCATCTCTATACGATGTTCTGATACAGAGATATTGGTCTTGCAAAACGGTTGCTAGGGTACTCTGTTTGGTTGCTAGGGAGTGGCTTGGCAGTTGCCAATCATGAAACTCCAAAGGCTTCTTGTCACTATGAATGATATAAACCAACTCCCACGCCTTTGTGACATTCAGAATGGAAGATATCCCTCATTGGATTTTGGTTGCTAAGGTGCTCGACAATGGTTGCTAGGGCGTGGCTAGGAAGTGTTGAGGTGATTCATGATTGGCTGTTTGCTGCCCCGAGTCAAACGAGACCACCCTCATGTTTCTATGACAATTCAGTCCAGAGATATCCCTTCGATCTCTTTCAATGGAAGTCTATGGGAGTTGTTGCTAAGGTGCTCTAAATGGTTGCTAGGGCGTGGCTTGATAGCTTCACAATGATCCTGAGAGACTGATTGGTTGTCTGAGTAAAATGAGCCCGCCCCCTTGTCTCTATGACACTGTGATCCAGAGTTATGTTCAATATAAAAGCGGTTTCTATGGTGTAGGACGGCCCATTTCATGGGCCGTCCTACACCATAGTAAGTCAATGGGGAAACTTTGGGCAGCTCCTGCCCCCCAGGGGTGCAACTTTTACCCCATTGTGTGGTATGTTCTTACAGAGTCTGTCAGCCTCTTCAAATGTGGCAAATTTCACGTTTCTGCGAAATTCACACTCTGAGCTATGACTCGTCAAAGTTTTTCGCAATGTTAAGTCTATGGGATTTTTTTGGGCCGTTTTTCGCCCCTGGGGCGACCATCGTACCCCCGATCTCTTAGAAAAGTCATAGCACACCATTCCCGAACAGGCCGCACGTTTTGACACCTCATTCATGGGTCTGTGACAAAAACTGCGGGAGGAGTAGCGCGTCAAAAAGTGGCCAGAAGAATAATAATAAGAAGAATAATAATAAGTATGTGAGATAACAATAGTGTTGCTTCGCCATAGGCAAGCACCACTAACTAGAATGTACATTTCCAGAAGAAAATGTGAAGTGGTGCTTGCAGTGGCAAAATTCGCCGCTCGGTTGCTAGAGTGTGGTACATTTTTGCATACGAGCCAACAACCATGTCTGTACGATGTTCTGGTGCTGAGATAAGGCTTATTCATGTGTTTGTATGGTTACTAGGGTACCCTATATGGTTGCTATGGTGTGCTTATACAGTTTATGAGATGATATTTAAAGAGTAGTTGACAGTCTGAGTCAAAAAAGCCAAACTCCATGTTTCTACTATTTTCTGGAGCTGAAATATGGCTTGGAAATGTAGTTTTATGGTTGCTAGGGTGCCCTAAGTGGTTGCTAGGGCGTGAATATGAAGGTAATATGTCACTACTTATTGGCTGCTTGATAGGCCGAGTCAAAAGAGCCCAATCCCAAGTCCCTATGACCTTCTGGTCAAAAGATATGATCTCATAAATTTTGTGGCAATGTTAAGTCTATGGGACTTTTTTCGGCCAATTTATCGCCCGCCGGACGATCATCGTACAACCGATCGCTTAGAAAAGACATAGCACACCTCTCCTCAATGAACCGGTCGATTTGACACCTCATTCATGTGTGTACGACAAAAGGTGCGGGAGGAGTAGCGTGCCGAAGTTTTGTCTAGGTGAATAGTAATCACAATACTAGAATGTACATTTCCAGAAGAAAATGTGAAGTGGTGCTTGCAGTGGCAAAACTCGTCGCTCGGTTGCTAGAGTGTGGTACATTATTGCATACGAGCCAACAACCATGTCTGTACGATGTTCTAGTGCTGAGATATGGCTTATTCATGTGTTTGTATGGTTACTAGGGTACCCTATATGGTTGCTATGGTGTGCTTATACAGTTTATGAGATGATATTTAAAGACTAGTTGACAGTCTGAGTCAAAAAAGGCAAACTCCATGTTTCTTCTATTTTCTGGAGCTGAGATAATGGCTTGAATATGTTGTTTTATGGTTGCTAGGCTGCCCTAAGTGGTTGCTAGGGTGCGAATATGAAGTTATTATGTCCCTACTCATTGGCTGCTTGATAGGCCGAGTCAAAAGAGGCCAACCCCAAGTCTCCATGATCTTCTGGTCAAAAGATATGATCTCACAAATTTTGTGCCCATGTTAAGTCTATGGGACTTTTTTTGGCCGATTTATCGCCCGGCGGACGAACATCGTACAATCGATCGCTTAGAAAAGACATAGCACACCTCTCCTCAATGAGCCGGTCGATTTGACACCTCATTCATGGGTCTACTAGAAAACGTGCGGGAGGAGTAGCGTGCCGAAGTTTTGTCTAGGTGAATAGTAATCACAATACTAGAATGTACATTTCCAGAAGAAAATGTGAAGTGGTGCTTGCAGTGGCAAAACTCGCCGCTCGGTTGCTAGAGTGTGGCACATTATTGCAAACGAGCCAACAACCATGTCTGTACGATGTTCTGGTGCTGAGATATGGCTTATTCGAGTGTTGAGGTGGTTACTAGGGTACTCTAAATGGTTGCTATGGTGTGCTTATACAGTTTATGAGATGATATTTAAAGACTAGTTGACAGTCTGAGTCAAAAAAGCCAAACTCCATGTTTCTACCATTTTCTGGAGCTGAAAAATGACTTAGAAATGTAGTTTTATGGTTGCTAGGGTGGCATAAGTGGTTGCTAGGGCGTGGCCATGAAGTTGTTATGTCCCTACTTATTGGCTGCTTCATAAGCCGAGTCAAAAGAGCCCAACCCCAAGTCTCTGTGACCTTCTAGTCAAAAGATATGATCTCACAAATTTTGTGCCAATGTTAAGTCTATGGGACTTTTTTACCCAATGATTTGCCCCTGGGGCGAACACCGTACCCCTGATCGCTAAGAAAAATCATACCACACCTCTCCTCAATAATCCGCACAATTTGACGCCTCAATCAGGGGTGTGTGATGTCGGCGTGTATTTTTTAACAGATAATTACTGTGGAGTTTTTATTTGGAGTTTTTATAGAGTTTTATAGAGTTATTTAGTATGGCACGAGGCCTGCGGCCTCGTGCCTATCACCCACGGTTGCTAGGGTGCTGTAACTGGTTGCTATGGTGTGGCTTTGAAGATTTAGGGCCATTACTTATTGGCTGCTTGATAAAATAAATCCTCTGAGGGAGAGAGAGAGGTCTGCCTGACAGCAGGGCTGTCAGGCCCTTTTGTGTCTGTGTGAAAATGACAGTTGAGATTTAAATTTCTGAAAATTCCGCAATGTTAAGTCAATGGGACTTTTTTGGCCGCTTTTTCGTCCGCTGTGCGAACATCGTACACCCGATCTCTTAGAAAAGTCATAGCACACCATTCCCGAACAGGCCGCACGTTTTGACACCTCACTCATGGGTCTGTGACAAAAACTGCGGGAGGAGTAGCGCGTCAAACTTTGTCCAGAATAATAAGAATAATAATAAGTATGCACAATAACACTAGTGTTGCTTTGCCTTTGGCAAGCACCACTAACTAGAATGTACATTTCCAGAAGAAAATGTGAAGTGGTGCTTGCAGTGGCAAAACTCGCCGCTCGGTTGCTAGAGTGTGGTACATTAATGCATACGAGCCAACAACCATGTCTGTACGATGTTCTGGTGCTGAGATATGGCTTATTCATGTGTTTGTATGGTTACTAGGGTACCTTATATGGTTGCTATGGTGTGCTTATAAAGTTTATGAGATGATATTTAAAGACTAGTTGACAGTCTGAGTCAAAAAAGGCAAACTCCATGTTTCTACTATTTTCTGGAGCTGAGATATGGCTTAAATATGTTGTTTTATGGTTGCTAGGCTGCCCTAAGTGGTTGCTAGGGCGGGAATATGAAGTTGTTATGTCACTACTTATTGGCTGCTTGATAGGCCGAGTCAAAAGAGCCCAATCCCAAGTCTCTATGACCTTCTGGTCAAAAGATATGATCTCACAAATTTTGTGCCAATGTTAAGTCTATGGGACTTTTTTCGGAAATTTTTTCGCCCGCCAAACGAACATCGTACAACCGATCGCTTAGAAAAGACATAGCACACCTCTCCTCAATGAACCGGTCGATTTGACACCTCATTCATGGGTCTACGAGAAAACATGCAGGAGGAGTAGCGTGCCGAAGTTTTGTCTTGGTGAATAGTAATCACAATACTAGAATGTACATTTCCAGAAGAAAATGTGAAGTGGTGCTTGCAGTGGCAAAACTCGCCGCTCGGTTGCTAGGTTGTTGTACATGATTGCATACGAGCCAACAACCATGTCTGTACGATATTGTGGAGGTGAGATATGGCTCATACATGTGTTTGTATGGTTACTAGGGAACCCTATATGGTTGCTATGGTATGCTTATACAGTTTATAAGATGATATTTAAAGACTAGTTGACAGTCTGAGTCAAAAAAGGCAAACTCCATGTTTCTTCTATTTTCAAGAGCGGATATATGGCTTTAATATGTTGTTTTATGGTTGCTAGGCTGCCCTAAGTGGTTGCTAGGGCGCGAATATGAAGTTATTATGTCACTACTTATTGGCTGCTTGATAGGCCGAGTCAAAAGAGCCCAACCCCAAGTCTCTATGACCTTCTGGTGAAAAGATATGATATAACAAATTTTGTGCCAATGTTAAGTCTATGGGACTTTTTTCGGCCGATTTATCGCCTGGCGGACGAACATCGTACAACCGATCGCTTAGAAAAGACATAGCACACCTCTCCTCAATGAACCGGTCGATTTGACACCTCATTCATGGGTCTACGACAAAACGTGCGGGAGGAGTAGCGTGCCGAAGTTTTGTCTAGGTGAATAGTAATCACAATACTAGAATGTACATTTCCAGAAGAAAATGTGAAGTGGTGCTTGCAGTGGCAAAACTCGCCGCTCGGTTGCTAGCGTGCGGTTAGCTAGTTTTTACCAAGATGCTAGCATGATTAGCATGTTGCTAACATCATGCTAGCATGATTAGCATGTTGTTAGCATTATTAGCATGTTGCTAGCATGATGCTAGCATGATTAGCATGTTGCTAGCATATTGCTAGCATGATTAGCATGTTGCTAGCATCATGCTAGCATGATTAGCATGTTGTTAGCATCATGCTTGATATATGCTAGCATGATTAGCATATTGCTAGCATCATGCTAGCATGTTTAGCATGTTGCTAGCATGATGCTAGCATGTTTAGCATGTTGCTAGCATGTTGCTAGCATGATGCTAACATGATTAGCATGTTGCTAGCATGATTAGCATGTTGCTAGCATGATGCTAGCATGATTAGCATGATGCTAGCATGATTAGCATCATGCTAGCATGATTAGCATGTTGCTAGCATATTGCTAGCATGTTACTAGCATGATTAGCATGTTGCTAGCTTGATGCTAGCATGATTAGCCTGTTGCTAGCATGTTTGTAGCTAGTTGCTAGCATGATTAGCATGTTTCTAGCATCATGCTAGCATCATGCTAGGGCGTTGCTAGGCGGTTGCTAGGGTATTCTGGGTGGTTGTTAGGGTGTTTTGGGTGGTTGCTAGGCGGTTGCTAGGGTGTTCTGGGTGTTTGCTAGGGCGTTGCTAGGCGGTTGCTAGGGTATCCTGGGTGGTTGCTAGGCAGTTGCTAGGGTAATTTGGGTGGTTGCTAGGGCGTTGCTAGGCAGTTGCTAGGGTGTTCTGGGTGGTTGCTAGGGTGTTGCTAGGCAGTTGCTAGGGTATCCTGGGTGGTTGCTAGGCGGTTGCTAGGGTGTTCTGGGTGGTTGCTAGGGCGTTGCTAGGCAGTTGCTAGGGTGTTCTGGGTGGTTGCTAGGGTAATCTGTGTGGTTGCTATGGTGTTACTAGGTGGTTGGTAGTTGTCAAAGATGGTTACTGTTGAGTTTGTAGCATTTTATTGGCATGATTTAGCACTTAGCTAATCAATATTAGCATGTAGCTATTCACTGCTAGCATGTGTAGCATGTAGCAAGTCCTGTTTGCTAGCATGAGTCAAAATAGCCAACCCCCATCTCTATACGATGTTCTGATGCAGAGATATCGGTCTTGCAAAACGGTTGCTAGGGTACACTGTTTGGTTGCTAGGGAGTGGCTTGGCAGCTGCCAATCATGAAGCTCCAAAGTCAATGTGAATGTATAAACCAACCCCCATCTCTATACGATGTTCTGATGCAGAGATGTAGGTCTTGCAAAATGGTTGCTAGGGTACTCTGTTTGGTTGCTAGGGAGTGGCTTGGCAGCTGCCAATCATGAAACTCCAAAGGCTGCTTGTCAGTATGAATGATATAAACAACTTTGGGCAGCTCCTGCACCCCAGGGGTGCAACTTTTACCCAATTGTGTGGTATGTTGTTACAGAGCCTGTCAGCCTCTTCAAATGTGGTAAATTACACGTTTCTGCGACATCCTAGTTCCGAGCTACGACTCGTCAAAGTTTGACGCAATGTTAAGTCTATGGGATTTTTCGGCCGGTTTTTCGCCCCTGGGGCGAACATCGTACCCCCGATCGCTTATAAAAGTCATAGCACACCATTCCCGAACAGGCCGCACGTTTTGACACCTCATTCATGGGTCTGTGACAAAAACTGCGGGAGGAGTAGCGCGTCAAAAAGTGGCCAGAAGAATAATAAGAAGATCTAGAATGTACATTTCCAGAAGAAAATGTGAAGTGGTGCTTGCAGTGGCAAAACTCGCCGCTCGGTTGCTAGCGTGCGGTTAGCTATTTTTTACCAAGATGGTAGCATGATTAGCATGTTGCTAGCATCATGCTAGAATGATTAACATGTTGTTAGCATTATGCTAGCGTGATTAGCATGTTGCTAGCATGATTAGCATGTTGCTAGCATGATGTTAGCATGATTAGCATTTTGCTAGCATGTTGATAGCATGATGCTAGCATGATTAGCATGTTGCTAGCATGATGCTAGCATGATTAGCATGTTGCTAGCATGATGCTAGCATGATTAGCATGTTGTAAGCATGATTAGCATGTTGCTAGCATCATGCTAGCATGATTAGCATGTTGTTAGCATCATGCTAGCATCATGCTAGCATGATTAGCATGTTGTTAGCATCATGCTACCAACATGCTAGCATGATTAGCATGTTGTTAGCATGATGCTAGCAAAAATAAGCATGTTGCAAACATGTTTTAGGTAGATGCTAGCATGATTAGCATATTGCTAGCATCATGCTAGCATGATTAGCATGTTGCTAGCATGATGCTAGCATGGTTGCTAAGGTTTTACTAGGGGGTTGCTAGGGTATTATGGGTGGTTGCTAGGGCGTTGTTAGGCGGTTGCTAGGGTGTTCTGGGTGGTTGCTAGGGTGTTGGTAGGCGGTTGCTAGGGTGTTCTGAGTGGTTGCTAGGGTGTTGCTAGGTGGTTGCTATGGTATTCTGAGTGGTTGCTATGGTATTCTGAGTGGTTGCTAGGGTGTTGCTAGGTGGTTGCTATGGTATTCTGGGTGGTTGCTAGGGTGTTGCTAAGCGGTTGCTAGGGTGTTCTGGGTGGTTGCTAGGGTGCTGCTAGGCGGTTGCTAGGGTGTTCTGAGTGGTTGCTAGGGTGTTGCTAGGTGGTTGATAGGGTATTCTGGGTGGTTGCTAGGGTGTTGCTAGGCGGTTGCTAGGGTGTTCTGGGTGGTTGCTAGGGTGTTGCTAGGCGGTTGCTTGGGTGTTCTGAGTGGTTGCTAGGGTGTTGGTAGGCGGTTGTTAGGGTGTTCTGGGTGGTTGCTAAGGTGTTTTGGGTGGTTGCTAGGCGGTTGCTAGGGTGTTCTGGGTGGTTGCTAGGGTGTTGCTAGGGGGTTGCTAGGGTGTTTTGGGTGGTTGCTAGGGTGTTGGTAGGCGGTTGTTAGGGTGTTCTGGGTGGTTGCTAAGGTGTTTTGGGTGGTTGCTAGGCGGTTGCTAGGGTGTTCTGGGTGGTTGCTAGGGTGTTGCTAGGGGGTTGCTAGGGTGTTTTGGGTGGTTGCTAGGGTGTTGCTAGGCGGTTGCTAGGGTGTTCTGAGTGGTTGCTAGGGTGTTGCTAGGGTGTTCTGGGTGGTTGCTAGGGTGTTGCTAGGCGGTTGCTAGGGTGTTCTGAGTGGTTGCTAGGTGGTTGCTAGGGTATTCTGGGTGGTTGCTAGGGTGTTGCTAGGCGGTTGCTAGGGTATTCTGGGTAGTTGCTATGGTGTTGCTAGGCAGTTGCTAGGGTGTTTTAGGTGGTTGCTATGGTATTCTGGATGGTTGCTATGGTGTTACTAGGTGGTTGGTAGTGTTTACATTTGGTTACTATAGAGTTTTTATAATGTTCATGGCATGATTTAGCACTTAGCTAATCAATATTAGCATGTAGCTATTCACAGCTAGCATGTTTAGCATGTAGCAAGTCCTGTTTGCTAGCATGAGTCAAAAGAGCCAACCCCCATCTCTATACGATGTTCTGATGCAGAGATATTGGTCTTGCAAAACGGTTGCTAGGGTACTCTGTTTGGTTGCTAGGGAGTGGCTTGGCAGCTGCCAATCATGAAGCTCCAAAGTCAATGTGAATGTATAAACCAACCCCCATCTCTATACGATGTTCTGATGCAGAGATATAGGTCTTGCAAAATGGTTGCTAGGGTACTCTGTTTGGTTGCTAGGGAGTGGCTTGGCAGCAGCCAATCATGAAACTCCAAAGGCTGCTTGTCAGTATGAATGATATAAACCAACTCCCATGCCTCTGTGACATTCAGAATGGACGATATTCCTTTTTGGATTTTGGTTGCTAAGGTGCTCGACAATGGTTGCTAGGGCGTGGCTAGCAAGTGTTGAGGTGATTCATGATTGGCTGTTTGCTGGCCCGAGTCAAACGAGACCACCCTCATGTTTCTATGACAATTCAGTCCAGAGATATCCCTTCGATCTCTTTCAATGGAAGTCTATGGGAGTTGTTGCTAAGGTGCTCTAAATGGTTGCTAGGGCGTGGCTTGATAGCTTCACAATGATCCTGAGAGACTGATTGGTTGTCTGAGTAAAATGAGTCCGCCCCCTTGTCTCTATGACACTGTGACCCACAGCTATGTTCAATACAAAATCCCTATGTAATTTACCATAGTAGGAGAAACGCATGCATTTCATGGGCCGTCCTACACCATAGTAAGTCAATGGGGCAACTTTGGGCAGCTCCTGCCCCACAGGGGTGCAACTTTTACCCCATTGTGTGGTATGTTCTTACAGAGTCTGTCAGCCTCTTCAAATGTGGCAAATTTCACGTTTCTGCGACATCCTCGTTCCGAGCTACGACTCGTCAAAGTTTGACGCAATGTTAAGTCTATGGGATTTTTTTGGGCCGTTTTTCGCCCCTGGGGCGACCATCGTACCCCCGATCTCTTAGAAAAGTCATAGCACACCATTCCCGAACAGGCCGCACGTTTTGACACCTCATTCATGGGTCTGTGACAAAAACTGCGGGAGGAGTAGCGCGTCAAAAAGTGGCCAGAAGAATAAGAATAAGAAGAATAAGAATAACTAGAATGTACATTTCCAGAAGAAAATGTGAAGTGGTGCTTGCAGTGGCAAAACTCGCCGCTCGGTTGCTAGGGTGCGGTGACCTAGTTTTTACCAAGATGCTAGCATGATTAGCATGTTGCTAGTATCATGCTAGCATGATTAGCATGTTGTTAGCATTATGCTAGCATTATTAGCATGTTGCTAGCATGATTAGCATGTTGCTAGCATCATGCTAGCATGATTAGCATGATGCTAGCATGATTAGCATATTGCTAGCATGTTGCTAGCATGTTGCTAGCATGTTGCTAGCATGATGCTAGCATGATTAGCATGTTGTTAGCATGTTGCTAGTATGATGCTGGCATGATTAGCATGTTGCTACCAACATGCTAGCATGATTAGCATGTTGCTAGCATGATGCTAGCAAAAATAAGCATGTTGCAAACATGTTTTAGCTAGATGCTAGCATGATTAGCATATTGCTAGCATCATGCTAGCATGTTTAGCATGTTGCTAGCATGGTTGCTAAGGTGTTACTAGGTGGTTGCTAGGGTATTATGGGTGGTTGCTAGGGCGTTGCTAGGCGGTTGCTAGGGTGTTCTGGGTGGTTGCTATGGTGTTGCTAGGCGGTTGCTAGGGTATTCTGGGTGGTTGCTAGGGTGTTGCTAGGCGGTTGCTAGGGTGTTCTGAGTGGTTGCTAGGGTGTTGCTAGGTGGTTGCTAGGGTATTCTGGGTGGTTGCTTGGGTGTTGCTAGGCGGTTGCTATGGTGTTGCTAGGTGGTTGCTAGGGTGTTCTGAGTGGTTGCTAGGGTGTTGCTAGGCCGTTGCTATGGTGTTATGGGTGGTTGCTAGGGCGTTGCTAGGCAGTTGCTAGGGTATCCTGGGCGGTTGCTAGGCGGTTGCTAGGGTGTTCTGGGTGGTTGCTAGGCAGTTGCTAGGGTGTTCTGGGTGGTTGCTAGGCGGTTGCTAGGGCGTTGCTAGGTGGTTGCTAGGGTATCCTGGTTGGTTGCTAGGCAGTTGCTAGGGTGTTCTGGGTGGTTGCTAGGGCGTTGCTAGGCAGTTGCTAGGGTGTTCTGGGTGGTTGCTAGGGTAATTTGGGTGGTTGCTATGGTGTTACAAGGTGGTTGGTAGTTGTCAAAGATGGTTACTATTGAGTTTGTAGCATTTTATTGGCATGATTTAGCACTTAGCTAATCAATATTAGCATGTAGCTATTCACTGCTAGCATGTGTAGCATGTAGCAAGTCCTGTTTGCTAGCATGAGTCAAAAGAGCCAACCCCCATCTCTATACGATGTTCTGATGCAGAGATATTGGTCTTGCAAAACGGTTGCTAGGGTACTCTGTTTGGTTGCTAGGGAGTGGCTTGGCAGCTGCCAATCATGAAGCTCCAAAGTCAATGTGAATGTATAAACCAACCCCCATGTCTATACGATGTTTTGATGCAGAGATATAGGCCTTGCTAAATGGTTGCTAGGGTACTCTGTTTGGTTGCTAGGGAGTGGCTTGGCAGCTGCCAATCATGAAACTCCAAAGGCTTCTTGTCAGTATGAATGATATAAACCAACTCCCACGCCTTTGTGACATTCAGAATGGAAGATATCATTATTTGGATTTTGGTTGCTAAGGTGCTCGATAATGGTTGCTAGGGCGTGGCTAGGAAGTGTTGAGGTGATTCATGATTGGCTGTTTGCTGCCCCGAGTCAAACGAGACCACCCTCATGTTTCTATGACAATTCAGTCCAGAGATATCCCTTCGATCTCTTTCAATGGAAGTCTATGGGAGTTGTTGCTAAGGTGCTCTAAATGGTTGCTAGGGCGTGGCTTGATAGCTTCACAATGATCCTGAGAGACTGATTGGTTGTCTGAGTAAAATGAGCCCGCCCCCTTGTCTCTATGACACTGTGATCCAGAGTTATGTTCAATATAAAAGCGGTTTCTATGGTGTAGGACGGCCCATGAAATGTTTTGAGTGGTTGCTAGGCGGTTGCTAGGGTGTTCTGGGTGGTTGCTAGGGTGTTGCTAGGCGGTTGCTAGGGTGTTCTGGGTGGTTGCTAGGGCGTTGCTAGGCAGTTGCTAGGGTGTTCTGGGTGGTTGCTAGGGTGTTGCTAGGGTAATTTGGGTGGTTGCTATGGTGTTACTAGGTGGTTGGTAGTTGTCAAAGATGGTTACTGTTGAGTTTGTAGCATTTTATTGGCATGATTTAGCACTTAGCTAATCAATATTAGCATGTAGCTATTCACTGCTAGTATGTGTAGCATGTAGCAAGTCCTGTTTGCTAGCATGAGTCAAAAGACCCAACCCCCATCTCTATACGATGTTCTGATGCAGAGATATTGGTCTTGCAAAACGGTTGCTAGGGTACTCTGTTTGGTTGCTAGGGAGTGGCTTGGCAGCTGCCAATCATGAAGCTCCAAAGTCAATGTGAATGTATAAACCAACCCCCATCTCTATACGATGTTCTGATGCAGAGATATTGGTCTTGCAAAATGGTTGCTAGGGTACTCTGTTTGGTTGCTAGGGAGTGGCTTGGCAGTTGCCAATCATGAAACTCCAAAGGCTTCTTGTCACTATGAATGATATAAACCAACTCCCACGCCTTTGTGACATTCAGAATGGAAGATATCCCTCATTGGATTTTGGTTGCTAAGGTGCTCGACAATGGTTGCTAGGGCGTGGCTAGGAAGTGTTGAGGTGATTCATGATTGGCTGTTTGCTGCCCCGAGTCAAACGAGACCACCCTCATGTTTCTATGACAATTCAGTCCAGAGATATCCCTTCGATCTCTTTCAATGGAAGTCTATGGGAGTTGTTGCTAAGGTGCTCTAAATGGTTGCTAGGGCGTGGCTTGATAGCTTCACAATGATCCTGAGAGACTGATTGGTTGTCTGAGTAAAATGAGCCCGCCCCCTTGTCTCTATGACACTGTGATCCAGAGTTATGTTCAATATAAAAGCGGTTTCTATGGTGTAGGACGGCCCATTTCATGGGCCGTCCTACACCATAGTAAGTCAATGGGGAAACTTTGGGCAGCTCCTGCCCCCCAGGGGTGCAACTTTTACCCCATTGTGTGGTATGTTCTTACAGAGTCTGTCAGCCTCTTCAAATGTGGCAAATTTCACGTTTCTGCGAAATTCACACTCTGAGCTATGACTCGTCAAAGTTTTTCGCAATGTTAAGTCTATGGGATTTTTTTGGGCCGTTTTTCGCCCCTGGGGCGACCATCGTACCCCCGATCTCTTAGAAAAGTCATAGCACACCATTCCCGAACAGGCCGCACGTTTTGACACCTCATTCATGGGTCTGTGACAAAAACTGCGGGAGGAGTAGCGCGTCAAAAAGTGGCCAGAAGAATAATAATAAGAAGAATAATAATAAGTATGTGAGATAACAATAGTGTTGCTTCGCCATAGGCAAGCACCACTAACTAGAATGTACATTTCCAGAAGAAAATGTGAAGTGGTGCTTGCAGTGGCAAAATTCGCCGCTCGGTTGCTAGAGTGTGGTACATTTTTGCATACGAGCCAACAACCATGTCTGTACGATGTTCTGGTGCTGAGATAAGGCTTATTCATGTGTTTGTATGGTTACTAGGGTACCCTATATGGTTGCTATGGTGTGCTTATACAGTTTATGAGATGATATTTAAAGAGTAGTTGACAGTCTGAGTCAAAAAAGCCAAACTCCATGTTTCTACTATTTTCTGGAGCTGAAATATGGCTTGGAAATGTAGTTTTATGGTTGCTAGGGTGCCCTAAGTGGTTGCTAGGGCGTGAATATGAAGGTAATATGTCACTACTTATTGGCTGCTTGATAGGCCGAGTCAAAAGAGCCCAATCCCAAGTCCCTATGACCTTCTGGTCAAAAGATATGATCTCATAAATTTTGTGGCAATGTTAAGTCTATGGGACTTTTTTCGGCCAATTTATCGCCCGCCGGACGATCATCGTACAACCGATCGCTTAGAAAAGACATAGCACACCTCTCCTCAATGAACCGGTCGATTTGACACCTCATTCATGTGTGTACGACAAAAGGTGCGGGAGGAGTAGCGTGCCGAAGTTTTGTCTAGGTGAATAGTAATCACAATACTAGAATGTACATTTCCAGAAGAAAATGTGAAGTGGTGCTTGCAGTGGCAAAACTCGTCGCTCGGTTGCTAGAGTGTGGTACATTATTGCATACGAGCCAACAACCATGTCTGTACGATGTTCTAGTGCTGAGATATGGCTTATTCATGTGTTTGTATGGTTACTAGGGTACCCTATATGGTTGCTATGGTGTGCTTATACAGTTTATGAGATGATATTTAAAGACTAGTTGACAGTCTGAGTCAAAAAAGGCAAACTCCATGTTTCTTCTATTTTCTGGAGCTGAGATAATGGCTTGAATATGTTGTTTTATGGTTGCTAGGCTGCCCTAAGTGGTTGCTAGGGTGCGAATATGAAGTTATTATGTCCCTACTCATTGGCTGCTTGATAGGCCGAGTCAAAAGAGGCCAACCCCAAGTCTCCATGATCTTCTGGTCAAAAGATATGATCTCACAAATTTTGTGCCCATGTTAAGTCTATGGGACTTTTTTTGGCCGATTTATCGCCCGGCGGACGAACATCGTACAATCGATCGCTTAGAAAAGACATAGCACACCTCTCCTCAATGAGCCGGTCGATTTGACACCTCATTCATGGGTCTACTAGAAAACGTGCGGGAGGAGTAGCGTGCCGAAGTTTTGTCTAGGTGAATAGTAATCACAATACTAGAATGTACATTTCCAGAAGAAAATGTGAAGTGGTGCTTGCAGTGGCAAAACTCGCCGCTCGGTTGCTAGAGTGTTGTACATGATTGCATACGAGCCAACAACCATGTCTGTGCGATGTTCTGGTGCTGAGACATGGCTTATTCATGTGTTTGTATGGTTACTAGGGTACCCTATATGGTTGCTATGGTGTGCTTATACAGTTTATGAGATGATATTTAAAGACTAGTTGACAGTCTGAGTCAAAAAAGCCAAACTCCATGTTTCTACTATTTTCTGGAGCTGAAATATGGCTTGGAAATGTAGTTTTATGGCTGCTAGGGTGCCCTAATTGGTTGCTAGGGCGTGAATATGAAGGTAATATGTCACTACTTATTGGCTGCTTGATAGGCCGAGTCAAAAGAGCCCAACCTCAAGTCTCTATGACCTTCTGGTCAAAAGATATGATCTCACAAATTTTGTGCCAATGTTAAGTCTATGGGACTTTTTTCGGCCGATTTATCGCCCGCCGGACGATCATCGTACAACCGATCGCTTAGAAAAGACATAGCACACCTCTCCTCAATGAACCGGTCGATTTGACACCTCACTCATGGGTCTACGACAAAACGTGCGGGAGGAGTAGCGCGCCGAAGTTTTGTCTTGGTGAATAGTAATCACAACACTAGAATGTACATTTCCAGAAGAAAATGTGAAGTGGTGCTTGCAGTGGCAAAACTCGCCGCTCGGTTGCTAGAGTGTGGTACATTATTGCATACGAGCCAACAACCATGTCTGTACGATGTTCTAGTGCTGAGATATGGCTTATTCATGTGTTTGTATGGTTACTAGGGTACCCTATATGGTTGCTATGGTGTGCTTATACAGTTTATGAGATGATATTTAAAGACTAGTTGACAGTCTGAGTCAAAAAAGGCAAACTCCATGTTTCTTCTATTTTCTGGAGCTGAGATAATGGCTTGAATATGTTGTTTTATGGTTGCTAGGCTGCCCTAAGTGGTTGCTAGGGTGCGAATATGAAGTTATTATGTCACTACTTATTGGCTGCATGATAGGCCGAGTCAAAAGAGCCCAATCCCAAGTCCCTATGACCTTCTGGTCAAAAGATATGATCTCACAAATTTTGTGCCAATGTTAAGTCTATGGGACTTTTTTCGGCCAATTTATCGCCAGCCGGACGATCATCTAACAACCGATCGCTTAGAAAAGACATAGCACACCTCTCCTCAATGAACCGGTCGATTTGATACCTCATTCATGGGTCTACGAGAAAACGTGCAGGAGGAGTAGCGTGCCGAAGTTTTGTCTAGGTGAATAGTAATCACAACACTAGAATGTACATTTCCAGAAGAAAATGTGAAGTGGTGCTTGCAGTGGCAAAACTCGCCGCTCGGTTGCTAGCGTGCGGTTAGCTAGTTTTTACCAAGATGCTAGCATGATTAGCATGATTAGCATGTTGCTAGCATCATGCTAGCATGATTAGCATGTTGCTAGCATCATGCTAGCATTATAAGCATGTTACTAGCATGTTTTAGTTAGATTCTCCCATTATGCTAGCATGTTGCTAGCATGATGCTAGCAAAAATAAGAATGTTGCAAACATGTTTTAGTTAGATGCTAGCATTATTTGCATCATGCTAGCATGATTAGCATATTGCTAGCATCATGCTAGCATGATTAGCATATTGCTAGCATCATGCTAGCATGATTAGCATATTGCTAGCATCATGCTAGCATGTTTAGCATGTTGCTAGCATGATGCTAGCATGTTTAGCATGTTGCTAGCATCTTGCTAGCATCTTGCTAGCATGATGCTAGCATGTTTAGCATGTTGCTAGCATGTTGCTAGCATGATGCTAGCATGATTAGCATGTTGCTAGCATGATGCTAGCATGTTTAGCATGTTGCTAGCATGTTGCTAGCATGATGCTAGCATGATTAGCATGTTGCTAGCATGATGCTAGCATGATTAGCATGTTGCTAGCATATTGCTAGCATGTTGCTAGCATGATTAGCATGTTGCTAGCATGATGCTAGCATGATTACCATGTTGCTAGCATGATGCTAGCATGATTAGCATGTTGCTAGCATGATGCTAGCATGATTAGCATGTTTCTAGCATATTTGTAGCATGATTAGCATGTTGCTACCATGTTACTAGCATGATTAGCATGTTGCTAGCTTGATGCTAGCATGATTAGCCTGTTGCTAGCATGTTTGTAGCTAGTTGCTAGCATGATTAGCATGTTTCTAGCATCATGCTAGCATGATTAGCATGTTGCTATTATTATGCTAGCATGATTAGCATGTTGCTAGCATGATGCTAGCATGTTTAGCATGTTGCTAGCATGGTTGCTAAGGTATTACTAGGTGGTTGCTAGGGTGTTGCTAGGCGGTTGCTAGGGTGTTCTGGGTGGTTGCTAGGGCGTTGCTAGGCAGTTGCTAGGGTATCCTGGGTGGTTGCTAAGCGGTTGCTAGGGTAATTTGTGTGGTTGCTAGGGCATTCCTAGGGTGTTCAGGGTGGTTGCTAGGGTGTTGCTAGGTTGTTGCTAAGGTATTCTGGTTGGTTGCTAGGGTGTTCTGGGTGGTTGCTAGGTGGTTGCTAGGGTGTTCTGGGTGGTTGCTAGGGCGTTGCTAGGCAGTTGCTAGGGCATCCTGGGTGGTTGCTAGGCGGTTGCTAGGGTAATTTGGGTGGTTGCTAGGGCGTTGCTAGGGTGTTCTGGGTGGTTGCTAGGGTGTTGCTAGGCAGTTGCTAGGGTATCCTGGGTGGTTGCTAGGCGGTTGCTAGGGTGTTCTGGGTGGTTGCTAGGGCGTTGCTAGGCAGTTGCTAGGGTGTTCTGGGTGGTTGCTAGGGTAATCTGTGTGGTTGCTATGGTGTTACTAGGTGGTTGGTAGTTGTCAAAGATGGTTACTGTTGAGTTTGTAGCATTTTATTGGCATGATTTAGCACTTAGCTAATCAATATTAGCATGTAGCTATTCACTGCTAGCATGTGTAGCATGTAGCAAGTCCTGTTTGCTAGCATGAGTCAAAATAGCCAACCCCCATCTCTATACGATGTTCTGATGCAGAGATATCGGTCTTGCAAAACGGTTGCTAGGGTACACTGTTTGGTTGCTAGGGAGTGGCTTGGCAGCTGCCAATCATGAAGCTCCAAAGTCAATGTGAATGTATAAACCAACCCCCATCTCTATACGATGTTCTGATGCAGAGATGTAGGTCTTGCAAAATGGTTGCTAGGGTACTCTGTTTGGTTGCTAGGGAGTGGCTTGGCAGCTGCCAATCATGAAACTCCAAAGGCTGCTTGTCAGTATGAATGATATAAACCAACTCCCATGCCTCTGTGACATTCAGAATGGACGATATTCCTCTTTGGATTTTGGTTGCTAAGGTGCTCGACAATGGTTGCTAGGGCGTGGCTAGGAAGTGTTGAGGTGACTCATGATTGGCTGTTTGCTGCCCCGAGTCAAATGAGACCACCCTCATGTTTCTATGACAATTGAGTCCAGAGATATCCCTTCGATCTCTTTCAATGGAAGTCTATGGGAGTTGTTGCTAAGGTGCTCTAAATGGTTGCTAGGGCGTGGCTTAATAGCTTCACAATGATCCTGAGAGACTGATTGGTTGTCTGAGTAAAATGAGCCCACCCTCTTGTCTCTATGACACTGTGATCCAGAGTTATGTTCAATACAAAAGCGGTTTCTATGGTGTAGGACGGCCCATTTCATGGGCCGTCCTACACCATAGTAAGTCAATGGGGCAACTTTGGGCCCCTCCTGCCCCTCAGGGGTGCAACTTTTACCCCATTGTGTGGTATGTTCTTACAGAGCCTGTCAGCCTCTTCAAATGTGGCAAATTTCACGTTTCTGCGACATCCTCGTTCCGAGCTACGGCTCGTCAAAGTTTTTCGCAATGTTAAGTCTATGGGATTTTTTTGGGCCGTTTTTCGCCCCTGGGGCGAACATCGTACCCCCGATCTCTTAGAAAAGTCATAGCACACCATTCCCGAACAGGCCGCACGTTTTGACACCTCATTCATGGGTCTGTGACAAAAACTGCGGGAGGAGTAGCGCGTCAAAAAGTGGCCAGAAGAATAATAATAAGAAGAAGAAGAAGAAGAAGAATAATAAGTATGTGAGATAACAATAGTGTTGCTTTGCCATAGGCAAGCACCACTAACTAGAATGTACATTTCCAGAAGAAAATGTGAAGTGGTGCTTGCAGTGGCAAAACTCACCGCTCGGTTGCTAGGGTGTGTATAGCTAGTTTTTAGTAAGATGCTAACAAAATAAGCATAATGATAGCATGATTAGCATGTTGCTAGCATCATGCTACCGTGTCTTTAGCCTGATGCGAACATGATTAGCAGGTTGCTAGCATGTTTGTAGCTAGATGCTAGCATGATTAGCATGTTGCTAGCATCATGCTAGCATGATTAGCATGTTGCTAGCATCATGCTAGCATGATTAGCATGTTGCTAGCATCATGCTAGCATGATTAGCATGTCGCTAGCATGATTAGCATGTTGCTAGCATCATGCTAGCATGATTAGCATGTTGGTAGCATAATGCTAGCATGATTAGCATGTTTCTAGCATCATGCTAGCATGATTAGCATGTTGCTAGCATCATGCTAGCATGATTAGCATGTTGCTAGCATAATGCTAGCATGATTAGCATGTTTCTAGCATCATGCTAGCATGATTAGCATGTTGCTAGCATCATGCTAGCATGATTAGCATGTTGCTAGCATAATGCTAGCATGATTAGCATGTTTCTAGCATCATGCTAGCATGATTAGCATGGTGCTAGCATAATGCTAGCATGATTAGCATGTTGCTAGCATCATGCTAGCATGATTAGCATGTTGCTAGCATCATGCTAGCATGATTAGCATGTTTGCTAGCATGTTTGCAGCTAGATGCTAGCATGATTAGCATGTTGCTAGCATCATGTTAGCATGATTAGCATGTTGCTAGCATCATGCTAGCATGATTAGCATGTTGCTAGCATCATGCTAGCATGATTAGCATGTTGCTAGCATCATGCTAGCATGATTAGCATGTTGCTAGCATCATGCTAGTATGATTAGCATGTTGCTAGCATCATGCTAGCACGATTAGCATGTTTGCTAGCATGTTTGTAGCTAGATACTAGCAAGATTAGCATGTTGCTAGCATCATTTAGCACTTAACTAATCGATATTAGCATGTAGCTATTCACAGCTACCATGTTTAGCATGTTGAAAGTCCTGTGTGCTAACATGAGTCAAAAGACCCAACCCCCATCGCGATACAATGTTCTGATGCTGAGATATAGCTGTTACAAAATGGTTGCTAGGGTAATCTGTTTGGTTGCTAGGGAGTGGCTTGGCAGCTGCCAATCATGAAACTCCAAAGGCTGCTTGTCAGTATGAATGATATAAACCAACTCCCATGCCTCTGTGACATTCAGAATGGAAGATATCCCTCTTTGGATTTTGGTTGCTAAGGTGCTCGACAATGGTTGCTAGGGCGTGGCTAGGAAGTGTTGAGGTCATTCATGATTGGCTGTTTGCTACCCCGAGTCAAACGAGACCACCCTCGTGTTTCTATGGCACTTCTATCCGGAGATATCCCTTCCATCTCTTTCAATGGAAGTCTATGGAACTTGTTGCTAAGGTGCTCTAAATGGTTGCTAGGGCGTGGCTTAAAAGCTTAACAATGATCCTGAGAGACTGATTGGTCATCTGAGTAAAATGAGCCCGCCCCTTTGTCTCTACGACACTGTGATCCAGAGTTATGTTCAATATAAAAGCGGTTTCTATGGTGTAGGACGGCCCATTTCATGGGCCGTCCTACACCATAGTAAGTCAATGGGGCAAATTTGGGCAGCTCCTGCCCCACAGGGGTGCAACTTTTACCCCATTGTGTGGTATATTCTTACAGAGCCTGTCAGCCTCTTCAAATGTGGTAAATTTCACGTTTCTGCGACATCCTCGTTCCGAGCTACGACTCGTCAAAGTTTGACGCAATGTTAAGTCTATGGGATTTTTCGGCCGGTTTTTCGCCCCTGGGGCGACCATCGTACCCCCGATCCCTTATAAAAGTCATAGCACACCATTCCCGAACAGGCCGCACGTTTTGACACCTCATTCATGGGTCTGTGACAAAAACTGCGGGAGGAGTAGCGCGTCAAAAAGTGGCCAGAAGAATAAGAAGAAGAATAAGAAGAACTAGAATGTACATTTCCAGAAGAAAATGTGAAGTGGTGCTTGCAGTGGCAATACTCGCCGCTCGGTTGCTAGGGTGTTGTACATTATTGCATACGAGCCAACAAACATGTCTGTACCATATTGTGGAGCTGAGATATGGCTTATTCATGTGTTTGTATGGTTACTAGGGTACCCTATATGGTTGCTATGGTGTGCTTATACAGTTTATGAGATGATATTTAAAGACCAGTTGACAGTCTGAGTCAAAAAAGGCAAATTCCATGTTTCTTCTATTTTCTGGAGCTGAGATAATGGCTTGAATATGTTGTTTTATGGTTGCTAGGCTGCCCTAAGTGGTTGCTAGGGCGCGAATATGAAGTTATTATGTCACAACTTATTGGCTTCTTGATAGGTCGAGTCAAAAGAGCCCAACCCCAAGTCTCTATGACCTTCTGGTCAAAAGATATGATCTCAAAAATTTTGTGCCAATGTTAAGTCTATGGGACTTTTTTCTGCCGTTTTATCGCCCGCCGGACGAACATCGTACAACCGATCGCTTAGAAAAGACATAGCACACCTCTCCTCAATGAACCGGTCGATTTGACACCTCATTCATGGGTCTACGACAAAAGGTGCGGGAGGAGTAGCGTGCCGAAGTTTTGTCTAGGTGAATAGTAATCACAATACTAGAATGTACATTTCCAGAAGAAAATGTGAAGTGGTGCTTGCAGTGGCAAAACTCGCCGCTCGGTTGCTAGGGTGCGGTTAGCTAGTTTTTACCAAGATGCTAGCATTATTAGCATGATGCTAGTATCATGCTAGCATGATTAGCATGTTGTTAGCATTATGCTAGCATTATTAGCATGTTGCTAGCATGATTAGCATGTTGCTAGCATGATGTTAGCATGATTAGCATTTTGCTAGCATGTTGCTAGCATGTTGCTAGCATGATGCTAGCATGATTAGCATGTTTATAGCATGTTGCTAGCATGATGCTAGCATGATTAGCATGTTGCTAGCATGATGATTAGCATGTTGCTAGCATGATGCTAGCATGATTAGCATTTTGCTAGCATGTTGCTAGCATGATGCTAGCATGATTAGCATGTTGCTAGCATGATGATTAGCATGTTGCTAGCATGATGCTAGCATGAGTAGCATTTTGCTAGCATGTTGCTAGCATGATTAGCATGATGCTAGCATGATGCTAGCATGATTAGCATGTTGTTAGCATCATGCTAGCATGATTAGCATGTTGTTAGCATCATGCTACCAACATACTAGCATGATTAGCATGTTTACTAGCATGATGTTAGCATGATTAGCATTTTGCTAGCATGTTGCTAGCATGATTAGCATGTTAATAGCATGTTGCTAGCATGATTAGCATGTTGCTAGCATGATGCTAGCATGATTAGCATGTTGCTAGCATGTTGCTAGCATGATAAGCATGTTGCTAGCATGATGCTAGCATGATTAGCATGTTGTTAGCATCATGCTAGCATGATTAGCATGTTGTTAGCATCATGCTACCAACAAGCTAGCATGATTAGCATGTTGCTAGCATGATGCTAGCAAAAATAAGCATGTTGCAAACATGTTTTAGGTACATGCTAGCATGATTAGCATATTGCTAGCATGATGCTAGCATGTTTAGCATGTTGCTAGCATGATGCTAGCATGGTTGCTAAGGTGTTACTAGGTGGTTGCTAGGGTATTATGGGTGGTTGCTAGGGCGTTGCTAGGCGGTTGCTAGGGTTTTTGGCTGGTTGCTATGGTGTTGCTAGGCGGTTGCTAGGGTGTTCTGGGTGGTTGCTAGGGTGTTGCTAGGCGGTTGCTAGGGTGTTCTGAGTGGTTGCTAGGGTGTTGCTAGGCGGTTGCTAGCGTATTCTGGGTGGTTGCTAGGGTGTTGCTAGGCAGTTGCTAGGGTGTTCTGGGTGGTTGCTAGGGTGTTGCTAGGCGGTTGCTATGGTGTTCTGAGTGGTTGCTATGGTGTTGCTAGGGTATTCTGGGTGGTTGCTAGGGTGTTGTTAGGTGGTTGCTAGGGTATTCTGGGTGGTTGCTATGGTGTTGCTAGGCGGTTGCTAGGGTGTTTTGGGTGGTTGCTAGGGTGTTTTAGGTGGTTGCTATGGTATTCTGGATGGTTGCTATGGTGTTACTAGGTGGTTGGTAGTGTTCACATTTGGTTACTATAGAGTTTTTATAATGTTCATGGCATGATTTAGCACTTAGCTAATCAATATTAGCATGTAGCTATTCACAGCTAGCATGTTTAGCATGTTGAAAGTCCTGTGTGCTAGCATGAGTCAAAAGACCCAACCCCCATCTCTATACGATGTTCTGATGCAGAGATGTAGGTCTTGCAAATTGGTTGCTAGGGTACTCTGTTTGGTTGCTAGGGAGTGGCTTGGCAGCTGCCAATGATGAAACTCCAAAGGCTGCTTGTCAGTATGAATGATATAAACCACCCCCCATCTCTATACGATGTTCTGATATAGAGATGTAGGTCTTGCAAAATGGTTGCTAGGGTACTCTGTTTGGTTGCTAGGGAGTGGCTTGGCAGCTGCCAATCATGAAACTCCAAAGGCTGCTTGTCAGTATGAATGATATAAACCAACTCCCACGCCTCTGTGACATTCAGAATGGACGATATTCCTCTTTGGATTTTTGTTGCTAAGGTGCTCGACAATGGTTGCTAGGGCGTGGCCAGTAAGTGTTGAGGTGATTCAGGATTGGCTGTTTGCTGCCCCGAGTCAAACGAGCCCACCCTCATGTTTCTATGACAATTCAGTCCAGAGATATCCCTTCGATCTCTTTCAATGGAAGTCTATGGGAGTTGTTGCTAAGGTGCTCTAAATGGTTGCTAGGGCGTGGCTTGATAGCTTCACAATGATCCTGAGAGACTGATTGGTTGTCTGAGTAAAATGAGCCCGCCCTCTTGTCTCTATGACACTGTGATCCAGAGTTATGTTCAATACAAAAGCGGTTTCTATGGTGTAGGACGGCCCATTTCATGGGCCGTCCTACACCATAGTAAGTCAATGGGGCAACTTTGGGCCCCTCCTGCCCCTCAGGGGTGCAACTTTTACCCCATTGTGTGGTATGTTCTTACAGAGCCTGTCAGCCTCTTCAAATGTGGCCAATTTCACGTTTCTGCGACATCCTCGTTCCGAGCTACGGCTCGTCAAAGTTTTTCGCAATGTTAAGTCTATGGGATTTTTTTGGGCCGTTTTTCGCCCCTGGGGCGACCATCGTACCCCCGATCTCTTAGAAAAGTCATAGCACACCATTCCCGAACAGGCCGCACGTTTTGACACCTCATTCATGGGTCTGTGACAAAAACTGCGGGAGGAGTAGCGCGTCAAAAAGTGGCCAGAAGAATAATAATAAGAAGAATAATAAGTATGTGAGATAACAATAGTGTTGCTTCGCCATAGGCAAGCACCACTAATAAGAAGAATAAGAATAATAAGTATGCACAATAACACTAGTGTTGCTTTGCCATAGGCAAGCACCACTAACTAGAATGTACATTTCCAGAAGAAAATGTGAAGTGGTGCTTGCAGTGGCAAAACTCGCCGCTCGGTTGCTAGGGTGTGGTACATGAGTGCATACGAGCCAACAACCAAGTCTGTACGATATTGTGGAGCTGAGATATAGCTTATTCATGTGTTTGTATGGTTACTAGGGTACCCTATATGGTTGCTATGGTGTGCTTATACAGTTTATGAGATGATATTTAAAGACTAGTTGACAGTGTGAGTCAAAAAAGCCAAACTCCATGTTTCTAGTATTTTCTGGAGCTGAGATATGGCTTGTAAAGGTTGTTTTATGGTTGCTAGGGTGCCCTAAGTGGTTGCTAGGGCGCCGCTATGAAGTTATTATGTCACTACTTATTGGCTGCTTGATAGGCCGAGTCAAAAGAGCCCAACCCCAAGTCTCTATGACCTTCTGGTGAAAAGATATGATCTCACAAATTTTGTGCCAATGTTAAGTCTATGGGACTTTTTTCGGCCGATTTATCGCCCGCCGGACGAACATCGTACAACCGATCGCTTAGAAAAGACATAGCACACCTCTCCTCAATGAACCGGTAGATTTGACACCTCACTCATGGGTCTACGACAAAAGGTGCGGGAGGAGTAGCGTGCCGAAGTTTTGTCTAGGTGAATAGTAATCACAACACTAGAATGTACATTTCCAGAAGAAAATGTGAAGTGGTGCTTGCAGTGGCAAAATTCGCAGCTCGGTTGCTAGGGTGTGGCACACGATTGCATACGAGACAAAAAACACGTCTGTACGATGTTCTGGTGCTGAGATATGGCTTATTTATGTGTTTGTATGGTTACTAGGGTACCTTATTTGGTTGCTATGGTGTGCTTAGACTGTCAACTAGTCTTCTAATATCATCTTATAAACTGTATGAGTCAAAAAAGCCGAACTCCACGTCTCTACGATTTTCTGGAGCTGAAATATGGCTTGTAAATGTTGTTTTATGGTTGCTAGGGTGGCATAAGTGGTTGCTAGGGCGTGGCCATGAAGTTGTTATGCCCCTACTTATTGGCTGCTTGATAGGCCGAGTCAAAAGAGCCCAACCCCAAGTCTCTGTGACCTTCTAGTCAAAAGATATGATCTCACAAATGTTGTGCCAATGTTAAGTCTATGGGAATTTTTTCGTCCGATTTATCGGCTGCTGAACGAACATCGTACAACCGATCACTTAGAAAAGTCATAGCACACCTCTCCTCAATGAGCCGGTCGATTTGACACCTCATTCATGGGTCTACGACAAAAAATGCGGGAGGAGTAGCATGCCGAAGTTTTGTCTTGGTGAATAGTAATCACAATACTAGAATGTACATTTCCAGAAGAAAATGTGAAGTGGTGCTTGCAGTGGCAAAACTCGCCGCTCGGTTGCTAGGGTGCGGTGACCTAGTTTTTACCAAGATGCTAGCATGATTAGCATGTTGCTAGTATCATGCTAGCATGATTAGCATGTTGTTAGCATTATGCTAGCATTATTAGCATGTTGCTAGCATGATTAGCATGTTGCTAGCATCATGCTAGCATGATTAGCATGATGCTAGCATGATTAGCATATTGCTAGCATGTTGCTAGCATGTTGCTAGCATGTTGCTAGCATGATGCTAGCATGATTAGCATGTTGTTAGCATGTTGCTAGTATGATGCTGGCATGATTAGCATGTTGCTACCAACATGCTAGCATGATTAGCATGTTGCTAGCATGATGCTAGCAAAAATAAGCATGTTGCAAACATGTTTTAGCTAGATGCTAGCATGATTAGCATATTGCTAGCATCATGCTAGCATGTTTAGCATGTTGCTAGCATGGTTGCTAAGGTGTTACTAGGTGGTTGCTAGGGTATTATGGGTGGTTGCTAGGGCGTTGCTAGGCGGTTGCTAGGGTGTTCTGGGTGGTTGCTATGGTGTTGCTAGGCGGTTGCTAGGGTATTCTGGGTGGTTGCTAGGGTGTTGCTAGGCGGTTGCTAGGGTGTTCTGAGTGGTTGCTAGGGTGTTGCTAGGTGGTTGCTAGGGTATTCTGGGTGGTTGCTTGGGTGTTGCTAGGCGGTTGCTATGGTGTTGCTAGGTGGTTGCTAGGGTGTTCTGAGTGGTTGCTAGGGTGTTGCTAGGCCGTTGCTATGGTGTTATGGGTGGTTGCTAGGGCGTTGCTAGGCAGTTGCTAGGGTATCCTGGGCGGTTGCTAGGCGGTTGCTAGGGTGTTCTGGGTGGTTGCTAGGCAGTTGCTAGGGTGTTCTGGGTGGTTGCTAGGCGGTTGCTAGGGCGTTGCTAGGTGGTTGCTAGGGTATCCTGGTTGGTTGCTAGGCAGTTGCTAGGGTGTTCTGGGTGGTTGCTAGGGCGTTGCTAGGCAGTTGCTAGGGTGTTCTGGGTGGTTGCTAGGGTAATTTGGGTGGTTGCTATGGTGTTACAAGGTGGTTGGTAGTTGTCAAAGATGGTTACTATTGAGTTTGTAGCATTTTATTGGCATGATTTAGCACTTAGCTAATCAATATTAGCATGTAGCTATTCACTGCTAGCATGTGTAGCATGTAGCAAGTCCTGTTTGCTAGCATGAGTCAAAAGAGCCAACCCCCATCTCTATACGATGTTCTGATGCAGAGATATTGGTCTTGCAAAACGGTTGCTAGGGTACTCTGTTTGGTTGCTAGGGAGTGGCTTGGCAGCTGCCAATCATGAAGCTCCAAAGTCAATGTGAATGTATAAACCAACCCCCATGTCTATACGATGTTTTGATGCAGAGATATAGGCCTTGCTAAATGGTTGCTAGGGTACTCTGTTTGGTTGCTAGGGAGTGGCTTGGCAGCTGCCAATCATGAAACTCCAAAGGCTTCTTGTCAGTATGAATGATATAAACCAACTCCCACGCCTTTGTGACATTCAGAATGGAAGATATCATTATTTGGATTTTGGTTGCTAAGGTGCTCGATAATGGTTGCTAGGGCGTGGCTAGGAAGTGTTGAGGTGATTCATGATTGGCTGTTTGCTGCCCCGAGTCAAACGAGACCACCCTCATGTTTCTATGACAATTCAGTCCAGAGATATCCCTTCGATCTCTTTCAATGGAAGTCTATGGGAGTTGTTGCTAAGGTGCTCTAAATGGTTGCTAGGGCGTGGCTTGATAGCTTCACAATGATCCTGAGAGACTGATTGGTTGTCTGAGTAAAATGAGCCCGCCCCCTTGTCTCTATGACACTGTGATCCAGAGTTATGTTCAATATAAAAGCGGTTTCTATGGTGTAGGACGGCCCATGAAATGTTTTGAGTGGTTGCTAGGCGGTTGCTAGGGTGTTCTGGGTGGTTGCTAGGGTGTTGCTAGGCGGTTGCTAGGGTGTTCTGGGTGGTTGCTAGGGCGTTGCTAGGCAGTTGCTAGGGTGTTCTGGGTGGTTGCTAGGGTGTTGCTAGGGTAATTTGGGTGGTTGCTATGGTGTTACTAGGTGGTTGGTAGTTGTCAAAGATGGTTACTGTTGAGTTTGTAGCATTTTATTGGCATGATTTAGCACTTAGCTAATCAATATTAGCATGTAGCTATTCACTGCTAGTATGTGTAGCATGTAGCAAGTCCTGTTTGCTAGCATGAGTCAAAAGACCCAACCCCCATCTCTATACGATGTTCTGATGCAGAGATATTGGTCTTGCAAAACGGTTGCTAGGGTACTCTGTTTGGTTGCTAGGGAGTGGCTTGGCAGCTGCCAATCATGAAGCTCCAAAGTCAATGTGAATGTATAAACCAACCCCCATCTCTATACGATGTTCTGATGCAGAGATATTGGTCTTGCAAAATGGTTGCTAGGGTACTCTGTTTGGTTGCTAGGGAGTGGCTTGGCAGTTGCCAATCATGAAACTCCAAAGGCTTCTTGTCACTATGAATGATATAAACCAACTCCCACGCCTTTGTGACATTCAGAATGGAAGATATCCCTCATTGGATTTTGGTTGCTAAGGTGCTCGACAATGGTTGCTAGGGCGTGGCTAGGAAGTGTTGAGGTGATTCATGATTGGCTGTTTGCTGCCCCGAGTCAAACGAGACCACCCTCATGTTTCTATGACAATTCAGTCCAGAGATATCCCTTCGATCTCTTTCAATGGAAGTCTATGGGAGTTGTTGCTAAGGTGCTCTAAATGGTTGCTAGGGCGTGGCTTGATAGCTTCACAATGATCCTGAGAGACTGATTGGTTGTCTGAGTAAAATGAGCCCGCCCCCTTGTCTCTATGACACTGTGATCCAGAGTTATGTTCAATATAAAAGCGGTTTCTATGGTGTAGGACGGCCCATTTCATGGGCCGTCCTACACCATAGTAAGTCAATGGGGAAACTTTGGGCAGCTCCTGCCCCCCAGGGGTGCAACTTTTACCCCATTGTGTGGTATGTTCTTACAGAGTCTGTCAGCCTCTTCAAATGTGGCAAATTTCACGTTTCTGCGAAATTCACACTCTGAGCTATGACTCGTCAAAGTTTTTCGCAATGTTAAGTCTATGGGATTTTTTTGGGCCGTTTTTCGCCCCTGGGGCGACCATCGTACCCCCGATCTCTTAGAAAAGTCATAGCACACCATTCCCGAACAGGCCGCACGTTTTGACACCTCATTCATGGGTCTGTGACAAAAACTGCGGGAGGAGTAGCGCGTCAAAAAGTGGCCAGAAGAATAATAATAAGAAGAATAATAATAAGTATGTGAGATAACAATAGTGTTGCTTCGCCATAGGCAAGCACCACTAATTATAAGAAGAATAATAAGTATGTGAGATAACAATAGTGTTGCTTCGCCATAGGCAAGCACCACTAACTAGAATGTACATTTCCAGAAGAAAATGTGAAGTGGTGCTTGCAGTGGCAAAACTAGCCGCTCGGTTGCTAGCGTGCGGTTAGCTAGTTTTTACCAAGATGATAGCATGATTAGCATGTTGCTATTATCATGCTAGCATGATTAGCATGTTGTTAGCATTATGCTAGCATTATTAGCATGTTGCTAACATGATTAGCATGTTGCTAGCATGATGTTAGCATGATTAGCATTTTGCTAGCATGTTGCTAGCATGATGCTAGCATGATTAGCATGTTTCTAGCATGATGCTAGCATGATTAGCATGTTGCTAGCATGATGATTAGCATGTTGCTAGCATGATGCTAGCATGATTAGCATTTTGCTAGCATGTTGCTAGCATGATTAGCATGTTGCTAGCATGATGCTAGCATGATTAGCATGTTGTTAGCATCATGCTAGCATGATAAGCATGTTGTTAGCATCATGCTACCAACATACTAGCATGATTAGCATGTTGTTAGCATTATGCTAGCATGATTAGCATGTTTACTAGCATGATGTTAGCATGATTAGCATTTTGTTAGCATGTTGCTAGCATGATGCTAGCATGATTAACATGTTTATAGCATGTTGCTAGCATGATTAGCATATTGCTAGCATGATGCTAGCATGTTTAGCATGTTGCTAGCATGATGCTAGCATGGTTGCTAAGGTGTTACTAGGTGGTTGCTAGGGTATTATGGGTGGTTGCTAGGGCGTTGCTAGGCGGTTGCTAGGGTTTTTGGCTGGTTGCTATGGTGTTGCTAGGCGGTTGCTAGGGTGTTCTGGGTGGTTGCTAGGGTGTTGCTAGGCGGTTGCTAGGGTGTTCTGAGTGGTTGCTAGGGTGTTGCTAGGCGGTTGCTAGGGTGTTCTGGGTGGTTGCTAGGGTGTTGCTAGGCGGTTGCTAGGGTGTTCTGAGTGGTTGCTAGGGTGTTGCTAGGCGGTTGCTAGGGTATTCTGGGTGGTTGCTAGGGTGTTGCTAGGCAGTTGCTAGGGTGTTCTGGGTGGTTGCTAGGGTGTTGCTAGGCGGTTGCTAGGGTGTTCTGAGTGGTTGCTATGGTGTTGCTAGGGTATTCTGGGTGGTTGCTATGGTGTTGCTAGGCGGTTGCTAGGGTGTTTTGGGTGGTTGCTAGGGTGTTTAAGGTGGTTGCTATGGTATTCTGGATGGTTGCTATGGTGTTACTAGGTGGTTGGTAGTGTTCACATTTGGTTACTATAGAGTTTTTATAATGTTCATGGCATGATTTAGCACTTAGCTAATCAATATTAGCATGTAGCTATTCACAGCTAGCATGTTTAGCATGTTGAAAGTCCTGTGTGCTAGCATGAGTCAAAAGACCCAACCCCCATCTCTATACGATGTTCTGATGCAGAGATGTAGGTCTTGCAAATTGGTTGCTAGGGTACTCTGTTTGGTTGCTAGGGAGTGGCTTGGCAGCTGCCAATGATGAAACTCCAAAGGCTGCTTGTCAGTATGAATGATATAAACCAACCCCCATCTCTATACGATGTTCTGATGCAGAGATGTAGGTCTTGCAAAATGGTTGCTAGGGTACTCTGTTTGGTTGCTAGGGAGTGGCTTGGCAGCTGCCAATGATGAAACTCCAAAGGCTGCTTGTCAGTATGAATGATATAAACCACCCCCCATCTCTATACGATGTTCTGATATAGAGATGTAGGTCTTGCAAAATGGTTGCTAGGGTACTCTGTTTGGTTGCTAGGGAGTGGCTTGGCAGCTGCCAATCATGAAACTCCAAAGGCTGCTTGTCAGTATGAATGATATAAACCAACTCCCATGCCTCTGTGACATTCAGAATGGACGATATTCCTCTTTGGATTTTTGTTGCTAAGGTGCTCGACAATGGTTGCTAGGGCGTGGCCAGTAAGTGTTGAGGTGATTCAGGATTGGCTGTTTGCTGCCCCGAGTCAAACGAGCCCACCCTCATATTTCTATGACAATTCAGTCCAGAGATATCCCTTCGATCTCTTTCAATGGAAGTCTATGGGAGTTGTTGCTAAGGTGCTCTAAATGGTTGCTAGGGCGTGGCTTGATAGCTTCACAATGATCCTGAGAGACTGATTGGTTGTCTGAGTAAAATGAGCCCGCCCTCTTGTCTCTATGACACTGTGATCCAGAGTTATGTTCAATACAAAAGCGGTTTCTATGGTGTAGGACGGCCCATTTCATGGGCCGTCCTACACCATAGTAAGTCAATGGGGCAACTTTGGGCCCCTCCTGCCCCTCAGGGGTGCAACTTTTACCCCATTGTGTGGTATGTTCTTACAGAGCCTGTCAGCCTCTTCAAATGTGGCAAATTTCACGTTTCTGCGACATCCTCGTTCCGAGCTACGGCTCGTCAAAGTTTTTCGCAATGTTAAGTCTATGGGATTTTTTTGGGCCGTTTTTCGCCCCTGGGGCGACCATCGTACCCCCGATCTCTTAGAAAAGTCATAGCACACCATTCCCGAACAGGCCGCACGTTTTGACACCTCATTCATGGGTCTGTGACAAAAACTGCGGGAGGAGTAGCGCGTCAAAAAGTGGCCAGAAGAATAATAATAATAAGAAGAAGAAGAAGAATAATAAGTATGTGAGATAACAATAGTGTTGCTTTGCCATAGGCAAGCACCACTAATAAGTATGCACAATAACACTAGTGTTGCTTTGCCATAGGCAAGCACCACTAATAATAAGTATGCACAATAACACTAGTGTTGCTTTGCCATAGGCAAGCACCACTAACTAGAATGTACATTTCCAGAAGAAAATGTGAAGTGGTGCTTGCAGTGGCAAAACTCGCCGCTCGGTTGCTAGGGTGTGTATAGCTAGTTTTTAGTAAGATGCTAACAAAATAAGCATAATGATAGCATGATTAGCATGTTGCTAGCATCATGCTACCGTGTCTTTAGCATGATGCTAACATGATTAGCAGGTTGCTAGCATGTTTGTAGCTAGATGCTAGCATGATTAGCATGTTGCTAGCATCATGCTAGCATGATTAGCATGTTGCTAGCATTATGCTAGCATGATTAGCATGTTGCTAGCATTATGCTAGCATGATTAGCATGTTGCTAACATCATGTTAGCATGATTAGCATGTTTATAGCATCATGCTAGCATGATTAGCATGTTGCTAGCATCATGCTAGCATGATTGGCATGTTGCTAGCATAATGCTAGCATGATTAGCATGTTTCTAGCATCATGCTAGCATGATTAGCATGTTTCTAGCATCATGCTAGCATGATTAGCATGTTGCTAGCATCATGCTAGCATGATTAGCATGTTGCTAGCATCATGCTAGCATGATTAGCATGTTTGTAGCTAGATGCTAGCATGATTAGCATGTTGCTAGCATCATGCTAGCATGATTAGCATGTTTCTAGCATCATGCTAGCATGATTAGCATGTTGCTAGCATCATGCTAGCATGATTAGCATGTTGCTAGCATCATGCTAGCATGATTAGCATGTTGCTAGCATCATGCTAGCATGATTAGCATGTTGCTAGTATCATGCTAGCATGATTAGCATGTTTGTTAGCATGTTTGTAGTTAGATGTTAGCATTATTAGCATGTTGCTAGCATCATGCTAGCATGATTAGCATGTTGCTAGCATCATGCTAGCATGATTAGCATGTTGCTAGCATCATGCTAGCATGATTAGCATGTTGCTAGCATCATGCTAGCATGATTAGCATGTTGCTAGCATCATGCTAGCATGATTAGCATGTTTGCTAGCATGTTTTTAGCCAGATACTAGCAAGATTAGCATGTTGCTAGCATCATTTAGCACTTAACTAATCGATATTAGCATGTAGCTATTCACAGCTAGCATGTTTAGCATGTTGAAAGTCCTGTGTGTTAACATGAGTCAAAAGACCCAACCCCCATCGCAATACAATGTTCTGATGCTGAGATATAGCTGTTACAAAATGGTTGCTAGGGTACTCTGTTTGGTTGCTAGGGAGTGGTTTGGCAGCTGCCAATCATGAAACTCCAAAGGCTGCTTGTCAGTATGAATGATATAAACCAAACCCCATCGCGATACAATGTTCTGATGCTGAGATATAGCTGTTACAAAATGGTTGCTAGGGTACTATGTTTGGTTGCTAGGGAGTGGCTTGGCAGCTGCCAGTCATGAAACTCCAAAGGCTGCTTGTCAGTATGAATGATATAAACCAACTCCCATGCCTCTGTGACATTCAGAATGGAAGATATCCCTCTTTGGATTTTGGTTGCTAAGGTGCTCGACAATGGTTGCTAGGGCGTGGCTAGGAAGTGTTGAGGTGATTCAGGATTGGCTGTTTGCTGCCCCGAGTCAAACGAGCCCACCCTCATGTTTCTATGACTCTTATATTCTGAGATATCCCTTTGATCTGTTTCAATGGAAGTCTATGGAACTTGTTGCTAAGGAGCTCTAAATGGTTGCTAGGGCGTGGCTTGATAGCTTCACAATGATCCTGAGAGACTGATTGGCCGTCTGAGTAAAATGAGCCCGCCCCTTTGTCTCTACGACACTGTGATCCAGAGTTATGTTCAATATAAATGCGGTTTCTATGGTGTAGGACGGCCCATTTCATGGGCCGTCCTACACCATAGTAAGTCAATGGGGCAACTTTGGGCAGCTCCTGCCCCACAGGGGTGCAATTTTTACCCCATTGTGTGGTATATTCTTACAGAGCCTGTTAGCCTCTTTAAATGTGGTAAATTTCACGTTTCTGCGACATCCTCGTTCCGAGCTACAACTCGTCAAAGTTTGACGCAATGTTAAGTCTATGGGATTTTTCGGCCGGTTTTTCGCCCCTGGGGCGAACATCGTACCCCCGATCCCTTAGAAAAGTCATAGCACACCATTCCCGAACAGGCCGCACGTTTTGACACCTCATTCATAGGTCTGTGACAAAAACTGCGGGAGGAGTAGCGCGTCAAAAAGTGGCCAGAAGAATAAGAATAAGAACTAGAATGTACATTTCCAGAAGAAAATGTGAAGTGGTGCTTGCAGTGGCAAAACTCGCCGCTCGGTTGCTAGCGTGCGGTTAGCTAGTTTTTACCAAGATGCTAGCATGATTAGCATGATTAGCATGTTGCTAGCATCATGCTAGCATGATTAGCATGTTGCTAGCATCATGCTAGCATTATAAGCATGTTACTAGCATGTTTTAGTTAGATTCTCCCATTATGCTAGCATGTTGCTAGCATGATGCTAGCAAAAATAAGAATGTTGCAAACATGTTTTAGTTAGATGCTAGCATTATTTGCATCATGCTAGCATGATTAGCATATTGCTAGCATCATGCTAGCATGATTAGCATATTGCTAGCATCATGCTAGCATGATTAGCATATTGCTAGCATCATGCTAGCATGTTTAGCATGTTGCTAGCATGATGCTAGCATGTTTAGCATGTTGCTAGCATGTTGCTAGCATCTTGCTAGCATGATGCTAGCATGTTTAGCATGTTGCTAGCATGTTGCTAGCATGATGCTAGCATGATTAGCATGTTGCTAGCATGATGCTAGCATGTTTAGCATGTTGCTAGCATGTTGCTAGCATGATGCTAGCATGATTAGCATGTTGCTAGCATGATGCTAGCATGATTAGCATGTTGCTAGCATATTGCTAGCATGTTGCTAGCATGATTAGCATGTTGCTAGCATGATGCTAGCATGATGCTAGCATGATTAGCATGTTGCTAGCATGATGCTAGCATGATTAGCATGTTGCTAGCATGATGCTAGCATGATTAGCATGTTTCTAGCATATTTGTAGCATGATTAGCATGTTGCTACCATGTTACTAGCATGATTAGCATGTTGCTAGCATGATGCTAGCATGATTAGCCTGTTCCTAGCATGTTTGTAGCTAGTTGCTAGCATGATTAGCATGTTTCTAGCATCATGCTAGCATGAATAGCATGTTGCTAGCATTATGCTAGCATGATTAGCATGTTGCTAGCATGATGCTAGCATGTTTAGCATGTTGCTAGCATGGTTGCTAAGGTATTACTAGGTGGTTGCTAGGGTGTTGCTAGGCGGTTGCTAGGGTGTTCTAGATGGTTGCTAGGGCGTTGCTAGGCAGTTGCTAGGGTATCCTGGGTGGTTGCTAAGCGGTTGCTAGGGTAATTTGTGTGGTTGCTAGGGCATTCCTAGGGTGTTCAGGGTGGTTGCTAGGGTGTTGCTAGGTTGTTGCTAAGGTATTCTGGATGGTTGCTAGGGTGTTCTGGGTGGTTGCTAGGCAGTTGCCTAGGGTGTTCTGGGTGGTTGCTAGGCAGTTGCTAGGGTATCCTGGGTGGTTGCTAGGCGGTTGCTAGGGTAATTTGGGTGGTTGCTAGGGCGTTGCTAGGCAGTTGCTAGGGTGTTCTGGGTGGTTGCTAGGGTGTTGCTAGGCAGTTGCTAGGGTATCCTGGGTGGTTGCTAGGCGGTTGCTAGGGTGTTCTGGGTGGTTGCTAGGGCGTTGCTAGGCAGTTGCTAGGGTGTTCTGGGTGGTTGCTAGGGTAATCTGTGTGGTTGCTATGGTGTTACTAGGTGGTTGGTAGTTGTCAAAGATGGTTACTGTTGAGTTTGTAGCATTTTATTGGCATGATTTAGCACTTAGCTAATCAATATTAGCATGTAGCTATTCACTGCTAGCATGTGTAGCATGTAGCAAGTCCTGTTTGCTAGCATGAGTCAAAAGACCCAACCCCCATCTCTATACGATGTTCTGATGCAGAGATATCGGTCTTGCAAAACGGTTGCTAGGGTACACTGTTTGGTTGCTAGGGAGTGGCTTGGCAGCTGCCAATCATGAAGCTCCAAAGTCAATGTGAATGTATAAACCAACCCCCATCTCTATACGATGTTCTGATGCAGAGATGTAGGTCTTGCAAAATGGTTGCTAGGGTACTCTGTTTGGTTGCTAGGGAGTGGCTTGGCAGCTGCCAATCATGAAACTCCAAAGGCTGCTTGTCAGTATGAATGATATAAACCAACTCCCATGCCTCTGTGACATTCAGAATGGACGATATTCCTCTTTGGATTTTGGTTGCTAAGGTGCTCTACAATGGTTGCTAGGGCGTGGCTAGGAAGTGTTGAGGTGATTCATGATTGGCGGTTTGCTGCCCCGAGTCAAACGAGACCACCCTCATGTTTCTATGACAATTGAGTCCAGAGATATCCCTTCGATCTCTTTCAATGGAAGTCTATGGGAGTTGTTGCTAAGGTGCTCTAAATGGTTGCTAGGGCGTGGCTTAATAGCTTCACAATGATCCTGAGAGACTGATTGGTTGTCTGAGTAAAATGAGCCCGCCCTCTTGTCTCTATGACACTGTGATCCAGAGTTATGTTCAATACAAAAGCGGTTTCTATGGTGTAGGACGGCCCATTTCATGGGCCGTCCTACACCATAGTAAGTCAATGGGGCAACTTTGGGCCCCTCCTGCCCCACAGGGGTGCAACTTTTACCCCATTGTGTGGTATGTTCTTACAGAGCCTGTCAGCCTCTTCAAATGTGGCAAATTTCACGTTTCTGCGACATCCTCGTTCCGAGCTACGGCTCGTCAAAGTTTTTCGCAATGTTAAGTCTATGGGATTTTTTTGGGCCGTTTTTCGCCCCTGGGGCGACCATCGTACCCCCGATCTCTTATAAAAGTCATAGCACACCATTCCCGAACAGGCTGCACGTTTTGACACCTCATTCATGGGTCTGTGACAAAAACTGCGGGAGGAGTAGCGCGTCAAAAAGTGGCCAGAAGAATAATAATAAGAAGAAGAAGAAGAAGAAGAATAATAAGTATGTGAGATAACAATAGTGTTGCTTCGCCATAGGCAAGCACCACTAATAAGAATAAGAATAAGAATAATAAGTATGTGAGATAACAATAGTGTTGCTTCGCCATAGGCAAGCACCACTAATAAGAATAATAAGTATGCACAATAACACTAGTGTTGCTTTGCCATAGGCAAGCACCACTAATAATAATTCATTAAATTTATATAGCGCTTTTCTCGGCACTCAAAGCGCTTTACATAGAAGGGGGAATCTCCTCAACCACCACCAGTGTGCAGCATCCACCTGGATGATGCGACGGCAGCCATATTGCGCCAGAACGCCCACCACACACCAGCTTACTGGTGGAGAGGAGACAGAGTGATGAAGCCAATTGGTATATATATATGGGGATGATTAGGAGGCCATGATGGACAGAGGCCACTGGGCAAATTTGGCCAGGATGCCGGGGTTACACCCCTACTCTTTCGAAAGACATCCTGGGATTTTTAATGACCACAGAGAGTCAGGACCTCGGTTTAACGTCTCATCCAAAGGACGGTGCTCTTTGACAGTATAGTGTCCCCATCACTATACTGGGGCGTTAGGACCCACACAGACCACAGGGTGAGCGCCCCCTGCTGGCCTCACTAACACCTCTTCCAGCAGCAACCTGGTTTTCTCAGGAGGTCTCCCATCCAGGTACTAACCAGGCTCAGCCCTGCTTAGCTTCAGTGGGCAACCAGTCTTGGGCTACAGGGTGATATGGCTGCTGGCTGCTGTAGTTTTGTGTGTAATGTGTAGTTTAAATATCCAGATACAATCCAGAAACGAAACCAGCTGTAAAGAGAAGAACAGTGTTCACACAAGGGTAGCTACGTTACTGCATGTTTGTGTGCAACTATTACAGATGAATATAACGATATATATGAACGATAACTAAAAATAACTTATAGTTGATGATAATGTTCTGTTTAGACGGTATCGTTTTCAAAAAACTTGCACTTTCTAACCCGTTTCAAAGTTTGCATTCTCAGGCCACCAAAGCGCTGTTGTCGTGTAAATGAACGACCAGAACGCATTCAAAGTTTTCAGTTGAAAACAGTGTCGTGTAAACGGGCCCTAAATTTATAACTAATGATTTTTACAATGGAAATGAATCAACGCTGAACTTACTTAAGCTGGAGATCGAGTGTCTTTCTGTTAGATCTGCTGTACAGCCGAAACATTTTCCTGTTATTTCTGTAAAGCTGCTTTTTTTATATACACTGAACAAAATCATAAACGCAACACTTTTGTTTTTCCCCCCATTTTTAATTTCTCTCAAATATTGTTCTCAAATCTGTCTAAATTGTGTTAGTGAGCACTTCTCCTTTGCCGAGATAATCCATCCACCTCACAAGTGTGGCATATTAGACAGCATGATTATTGCACAGGTGTGCCTTAGGCTGGCCACAATACGACAATTCACCATGACGTCACAACAGTAATAGACGTTCTTCCGGGTGTGGTCATTAAATGGCTTTCCTGAGGTAAATGTTATGTGACATTTTTGTTCTCCTGCTGTTATATTAACCTGTTTGCGCGGTTAAAAAACACTGATTGGTCGATATTATGTATGAGGAATATACATTTAGGTAAGTTGCGTGAGAAAATGGATGTGTGGCACGAGAGCGTGTGAAAAATGACAATTGCGTGAGTCTCACGGTCAATGCGTGTGAGTGGGCAGCCCTCTTTTACTTCAGGCAGTGAATGGCAATGAGTCTGATCTTCAAAAGAGACAAGTTTACTAATATTAGTCTCGAACGATAGTGAAGATAAATGCTCTGCTATGATTTTGTAGATGGACCGTTTTGAGAATACACGAAGCAGAGTTGAAGGGCAAGCAGGGTTGGCAGCAGAAATGTAAATGTTGGATGAATCATATAATTTAGGGCATCATTAAGATTTCCTACTTTTGACGACACAATGTCCGCTCGCAATAACCTCCTCACCCACAAGAAATCGATACAACCCCTACACCTTTTGCTGTATATCTGGCAGCGCAACCCCAACCACAAGACGTTTTCATCATCGTTTCAACTTTGATCAACAACAATGTGTTTAACTATGTAACTGTTACAGTAGCCGGCTGGATCTCTTCAGTTAGTCAGTAGAAGCCGCTCGCGTTCTGCCACCTGGAAGTATCTTGGTGCCTATTGTTTACAAACATTCTGAAATGCCGTATAAAAGGCCTCTCTAAAATGTGCAGTTTTATCACACAGTACAATGCCACAGATGTCGCAAGTTTTGAGGGAGTGTGCAATTGGCATGCTGACTGCAGGAATGTCCACCAGAGCTGCTGCCCGTTAATTGAATGTTCATTTCAATGTTAATAAGCCGTCTCCAAAGGCGTTTCAGAGAATGTGGCAGTACATCCAACCGGCCTCACAACCGCAGACCACATGGAACCACACCATCCCAGGACCTCCACATCCAGCATCTTCACCTCCAAGATCGTCTGAGACCAGCCACCCGGACAGCTGCTGCAACAATCGGTTTGCATAACCAAAGAATTTCTGCACAAACTGTCAGAAACCGTCTCAGGGAAGCTCATCTGCATGCTCGTCGTCCTCATCGGGGTCTCGACCTGACTGCAGTTCGTCTTCGTAACTGACTTGAGTGGGCAAATGCTCACATTCGATGGCGTCTGGCACTTTGGAGAGGTGTTCTCTTCACGGATGAATCCCGGTTTTCACTGTACAGGGCACATTGCAGACAGTATGTATGGCATTCTCTAACGTTTAAGTTTAACGTCTAACGTCGTCAATAGTCTTGCACCTTGTTGTGGCAACAATTTCTATCAAACCAACCATCATCACTGCGTAAGAGACACTCTGAATCAAATTGTCTTTTAAAAGGTATTTATTCTTGCAAGAAGGCCCAGTCACCACACAGAAGTTACGCTGTAGAGTGAGTGAGCTAGACAACACCAGGAAGAGCTGGGCAGCCTTTTATACTGATTTCAAGGTCTTCATAGAAGCAGGGCTCATTTCCACCAAATTCCTTAGATAAAGGACCCATTGCTGCTAGCTTCAATTTATTACTAGCTGACCCTTAAGACCCCCCACCCCCCACCCCCCCCCCCCCCCCCGAACTAGATGACCTCTGACCTCAGAGGTCCCTACCCAGCTGTTCCTGAAGTGTCTCGCTCCTGCATTTCACATACTGTACATATTTCTTCCTGTTCCCTCCTCACACCACAAATGATAAAAACATGTGAAATTCCTTTGCAATATCCACTACAGATCAATGAAAATCTAATTTTTCCATTACAATTCCTCCTTTTTATCATTCACTGATAAACAAAAATAATAATAATCATGCAGCAAATTTAAGTCATTACACTTGCGGTAACTGTCCCAGCCCTATTAGTCGTCCACCTTTTTATGGAGATCTTTGGTCTGATCCAATGCATTATCAACTGCTACGGGTTCTGGAACTGAACAATAATCATGTTCCAGATAATGGAACCTCATCCACTTGAGTGTAAACCTCCCTTCTTTGCCATACCCCGGTGCGCCTTGGTTCAGCAACGGAGTAGCCGTATCCACTGGAATAAGGTTGGTACAGCTCCCTTTCGCAGCAAGCGACGCCCTTTCAGATCATCAGATTTTTTTAATTTTATTGATTTTACACAAACAATAAACAAACAAGCCCAGCTATTACCAACATACAAAACAGGGGGAAAAAAAAATTCACACACAAATTGCACATCACATGTTACATCTCATAATCTACATTATTGTTTACAACAAAACACATTCATAAAAAAAAATGAAAAAAAGGAAATTTCAAAAGAATTTATGACTTATTGGTGAAAACAAAATGTGGTCTCCCATCCTGCAGCAACCAACCAGCAAGATCACCAGGAAGGTAGTCAAGAAAAGGTTGCCAAACATTATAAAACAAATTGGCATTGCGCCTTAATATGGCACTGAGGCATTCCAGAGGAAAAACCTTAAATATTTCTCTGTGCACTGTGTGACCGAGGGAGGTTTTTCCTCAATCCACTGGAACAAAACACAACGCCTTGCTAGAAGTAAGAGTTTACCCATTAACAACAGTTGCCCTGCAGATAGAGAGAGCTGCTCTAAATGTAGATTCAGAAGGAACAAGACTGGTTCTGATTTAACTGTTTTGTGAAAAATTGAACTTAGCTCCTGAGAAATATTCCTCCAATACCTGAGTATTAAGGGACATTGCCAAATACAATGATAGTAGGTCCCTATTTCCTTCTTACACTTCCTACAGAGGGGAGAAACTTGAGGGTTGATCTTGTTTAGAAAATGAGGAATGCGCTGCAATCTATGCAATATCCTGTACTGACTTTCTCGAAGTCTATTACACATAAACAGTTTCTTAACAGATTCAAATGCATCTGACCAGATATCAATATCAAGATCAATCTCCAAATCCTTTTCCCATGACTCCCTGCTTTTGTTAACATTGGCGCAATTAAGAGAGTACAGTTTTCCATAAAAGAGTGAGATAAATTTTCTGTTATTGGAAGCAATTGAATTAAAAGTAAGGAGGAAGCCATCAATTGGACTCTCTATTGATTGGTCTGTTGAGAGTACAAGATTGGACTGTACAAAATGTCTAACCTGAAGAAAACCAAAAAAGTGGTTGTGTGGTATTTGGTATTTATTTTGAAGTTGTGAAAATGACATAAAATTACTGTTTTCAAATAAATTACCCACGAATCGTAGCCCCTTTGAGTACCAAAAATTGAAAATACTTTTCCCCACACCAGGAGGAAAAGCTTTATTTTGGGTCATAGGTTGTAATGCTAATGAAAAGCCTCTCCGACCAACATGTTTAGTGATATCACGCCAAGTCTTTAGAGTGTTAAGCATGATGGGATTAATTTTAACCTCTGCCGTGAATTCACCTTTGTTAATTGAAATAAGACTGATGGGGGAAAAAGGGGCACAGCGCAGGCATCCACCAGGGTTCCCTCCTGGTGGAGAAAATGATTGAGCCAGCCTGATATTATGCGTGTATGACAGGCCCAGTTATAATACAAAAAATTGGGAAGGGCTTGACCCCCTCTGTTAATGGGTAATTGTAAAGTTTTCATCTTTAATCTAGGTCTCTTTCCGTGCCATATGAAATTTGAGAGAGCTCTTTCTATACCTAAAGATGCCCTTCTAGTGATCCTAAGTGGTAGCATTTGCATTGGATATAATATTCTGGGAAGCACGTTCATCTTTATCAGGCTGATCCTGCCCATCCATGACAGAGGGAGATCGAACCATCTTTCGAGAACTGCTGTCAAAGTTGGCTTAAAATTCAATTTATACAATTCTTCAACTTTAGCTGATACTCTGACGCCCAGGTAAACAAAGCCAGCACTCGACCATCTAAATGGAAAATTAACAAGGGTTGCACGATCTCCAAAGTCACCCAGTGCCAGGGCCTCTGATTTGTCATAGTTAATTTTGTAGCCTGAGATTGACCAAATTGACCTATAATTGCTACCAAAACGGGTATAGAATTCTCTGGTTTGGTGATAAACAGTAATATGTCATCAGCATAAAGCGATATTTTGTGTTCAATGTCTCCTAAAGTTACACCGGACAGTCCATTGTGATTCCTAATAGTCTCAGCAAGTGGTTCGAGAGCAAGTGCAAATAAAAGTGGTGAGAGGGGACAACCCTGACGTGTACCTCTACTCAAGGGAAAAATAACAGACACCGAGCCATTTACCATAACCCGGGCGGCAGGAGACCTGTATAGAAGCTTAACCCACTGAATAAAATCCGAGCCCAGCCCAAATTTATCAAGAACATCAAAAAGGTACTCCCACTCCACCCGGTCAAACGCTTTTTCGGCGTCTAATGAGACCGCCAGGACCCTCTTCTTTGTACTATGCGAAAATTGTATTATGTTTAGGAGCCTTCGAACATTAGAGACAGAATATCTATTTTTGACAAATCCAGTCTGGTCTGGTCTAACTAGGATAGGTAGCATATCCTCCAGCCTTCTAGCCAGGAGTTTTGATAATATTTTGCAATCAACACCAAGCAAATTTATTGGTCTATAAGACCTGCAGAAATCAGAAGGCTTATCTTTTTTTAGAAGGCTTATCTCAGAGAGATGTGGGCCAGATTTAAAGTTGGTGGAAGCGTGCCTCTTTCAAACGATTCAGTAAACATGTTAGTCAGGGGTCCAACCACCAGTTTAATAATCTTTTTATAAAATTCAGGCCCGAATCCATCCGGACCCGGGGCTTTCCCACTCACTCTGTAGTGATTTAATGGTCTCTGTAACTTCTTGTGCTGTAATTGGTCTACATAAGTCATTTCTACAATCTTCAGTTAAAGTGGGAAGATGTATTCTATCAAAAAATCTTTTCCTCTGCTCTGAAGTGTTTTGGCATTCGGAGGAATATAGTTCCTGATAAAAATCCTTAAAAATGTTGCACATGGTTTTGGTTTCGAAATGCTCTGTGCCTTTACTATCCCTAAGCGATGGTATAACATGAGGCCCTGTCTGGCCCCTGGCTAGTCGACCCAGGAGTCTCCCAGGTTTATTGCCAGATTCGAATAATCTTAGCAAAAAAGATGGCAGATTCTGCTTTTTGAGACAAAAGCTGGTCTAGGGCAGAGCGGGCTGCTTCTAATTTTTTAAGTATAGATAATGAGGCTGTGGTCTTGAGGTCCCTATCCAGAGCTATAATTTGTTGCTCAAGTTCTATTTGTTTTGCCAGTATACTTTTTCTCTTTGCAGCAGTATAGGAAATTATGGCTCCCCTCAGGAAGGCCTTGCCTGTTTCCCATAGAGTAGACGCAGAGATCTCAGGTGAATCATTTGTTGAAATGAAAAGGTCCCATTGAGATTCCAAATATGTTAAAAATGCAGGGTCACTTAGAAGAGAAGTATTTATACGCCAGTGTCAAGTCAAGTCATCTTCATTTATATAGCGCTTTTAACAATGGAGATTGTTTCAAAGCAGCTTTACAGAGATAAACATACAATTTACGGTAACAGAGATTGTTTTGGCTTTATAGCGATTTTTGAATAATGTTATTTCCAGCTAAAGTTGGTTTTGATTGATTCACTTCCAGCAAAATTATCATTTGTTATTACATTAGGGGCCACTAAGACGACGGCGTTCTCTCTAAACAGACTTTAAACGCGAATCTGTGACCTGATGGCGTTCACATGCGCATTAAAAATTTATTCTATAGTTATCTGCGTTTGAATATATGTGTGCAGGTTTTTTAATTTCCCTACAAACCATGCCTAAACAAACTACTTGTCTTGCCTATACATTAGATAAAGAATTTTGTTTTATTTTATCACTTCGGGGTACGCGAACCGGATTTTCAACAACGCTTTATCTGTAGAGTGGGAAAGGGATCCTCCATAGGGAGAGGATAGTTGACACTTCAGCACTGCATTGTCATCGGGTCCAGGCGAATCTCCTTCGTCAGATCTGGATACGGCCTGGATCCGGCAGGCTGCGGGAAAAACCTCTGGATAAACAAAGACACTAAAGTTAGCGTAGATGCCATTCTTCTTATGATGTAACGAGTACATCTGGATTTAAGGGAAGTGTTCCCAGTTCCGGCTGACCTAATCTATGCAGCCTAACATTGAATTATCGAAGTCTTTAATGAAAAAAACTAAAAAACTAATTCCATGTTCCCCAATGATATCTCCTAATGGTAGCATGTACAGAGTGAACAGCAACGGTCCTAGTACTGAGCCTTGTGGTACGCCATACTGAACTTGTGATCGATAAGACATATCTTCATTTATTGCTACAATCTGATAACGGTCAGATAAGTATGATTTAAACCATGCTAGTGCAACTCCACTAATGCCAACATCATTTTCGAGTCTATTTAAAAGAATGTTGTGGTCAATAGTATCAAATGCAGCACTAAGATCAAGTAACACTAATAGAGAGATACAACCACGATCGGATGATAAGAGCAAATCATTTGTGACTCTGATGAGAGCTGTCTCTGTACTATGGTACGGTCTGAATCCTGACTGAAAATCCTCGCAGATATAATTTCTTTCTAGAAAGGAACACAGTTGTGAGGATACTGCTTTTTCTAATATCTTTGATAGAAAAGGCAGATTCGAGATCGGCCTGTAATTGACTAATTTTGTATGATCAAGTTTTTTTTTTTAACAAGCGGTTTTATCATAGCCAGCTTAAAGGTTTTTGGTACGTATCCTAGAGACTAAAACGAATTAATGATAGTAAGAAGAGGATCTATGACCTCTGGAAGCATCTCTTTCAGTAGCTTACTCGGTATAGGGTCTAACATACATGTTGTCGATTTAGATGATTTAACGAGTTTAGAAAATTCTTCCTCTCCTATGGCAACAAATGAATCAAATTTTTCCTCATGGACACTACAATGCACTGCCTGATGCGATACTGTGGTAGATGGTTGCATAGTTATAATTTTGTCCCTGATATTATCAATCTTATAAGTGAAGAAGTTCATAAAGTCATTACTGCTGTGTTGCTTTGACACTTCTGGGGTTGAAGCTTTCTTTTTCGTTAGTTTAGCCACTGTTTCAAATAAATACCTAGGATTATGTTTATTTTCTTCTAATAGTGTCTAGATAGGGGGTTATAGTAAGGTGGCATGAGTTCTATAGAGACCGATGAATGGTCTGAGAGGGCACATGGATTAATAGAGCAGGCTATAGTCTTGTCCAGTGTTAACCTCGAGACAAAAAAATAATCAATTCTTGAAAAAGAATGATGAGGGCGAGAGAAAAATGTGAAGTCTTTATCTTGTGGGTTAATTACCCTCCATGCATCAAATAAAACCAGATCTGAACAAAGCCCCTTTGTAGCTTGGGCCATTTTGGTGGGGGGTAGAGTTTTAGGTGGGCTGTGGTCCATTTCTGGGGCCAAAGCGCAGTTAAAATCTCCTCCAAGTATGACATTTGGAGGGCAAATTGAGGAAATATCAGCCAATAATTTAGAATAAAACGAGCTGTCAAATGTATTGGGGGCTTAGACGCTTCCTATGAGAACACGTTCTCCATACAGACACCCAGTAACAGCAACATACCTTCCTTCAGTATCTTGTATGACTTTATCAAGTGTAAATGTAAGATTTTTATGGATAAGTATTGCTACTCCTCTGCTCTTTGAGTTAAATGAAGAATAATAAATTTGACCGACCCAGTCCCGCTTTAATTTCAAGTGTTCCAGATCAGTGAGGTGGGTCTCTTGTAATAGTGCCACTTGTACCTTATCTTTTTTGAGCATGGAGAGAATTTTCCGCCGCTTCACCACATGATTGATACCTTTGACATTTAGTGTAATAATTTTTGTGTTACTCATGGCGTGGACTACTTATCAAGTAGCAAGTGATAGTGATCCATTTAGGGTAGATAAAACATAATATATATAACAAAAAAAATAACAAAAAACACACATTGCAGTTCACACTTATTAGACAGATACACTGTGCTGGGATAAACATGCCCATTTCCAACAGATGGGAGAACGTCAGAACTCTGAGAAACAAGAAAAAAAATATATAAGCAAGAACAAAAAGCTACCCAATGGGTAGTGTTGTAAGAGCACATGCTGCTGAAAGGAGTAATCGCTTCTGGAAAACAAAACAGTTTCCATATCTCACTCCCACCCCCACAACATAAAGTTAGCAAGCACATTATTATTCTGATCAGTCAGATCGGCAAAAAGGTCCTGTAGCTACAATATTACCAGTAACATCAAATCCCTCGTATCTTAATAGAGGACGAAACATAGTTGAGCCAACTCGGCTCTGAACCCATTTAGATTCTCAAGCAAACTGTTTTAGTTTGCTGTAATAATAGTTTTAGAATATATAGTCTTTTGTATATATATAATAAAACTTACTCAGTCCTTAGCGAACCAGCAGATGAGAATCACAGACCGGAGTCATCTTCTGACTCTATTCCAGCGTATTGAGAAAGTTTTCTGCAGCTCTCCGTGTTTCAAATTTGTGTTCGTTCGTACGTTGTGGTTCACGGTGGGTGTAGCCGGGAATCGCATGCTGAAACGGATACCTTTGTCAATGAGGGCTTGACATACGCTATTGAAGGCGCGACATCTCTCTCGAACCGCAGTAGACAGGTCTTGGTGAATAAAGATCTTCTTGCCTTCGTATTCCAGGTTCAGCTTCGCCCTCAGTGCTGCCATTATCCTGGGTTTGTCTCTGGAGTTGTGAAGCTTAATAATCACCGGACGTGGGCGCGCTCCCCGTGGTCCCAAGCTGCGATGTGCCCGGTCGATCTTAATACGGCTTTTAGTACCGGGGCTACCCTCTAAGCCGAGTACAGTCGGGAGCCAAGATTCAAAGAACTGTATAGGACGTTTCCCCTCCGTGCCCTCTTCCAGATTGAGGACACGGATATTGTCCCGCCTGCTCCGGTTCTCCATATCATCCATGCTATCTGCCATTATCTTAATTTTCTTCTCTGCTTCGGCGACTTTTAGCTCCAGCCCGGCCACTGTGTCTTCCACGTCTGAAACTCGCTGCTCCGCCGCGGTGATGCGTTTGGACTGGCTCTCCAAAGTTGAGGAGATTTTTTCTAGAGTCTCTGAGAATTTAGAGAGCTTTTCGTCCATGGCATTAGTAAAACTTTGGGTTACCTCGCGGATCAGAGTCGTGGTGTTCACAATAGGCAGAGGCCCATCGTCTTGTAATGGAGAGTCACTAGCTGAGCTAGCATTAGCAGCTGAAGTATTTGTCAGCTTCCGTGACTGAATTTTCGTCTGTTTCGACATGGTTAATCACCAGCAGAGTTCACTTGTTTGTTGCCACTTATGTAGTTGCTATTTTAAGCTAAGAGGGGTGTAGTAAGTTGCAGGAAGTCTAGTTAATGTTGTGTGGGAGCGGGAGCTCAGCGAAAACACATCCTCAGCCAGTCATAGTCACGTGCCCCCCCCCAGATCATCAGTTTTAAAGGGACGACTGCAGACCCTTGTATGAGATGTGATGTTAGATCTCTCACGTTGAATGTTGTGAATCAAATCTCTGCGTGTTTCTTCGTCGACAGAAAAAGTGTGAAAAGTCAGTACAGAGTTTAACTTTGAGGAGGCCTCACATAACAGGACACAACAATGTTCAGCCGAACTACTGTCTTCCTGCCGTTGATATTTAAACTTTCTGGAAGCCATCACTATAATGCTTAACTATATAATACTATATATAATACTTAAATTATAAATGGCTGTCAAATTATTTGTATGAAGTTTTGCCACTAGTAAACTTCGCTATAGAACGCGCTATGCGGAAGTAAAGGCGCTGGCTGAGATTCTACCGGAAATACGTCAGCAGCGTTCGTGCACAGAGCCTATTCGCGAATTTCATCACAGAGTTTAAAAAAACAAAAAAGCGAGCGGAACGACTGAAAAATACCATCTCCAATAGGGATACGTGACCTCCATTCCATTACCTTTAACCAATGAAAATATTCAGATCAAAGGCATCGGCGACACGATAATGATTGCGACAAAAACAGTTGCCAGTTCAACATAATTTAGGCGTGACAGTATTGAAAGAACCCCTCTATTATTTACCTAATAACAGTGAAGGGACTGTGCTGGGAATGGACATTATGCGAAAGTATGGCTTTGTAATTCCCTGCTTTGAAAAGCAAATTGAATTGAAAACAGTATAAAAGTGCCTAACAAAAAAACAGAACGAGCATTATGTCCATATCCACCCCAGACCCAACACGATTACATTTGGGCTACACATTATCATGACTGCGGCCTCATTGACACTGTTGTGTGCATTGAAGGGGAGCCCCCTCCCCCACAAAAACAATACCGCATCAAACCAGAGGCCGAGTCAGCTGTTCATGAAATTGTTTAACAACTTGAAATCAGAGGAATAGTACCGCGATGTAGTTCGACCACAAATTCTCCGTGTTTACCAGTACCAAAATCGAACGGTAAATGGCATCTTTGTATTGATTATCAGTCTCAACAAAGTTTTGCCCAAGGCTACACCTATAGTGGCAAATTCATCAACATTATTATCGCAGATTTCAACACCAGCGTCTTGGTTTACAGTGCTCGATGTAAAGAACGGTTTCTGGTCCATCCCAATCAAACGCGCTGATCAGTGGAAATTGGCCTTCACTGTGAATCAAATACAGCACACGTGGGGGCACATGCCACAAGGCCCCCATAACAGTCCTGCGATTTTCCACAGGGCATTAGAAGACACGCTCAATCCACTGACAGGGACCGGAAACGTAATTCATTACGTTGACGATATACTTATCGCGACCAAGGGATCACTTGATGATCATTTGCTAATCGTTGACGAAGTACTGTTAACACTCCGTAAAGCTGGCTTCAAATTAAAAAAATTTTAAAACGAGGTCCACAAAACGAGGTCCACTCCCTGGGTTATACGATAACGCAAAGCCACCGAGCATTAACGGATGATAGGCGAAAATGCATTGCTTTTTAGCTCAAGATCATGGGGGAAAATTGCGTCCGATCGCATATTACAGCCGAAAAAATCGAGTAGTATGATTCGGAGCCTGCAGCTACAGTCCCCCACCCAGAGTCCCGCATTTTCAGACCCCTCGTTTTTCGAGACAGCGCACCCTTATCCAAATGTCATTTAAAAACAATAGGATGCAATATTACGGTCTCCTTTTATTTAAAGCTATCCAAATAAATATTTGCGTTCCCAGCTTAATGCATGTGCCAAAAAAACTCATTGAGTTACTGATGGAAGGGATACAATTACAGATTAGCCTAAACTTACAAACTTACAAATACATGTATTCCAGGGTACACCATACATCGATGCAGTCGCCCCTGCCGAACCCAGCAACATTGTCATTTTATGATTATCCAAAGGGACTTATAAATGAGGAGTTTTTTGAATGCAATTGAAGACGAAAAGTTAAGTCACTAACACAATTCTTTCTTCCTTTTTTCTTTACAGCAAGATGATGTTTAGGTGATAGTTAAATAAAGTACAGAATTGTTTATTATTGGTGTTTTGTCTATTTTGCTTCGCATTCAAAATATAAAAAAAACAGGTTTTGTAACATGTTAGCATGGTATGATGTTAATTAGACCATTATAGGTTGAACTGAAAGAAAAATTGGAATTTGAATTAAAAAAACATTGTAGCAATAGCAATATCACATAATATTTTTCAGAAGATAGTTCAATCTGTAATTGTTTCCCTTCCATCAGTAACTCCATGGGCCCTATCTTGCACCCGGCGCAAATGACTTTGTACACTGACGCATGTATCATTCCTATTTTGCACCCGCGCAAAGCGGACTTTTCCCTCCACAGACGCACGTCAGTAGGAAATAAACTTGCGCTCCCTGGGCGGGTTGGCGCAGAAAGGAGGCGTGTTTCGGCGCAAACATTCCCTATTTTACAGTTCCAGAAAACAATTCTGCCACTGACCAGAAAAAACCTAGTCTAAAGTCAGTGGCGCGTTGTGCGTTGTTCATAATGCTATTTTAAGCGCCGATACTTGGCCATAATGTAGCGGGTGCGCATACACTTTGATTCTCTCATGAATAACACAGATGCAGCAGTTTTTATTTTTTGCAAATCATACATTATAACAAGGAAAAATATTAACACATGAGGGAAATCATTGTGGTGTCCATGAAGATGTAAAAAAATTGTTTTTTTCCTCCCACGCCTGTTTAACCGACGCTGATTTGGGTGGGTTTCTCCCATCCCCATACAACGTCACTTCTCTGTCTTTCACTGCCCTGACAAGAACGACGGTCTCCTCGGCTGTGAACCGCTCCTGGCGCGCACCTGGTAAATCCGCCGTTATAATAGCAATCCGCCATGCAACATGCGCGCCTGCTCTTAAAGGGTATGTTGGATGACGCTCTGATTGGTTTATTTCACGTTACGCCCAAACCACACCTATGAATAATGAAGCTATTTCAGACCAACCCCTTTTAAACTTGCGTCGGGCGCAAGAGTCATTTATCCCGCCGGTAAAATAGCAACAGCGCCCAAGACCCGCCCACAAAGTTACTTGCGCTTCGCGCTTGATACTTGCGTTTCAGATCGTTAAAATAGGGCCCAATGAGTTTTTTTTGGCACATGCATTAAGCTGGGAACGCAAATATTTATCTAGATAACTTTAAATAAAACGAGACCGTAATATTGCATCCTATTGTTTTCAATGGCATTTGGATAAGGGTGCGCTGTCTCGAAAAACGAGGGGTCTGAGATCGCGGGACTCTGTGTGTGGGTGTTATACGATCTTCCGAACAGCAGGAGGCGCTGTCTCAAAAAACGAGGGGTCTGAGAATGAGGGACTCTGGGTGGGGGACTGTAGCTGCAGGCTCCGAGTCTGCAGCTTCATAATATTGAAAAATCCATGGTCGAACAAGGATTCGACCCATGCACTCAGCACGTGCTGGCGGTTCACTGGATGTTGACAGCAACTGAACCAATTGTAGGTTTTCAACCAATCGTTGTGCATACAGTGCTCCCGCCAGTACAAATGCTGTTGCAGGGCTGAATAAAAGGTGTGTCGTCGCAAAGGTTAGCAAGATGGCTAGCAGACATACAGGCACGTGACATCACAACATTTAACAACCGAATATTACCTAATTTATTGGGATATGTAGAGGGCCACATACACACATGCCAACCTAAACAGGGGGCGTGAATCAAGCAGTGTGGGAGACCCCATTCACAACTATGTCGACAGGATTAACAAAAACATCTATTGCTTGGAAGTTGGAAATAATGACGGCTCTTTGTTCATAATGCATATATTTTAACGTAAAATAAGACGATTAAAGACAAGACGGAGGCTCACTGACATACTTTAAAATATATTTAAGCATTTTGTTAATCGACGGCCTACTACCCCTGACTGAGTAACGTTAACTTTACACTAACACTAACTCCCGGTGTTAGTGTTATTCCACAAGATTTATGGATAAATCTGGATAAACTGTTTGATTTATAATTACTAGATTATTTTCACATTTCACTTACCCTGCTGTGCACGAACATAGCTGTTCCTCAATTTGTGTGTTTCCCATTTGAATGATCATCGTATGAGGCGGTTGCTGTTTGCGCTGGGACTATGCTTTAGCTTCATTTTTTAAGAAATTATTCTCTAATCGGTTGCATATTTTGTCGTGGATATATATCCCTCGAATGCATACTGCAGTCCCTTTTGTCTTGCTCTCTCAGATATTTAACATGTTCGCCAAAAATGACTAATTATCTCATTGGGAATGTCTGACACCGGTGCATACACACTGTAATAGACGTACCAGGCGCGAAAGCTTGACAGGCGTAGCAACAGTAACTAGGGAGGGCGGGGCTTAGCGAAGGGTCAATTCAGGCACTAACCAATTGCTAATCAAACTATCCGCAAACACATCTGCGCAAGAAGCTGAATTTATTGCATTACTCGAAGCTATCAGATCACATCACAAGCCGCTGTGTGTATACACTGATTCGAAACGCTTTTGGTGCAGTCCATGATTTTATGGCATAGTGACAGAAAATTCCTCACATCTGCCGGATCGTTCCAGAAACCGGTGATAAAGTTACACCACGATTCACGTATCAGCTCCCAAAACACGACAGCTGATACAAAAGGACTTCTGGTGGCCACAAATGGCATCAGTCATTCAAAGATGGTGTCACACATGCATCGTATGTGCCACCATTAACCAAGGTAAGCCTGGCCGTACAAAACTGTATAGACCAGAGCCACCCAAAGGACCTTTGGAGTCACTCCAATTGTATTTTATAGGCCCATTACCCAGTGCCATGGTATCATTACTGCCTTGTGATAATTGACACATTTTTTCAAATGGGTCGAAGCGATTCCTACTCGCAATAACAACACAAACACAGTGGCACGCTACGTGTGGTACCGAACCAAATCCTTCCACTCTGGGGAGCACCAATCCAAATTGAATATGACCAGGGCACACACTTCACGGGTCAGGTAATGAAACACATATGCCAGATGCTGAACATCAAACAAAGATTTCATGTTTCATACAGGCCACAGAGCTCCGGAATGGTGGAACGGGCTAACCGCTCCATACAAGAAAGCATCTCGAAACAGGTAGCACAACACAAAAACCAATGGATTGATGCCCTACCCACAGTTCTTCTAACAATACTGCGGCCAACTCTTGACTGGAAACTCATGAAAAGTCATGAAGCTGCCCATCGAATTAGCCCAGCAGACCTGGGGCCTCTCGTGATTGCAACTCAACAGTCTGTGCTAAAGCAACTACGAGAGAGGCTGGAAGTGCTACATACACATGCTGCTCTGAAACAACAGCAATAAGACTTAATAAATGATGCACAATTCAACCCAACCTCTGAGGTGAAATTCTCAGAAGGAGACATGGTAATGGTACGCATTTTTGTGATGAAGGGTGCATTCACACCCCGATGGCATGGCCCTAATGAAATTAAAGCTATGCAAAAGCTGGGTGGCCATAACCATAAAAGGGAAACTGCGATGGTGGTACCACATGTATGTCTCAGTGCAAATCATTTAAAGGTACACAGAATAAATAAATAACTGTCACTATCTTCTCTTCCTGCCTTCCAGGTCGACTGCAGCGATCCCATGAAGGCCGAATGAAAGAAAAGTGTCCGGGCCCACGTGCATCAGACTGGGCCAAAGGATTTCACTCACACACAACCTGAAATGTGGGAGGTGGGTGTGGAAATTTTCCATCCACACCAGAAATCACAGTCGCACCCAAAGAGACAGCTACATGGCCTCCCGGTATAGTACCCGATCCAAATTGCACACCACAAATTTGCTGTAGTTCAGGTAGCACCCACCCACCTACCGGAAACATTTCAGGATACACTCGAGCACCAAAATTCATGCACAACCTCACTGCCTGGTATCAGCTTAAAATAGATCCAGGCGACACAATAGGCAGCCGTTACACTCAACACGAAAACAACAACAATGGCATAGACCCAAAATTGTGCTATTATGTAAAAAAAATTGGAACCTGCAACATATACAGTAGGTGCACACATACAGAAACACATAATGATGACACACATATAAAATTCACAGAATTAATGTACGATCTCACATCGTACACACCTAACGAGCCAAAACCAAAAACTTCTTTGTGGACCAACCGAAAGGATAATGTTCACATAGCATAGACAATTTCACCAATCCACACAACTGTTCATGGACTGTTACGTATTGTTTTAATTTGACCACCTGTGGATACACTAAACCCAAAAAGTGTCCGGAATTGCACTCAATTCCTCCTGGTGGACTGATCAGAGGAAACATCAACAAGACTTTATTACATGATGTAAATTTGGTAATGACACATAACTTACAACATTTCCAACATAAGCCCCTTTCACACAGAGATTCCGGAAAATACACGGATAAAGTGACCCGGGATTTAACCCGGGTTCGTTTGATTTTGCTTCATTCACACTGCCAGTGATTTGCCGGAATCAGAGACCACGTTCACACACAACCCGTGTATGTTCCGGAAAGACGCGTGACGTTGGATGTGACGGGTCTCTACTTCAGTCCAGTTTGCAGACATTTTTTCGTTCTTTCTTGTATCGATGACGAACACAAACTTTCTTCTAGAGTAACTGAGCCGCACGATAACTACGTCATTGCAAAGGCTCGTGAATCCTCACTACGACACACCCCTTATACGGCATTGGTTCTGGCTTTTGTTCACACAGCGCGCGTTACGGGTCTGAACACGGCAATGTTACTAGGTCCCCAACCCGGCATCGATCCCGGCATCAATCCCGGGTCGTGTTTGCGTTCACACAGAAGGCACTCTGGCAATTTGCCGGCAATTTGCCGGGTTCAAAGCGCTGTGTGAAAGGGGCTATACTCTCTCCCTACAAAACATTGTAATGTTAATGATGAGTCATATGCATGGCTACAGTCACAAATCGATAATTTAATTTCTCATTACAAAGACAGACTTGCCATCCAAATTCCACCCGCTCGCTCAAACCGAGACCTGCTCAGCGGGATAGCCGGCTCGTTCGGATCAATTAATTCAGCAGCCAACACCTCTAACCAAACAATCCCAATTCTCCACATGGTTGACAGATCAGATGGCCACTGGTTTCCAACACATCACCAATAGCAATGATAACATTATCAAAGCAGTTCGATCCGAAGCGCAGGCACTTCTAACGATCAGCCACACATTGTTCAATCAGACCCGTACAATCAAACGTGACTTAGCCTGCAGACCATATAAACAAGATTTGTTCACCGCAAACAAGACAGGACATTTTTGGTCTGGGGAGTGGGAGGAACAGGGCTGTAAACTGACGTGAGCTCACCGCTGCCAGTGTCAGTGTCCGTTAAGAAAGGCCACTGCTTCTTACTCTGCGGCGGGGGAGAAGGGGGGATGACTGGAGGCAGATGCTTCATTGAGCAATAGGGCTATCCTTCTACAGAGTGAGGGCATTTAGGCTCCTCAATGGCAGCTTCTGCATGGGCGCGGCCCATACTCCACTGAGAAGAAAGAAGTGAAAAACCCCAGATGTGGGCATTAAACCGGAAATGGGGCATTCCACATGAACTGATTTACCAGAAGTGAATTAATCAATCAAAACTAACTTTAGCTGGACAATAAGTTCATTCTAGAGCTGCTGTTTTGTCAAAACAATCTCTGTTACTGTAATTTCCTATTATCACTGAGCTGCTTTGAAACAATATTGTTAAAAGCGCTATATAAATGAAGGTGACTTGACTGGACTGTCTGTGATGATTTGATGGTGAAGAAGAGGCTTCTGACTGGAGAAAGATGTTTTAAAAACGTTATTTTTTTCTTAGTTAACATTAAGGGAACATTTTATTTTGCAAGCATTATGGGATTGCTACTTTTCTCTGAAAATTCACAAAAAAAAAGAAAAAAAAGTAGCCTAACATTGAAAAATATTAGATGAACATCCAACTAAAATGTTGATTTTTTTTAAGAAAAAAACAAAAACATTTAAAGAACAATATACAGTATATAGATAATGTTTTTGTGCTAACATTTTGAGAATGTTATTAAAGACCAGATAACTTTGAATGAATGTTCTATTAACATCACCAGAAGAACATT